>NC_089234.1:54190650-54552355 GCF_963924675.1 Phocoena phocoena
TGTCAGGGTCCCGGCCCCCAGGACCCCTTGCCATGAGCCAATGCCCTCATCCCCCCACCCCCTCTCCTTCCGGACAGGCCAGGAAAGCAGATCTCCACCGGCTGGGCCTTCAGGCAGCCGTGTCCTTGCACACCCTGGCTCTGTGGGGGGAGCCAGCGATGAGCTAACCCCACAGAAGAGAAGGAGGCAGGAAGAGTAGCCCCCCAAGCGAGCAGGGGCCCGCCCCCCAGGCCCTCGGGAAGCAGAGGGCTGTGCTGGGGAGACTGCTGAGTAGCCCGAAGACCAGGGTGCTCTCGCCTCCCCCCACCCCTGCCAACTCCAGCCAGACGCCAGAGGAGCCCAGGGCGACCATCGACCATCCTGACCAAGACAGAATCCATGCTCCCTGCAGAAAATATGGGAAATAAAGCGTCAGCTACCTCCCCCCACCCAGATAGCTCCATGATTTCTAAGCTGACGTTTTGGTATATTCCCTTCTGTTTTCTGCTTCCTCTGCCTAACCAAATGTATATTTTGCTTTTGCACCTGGTCGAGGTCATACTGAGCATGACATTTTGTTACCCTTCTAAAAAGAAATTAGTATTACATCATAAGTATTTCCGGATGGTAATCATTTTTAGGGGACCTCACTTTTAATGGCCACTGAAATACTCAGTTCCCTTTTCCAGGGCCTTGAAGCTATTTCCAAATCTGCCTTCTCTCGTTCTTCCATGGCACTGCCCCCCTCCTCACTGTTCACTCCGGACATGCCAAGGACCATCGCACATCCCTCTCCCCAATTCCTTAGCCCGGGAAGCTGTGTCCACAAACCCTCTGTCACATGAGCTCCTCCCCACTGTTCTTTTTCTCCAAGAGCAGAGTGACTGGGCCTCAGCCCTCAGGGAGCTGGGGGAGGGGAGGGAGCCAGGGGCCACTGGCCCAGGACGACCTACCCCACCTGCTCACACAGGGTCACTCAGAAGAGGGACAGCTCCCTATGCTCCAGATCTAATCACGTGGAGGTCCAAGTCGTGCTTCCAGCCCCGGAAGTCATGTACCTGGTCTGTCTTGTCCCTGTTAGAGCCTCAGTTTCCACCTCTACAAAATGGGTGTGCTGATAAGAGCCCCAGTGGCCTCGCTCACAGCAGTGACTCGACAGAAGGTGAGTGATAAGCAGGTTTTGTCCTTTAAACAGAGCTGACCGCGAGTCAGTTCCCAGGGGCTGGGTGATGAAATCCAGAGCCCTTTCCTGAGCAGGACCTGACCTGGAGTGCAGAGGCGGCCAAGCAGGAGGAAGGAAGCCAAGTCCCTCCCTCACATCCCAGCTCTGCTGAGCTCAGATGTGGTGGTGGGGGCTGGTGTCCAGGAGGAAGTCTGTCCCCGGCCTCGACAAGGCGCCCAGCCGGGTAGCCTGGCATTTCAAGGGTGAGGGCCCACCTGCCGCTTTCTCTGGGGGGAGCCAGCAAGCGTTAATTTGCACCCACCAATCCTGCCTGCTCACTGGGCGGCTGTGAGCCGTTTTTCACGCAGAGCTGCGCACAGCTTTGTCTTAGAGAGACAGATCTGGCAGGATGTCCCTGAATGAGGCCATTTGTCCTCCCCGGTGATGGTGATGGGAAGGCGGCTGAGTGCTATGGGGTGGGCAGAGGCGGAGGGGGTGGAGATAGGCCATGGGGGAGGCGTGAAGGTAGAGATAGGAGCTGGGATGCCAAGAGAGGCCAGGAATGTGACCACCACCGTGGGGGCCTGAAAGCCCCCCATTCAGCTAGGTGGGAGCAAGAAGGATTGTTTTCAACGACAGAGGAAAATGGTTTATGACCTGCCTTCTCCTGCTTAAGGAGTCCTGGGTGGGAGTGATGAAATGACCTGGCTGGCCTCTGAGGTCTGTGCCCCATCCGAGTCCTCCGATGGAGGCGGGACCCTTGCCATTGGTCTCTGGGGTTGGGTCTGTCTCTGAGCCTCAGGGCTGCTTCATAAGTTGCTGCAGAAGCTCCCCGGGGATCGAGGGCTTCCAAGAAGGACCAAGCTTCTCCCGAGCCCCTCCTGAGTGGATCACAGGCCACAGACCGGGAGGGGCAGAGCAGGGGCCCCATCACATTCCTGATTCTTCACTCCCAGGCTGGCCGGGGGCCCAGGGCATGCCTCAGTCCCTTCCTGTGGTCTGCTATCAGCTCCTCTGGGGGCCGTCAGCACACTGGAGAAAACAGACGGGCAGATGTTTGCCAACACACAGCAAGTGATCCACTTTGCCTGGGTTTCCACTCCTGGGCCCGGGGCTCAGGCTGCCGTGCTGGGATGTGAGCGTGTGTGTAGAAAAGAGGTAAGAAACACACATGTCCACAGGGCCCAGCAGGTTTCCAAATTCAGGAAATGCTTGGGGTGTGAGACAACTCGGGAAGCACGGCACTTATCCGAGGGGTCAGCCACCAGCCAGTCCGTGCCGGGCTGGGTCCAAGGTTCCCATTCAAAGGAAGCCAGGCATTTGACTGGACAGTACAGTCTTCCAGAGAGCAAACGTTGGCAACTAATATGCATTTTTAAAAACTGCTGAACGGCCGGACCTCAGCTGTCTGCAGGTCACGTCCAGCCCACAGGCAGGTCGTTGACAACTGCCCTCTGCTTGTGCCTAAGAAGGCTGGCCTCCTCTTCCTCGGAGGTTTCAGGGGCTGCCTTTTCAGCCCTGACCTCTCTCCTGAGTTCTCTGGCCCCTTCTCCAAATGCCTACTGGTCGCCTCCCCCAGGATGCCCCTGGGATGCCCTGGCACCTCCCAGACCTGCGGCTCTCTCCACATCTTCCACTCTGCCAGCGGCCCCACGCCTCTCACCCCTCAGAGGGAGCCCGGAGTCATCATTCAGGGAGGCAAGAGGGGCGTGAGGACGGGCAGTGGGCCACCCAGGCTCTTGTCTGGGCTCTGCCCCGCCTCACTGTAACCTGGGGCAGATCTCCCTTTCTCTGGGCCCTGGGCTCCCCATCCCCTGGGTTCTGACATTCCCTATTCTATTATTTTAACCCACCTCTGGGCTGTTCACAGGGGCAACCAAAGGGACAGAGTCATTCAAGCGTGGACAGTCGCAGAGGCACACAGAGGGCTCTTGGGGACCTTGGACATGGTAACTGCCTGGTGCTTGGTGCCCACGAAGCCAGCAGGCGTGGGCCTCTCGGTGCCAGGGAGGCTGACATTTCAGCACTGCCTGCCAAATTGCCGAGAGCAGGCAGGCAGCGACCGGGGGGCGGGGGGGCCTGCCGTGGCCTGGAGGGGGGGACAAGGGGAGGCACAAGGCAGGTGACCTTCTGGACTGAGGCAGAGGAGGGAGCTGCTGGCCCCCAAGGACCTTCCCAACGAGGAGGATGCTGTCGTGCGTGCTCGTGTGCGCGTGCTGCCGTGTGCGAGCACACAGGCTAAAGGCTGCACCAGAACAAAGAGCTGGGGGCTGGGTATCAGAGGGGCCCACGTGGAGACGCCTGACTTGGCTGTTTGCTGCAGTGTCTGCTCTGCGCTCACGCTCCATCTCTCTCTCTCTCCCCCCCTCTCTCCCTCTCTCCCTCTCTCTCTCTCTCTCTCTCTCTCTCTCTCACACACACACACGCACACCGCATAGCACTGCCCCCAGGCCTGAGCACCTGCTCCAGAGCCCACCAATGCTGGCGCGCACAGCCCAGCCCAGCGCACTGCCATCTCTCCTGACAAAGCACCGCTCTGCTTCTCGCCGCGTGAGCTCATCCCACCGGCCCTCTGGCCCTAGCTTGGCCTCCTGACAAGACAGACAGACAGGGAGACAGAGTGGGAGAAGGAGTGGGGGAGGCAGAAGGGGAGACACACTCACGCACGCACACACACACACGCACACACACACACAGACATGTTCACCGCCACATATACACGCACATACACATCACAACGCAGGGAGAAAGTCAGAGGCAGCGGGAAAGGGAAGGACAGACAGAGACAGACAGCATCAGAGACCCTCAGAGAGAAAGGAGAGGGAAGGACTGGGAGGGTAAAAACTGCACTAGCCAGTGAGGCAGAGTGGGAACCCAGACGGAGACAGGAAGACGGGAGGGCGGAGAGGCTGCAGGAGCTCTGGGGACAGAGCGTGTTCTAGAACTGCAGAAGCCTGGCTGGGAGAGGCCCAGGTGGGCCCCGTAGTGGCCGCTGTGGCCACTGCACACACACAACTGACACCACGGGGACTCTCCCAGCTGTACCCAGAGGTGGGCTTGGGCAGGTCATGCACCCACCCACAGAGCCTCAGGGAAAGAGAGGGTGGGAAACAGCCTCACTAAGGCAGAAAGGGCCTTAGAGAGGTGGGGAACCATGTTGGGAAAAAGAAAGACAGAAGTAGAGAAGGAAGGCCAGAAAATATGGACTTGGCACCCACGGTGTGCCAGGTATTAGCTGGGCCCCTCACTTCCACGCCTGGGCAATTTCATTTAATCCTCCCGGGCAACCTGTGGGATTGGCATATAATCCCTCTTTACAGATGAGGCCACAGCTCTGGGAGGTGGGCAATGTGGAGAAGATGGGGGCCAGTGCTGGAGTTGCTTCTGGAATCTGGGGTCACTGCTGTGTTCTCTGTGGTCTTCACCCCTCTCACGGTCAAGCCTGCCCCCCGTGGACCCTTTATCCCAACCAACGAAACTAGGAGCCGAAGTCTTCCCCGTCAGACTGGTGCCCTGCCTTCCCAAAAGACGGGTCAAGCAGGGGGATGACCGGGACCCTGAGAGCCGTGAGGCTCGTACTTCTCAAGAGGGCAGGCGGCCTGGGAAAGGTGGTTAGTCATGGCTCTTGGGGCTGACCTGGGTTTGACTCCTGATAAGTGAATTCAAGTGACAGCTAAGCCGCAGGCCCTGTTGGGCCTCAGTGTTCTCAGCTGCAGAATGGGTACACTGAGAACGCACCTCGTGGGCCTAGGGCCTATCATGTGACTAGATAGACACATGCATGGGAAAGAGCTCTCTAGACTGTAAAGAGCAGTGCACAACTAGGGGTACAGATGGGGAAGGAACAAATCCCTTGTCTCAGGAGAAGAAGTGATGCTGGAAATACCACTTAGAGGAGGGCAGGGCCACGCTAGAGAGATCTGAGTGAAGCAAAGAGCTCTCCCAAATGGAATAGCTTCTCAGATCCTGGCCCAGGTGATCAGAGGCCTCCTAAATCTCGGTCCCCAACTGGTCCCAGAGTCAACAATGATGCGGTGGGCACAGCTCCAGGCCTGGATTCAGGAGGCCAGGACTTCAAGTCTCTCAGCTCCATCATTTACGAGCTGTGTGACAGCAGGCAAGTCACAAGACCTCTCTGGGCTTCAATTTCCTCATCCATTAATGTAGAAAATACCGTGTCTCACAGAGCTGGGCATTGAAGCAAAATGTGGTAGAGCACCCAGAACGTACTAGCGGGGGTGTGAGAGACCCTTGAGGGAGGGGTTACACATGGACCTAGGGAGCAGCTGGGGTTTCTGGGACAGCCCATTCTCCTGTTTTCCTTCGACCCCTCTGGCCACGCTCTCCCTGTCTCGGTTTTGCCTTTTACATATCCCTTGGAGTCCTCCCTTTGTCTCCACTCCACTCCACAGGAAGCGGAACCTTCCTGGTCCAGCCACCATCATCCTCACCCTGACATCCCAGCCATCTGCCAACTGGCTCCCTCCATCCACACCGGCCTCCCCTGAGCAATCTGTTCTTGTGCAGCTCGAGCGATCTTTGCAAAATTAGAATTTAGCCACGTTCCCGTTACTCTTAGGACAACCCTCAAGACGGGCCCTGTGTGTCTAACTGCTGCTGACTTCTGCCCCAGGGCTCTGGAACCACTGGCCTTCCTTTTAGTTCTGCTAAAAAAATAGCCACGCTTGCTTCTACCTCAGGGCCTTTGCATAGGCTGTTCCCTTTACCTGGGCAGTCCTTCCTCCTTTTCTTCCCCTAGTCAACTCTTACTTGACCTTTGGGTCTCAGGGAAGCCTTTCCCCACTCCCAAGTGGTCTTGTGGCATCCCTGAGACCGCTCCTTCATGGCCCTTATCACAGCTTGAATTTACGCACACAGTCACACATACAGCTGTGATTTTTTTGCATGTCTTTTTTTAAAAGTTGAAGTATAGTTGATTTACAATGTCGTGTTAGTTTCTGGTGTACAGCAAACAGCTGTGATTATCTGGTCGATGATTTTCTCTCCCTCTAGACCAGGCATCAGGAAATTTTCCTATCATCTACTTTCATAAAGAAGGCTTTCTTGGAACTAGCCACACTTATTTGTTTACATATTGTCTATGGCTGCTTTCGTATTGCCTGCAAGGTCTAAACTATTTACGATCTGGCCCTTTACAAAGCAAGTTTGCCGATCCCTGCTCTGGACGGTACGTTTCCCGAGGTGAGACCACATCTGTTTTACCCCTCAGCACAACCCAGCCCCGGCCCGATGCCTGCAAAGAGCAGGCACTAAACAGCGATATGGATGTATATGCTTCTTGGATAAGCAGCAATTTTTACCTTGTCAAAATTGTATTGACTTAAGTTATTATTAAAACTGCAGATTCCATCAGGAACAGACGTCTCTTATGAGATTCCAAGACCGTTTCCTGGCAAGCAGTTCAATACAATAGCGATATCCCAACACAGGCTGGCACGTCAGGGATCTCCGAGCAGCTATTGGCCAATGAGACCTTCACCACCTTTTATAAGTGACGTGCCATCCACGTGCATGGACCGTCATAAACACAGCAAAGCACAAACCCGTGTTCAAGCAATTGTGGGCTGTGCAGACTGATGAAAACCCATCATGAGACATCCTTTAAACGTTTGCATTAAGCTGTTTCTATATACACTCCAAAGAACTGATGGACGGATTCAGAGAAAACGTCTGTTTTATTGTTATACAGAGGAAATAACGGACTTTTTTCTTTTTCAGTGAATTGTTCAGGCTCCATAAAGGACGTTAACAACATCTAGACACTGCTCGGCACTGACCCCAGCAACGTAGGTCTCACCGTCATTCCTGCCTTCCCGAGGAGATACACCGAGGCTCAGAGGCCACACACTCAGCAAGTGACAGGGCTGGGTTGTCCAGGTCTGTTCAAGTAAAAGCTTACACAGCTTCCCCTGCTTTTAAGCAAGGTAATAAGGATGGAGGGACAGGTAAAGCTGCACCTTTAGTGTGCTTAAAGCCCTCACAGACAGAATGCTGCCTGGTACCTTCCGTGGCCTCTGTTTACTATAGAGTCAGCGGGTCCCGTGCCGGGACAGGGTTGCAATGGAGCATACTACACAGAGCAGTCTTTTAGAATCCTGAATGTACTGATTCATTTTTATTTTAATTTGTGTTTTATTTTAAATTAAAAACATCTTGAATGAATGCAGCGGAGCCTCAGGGTTAAGGATGCTGATTCTGGAGTACAGGCCTGGGCTTAAATCCCAGCTCTGCCACTTCTTAGCCGTGTGACCTGGGGAAATCTCTGCAGCTTCTCTGAGCCTCAGTTTCCTGGGCTGTAAAATGGGGATGATCACAGCACTTACACCAAGGGGTCACTGTGGTGATGGAATGAGATGACGTGCATCTCCCTTTAGCCTGTTTTTGGGGTGTGGTGTGCCCCGGGCCCCTTGCTGGCCCTGAGATGAGGGAGAGGCCCTACTTGTGGGCTCAAGAGGCCAGCACGTGAGCTGCTGCTACTCGGGCGCTCACGCCATACCTGGACCAACTGAGCTGCCAGCCAACAGGGGTGGTGACAGCCTTGGGTTTAAGTCCAGTGCCCCACCCCCACTCCCGACGACACCGCGGAGCCCCCGGCCGTCACCTACCGGCAGACTTCGGAGTGAACTTGTCTCGGTTTGCAGCACACACAGCCAGCAGTCTGTAGCCGAGGTCCAGGTCGAACCCTTGCTGAGCTGCCACCCGACTGACCACCTGCCAGCAAGAAGGGGAGGAAGGGCAGGGGTGAGTCACTGTCCACGCCAGGCCTCTGAATCCACAGTGGCAGATGTGCCCAGTTCACAGGCGAGGCGGGCAGGCTAAGGCAGGTCCCCAACGTCAGGCAGAACTGGGACTCAAACTGCCTCGTTCAGTCACTCAGCAAACACTGATAAGCACCTCCTCCATGCCAGGCCCTGGGATCCCGGGCCCTGCCCTCAGGGGTTTCCAGGCCAGAGGTAGGCCTGACCCCAAAGCCCAGGCCCTGCCACTTTCAAATCTGGCCCCATTCTAGGAGCTGGCGGGGGGATGCTGTACTACCGCGTTTTGCGTGGCCCCAGGCCAGGGTCTCTGCTTCCCCAGTGCAGCTCTTCAAACTTCCTCCAAGGAAGTCTCCCACGCCTCCCACCTCTCCTCCATCCCTCACTGAGCTCCAGCAGCCCCCACCGCGGGGCACTCGCTATCATCAAATACTCCAAGCACGGTCCCCACCCAGCCAGCGGCATCGGTCCCTCCTGAGTCAGAGTCTGCACCTGGGGAGGAGCACTGATTTAGGGCTCACCGCTTCCCAGGAGCTCCAGCTTGGAGCTGCCCAACGGACAGCTGAGAATTCCCCAGATGGACACGCCTTCTGCTCCCCAGCTCCGTGCCAAGCGCCCTGCAGCCTCTCAGACCCGAGTCCCCAAACTGCAGGGCTGTCATGCTCAGCCTGGGGTCTGTCTCCAGCGCCAGGCGCTGGCTCTGCATTCAGCTGTGCATTCAGACCGGAGGTCCCACCCATCCCCTTGTGAGCCTCAGATGTGTGGGCTGGAAGTGGGAGAAGCCAGGGGCTGGGAGGGCTGTCGGTCCTAGGGGGTGGGGGGCAGTGAGGTACAGGACGCTCCTGGGGCCCCATGAACGGTTCCACAGGCTCACACCTGTCCGTTCCCAGGCGTCCCGCCAGCCAGACCTGCTCCCTCCTGCCTGGCTTCCTCATTAACAGCCGCCAAATTAGGTTTCCTTATTAAGAAGAAAGGACCTTGGAAAATGGAGTCGTTTCAGGAAGCAGCTGGGGCGGCTATGGCTGACTGGGAAAGGAGTGCTCCCAGATGTGGGGCTCATTCTTCTGAGAAAGGGGAGCCCCTAGAGATCACCTGCTGCAGAGGCGCTCGGAGGTCCTCTGAGGGCCGAGGCTGCCATGGGTTCTGGCCCGGCCCCTGCAGCCATTAGAACAGTTCCCCATTATATGCTTTATATTTTAGGGGTTCATTACAAGGGCTCTAGAGCTACGAAGTGTGGGAAACCCACTTATCTAGGCCAACCACCTCATTTACCATATATGGACACTGGAGGCCCAGAGAGAGTGTCCGTGTTGCACCAGGAAGGAGCCAGTGGATCCTCCCTTCCCAGGACCACCAGAGCCTCTTGCCCTGCCTCCCCACCTCCATCTCCTGGGAGCTCCCTGTGCAGGGAGGAAAAAGGACTTTCTCAGGTTAGAATGTTTGCTCAGCTTCTCCGCTGCAAACAGAAGCCCCTGACGCAGAAGTCGTCTGTCTCCCCAGGCCTCTTTCCCACGGGCTCTATCCGCCCCTGTCCTGCAGTTCTTATGCACCCTGCCCGCCCCCCTTGCACGGTCCGCTACATGCACGCCACGTTCCAGAGTCACTGAGCCATCCCAGGGCCAGGTCTTCTTCAGTGTTAGTCTCACTGTCCAAGCAGAAAAACCAAGGCCCCTAATTCTTTACAGCCTGTTGAGTATTTCAGTTCTGGAGACGGACACCGTACATCGGGGAGAAGGGGTCTGGAAGGGCCACTTCAGCTCAGATGTTGACTGTGGTGCCCTCACTGGTAGGAGAGCCTTGGGGTGGGTGCGAGTGAGCACAGGCAGTCTGTTTGGACTTTTGCATCAGTGAGGCTGCTGTTTGTGGGCTATGTTGACACAGTGCTGTAAGGAGAATGCTCGCTCCCAGGTACGAGGGCTAAGTAAATGTTTCCTTCCTAAGCAGTGAGGTGCCGAATTCTCACAACAGTTCCACGAAGTGTTATTACTACCCCTGTTTTACAGATGAGGAGACCGAGGATGAATAACAACCTGAGGTTACAACGCTTGTTTGTGAGACAGCTAGGATGCAGTGCCAGGCAGTCAGGCTGCAAAGCCTGGGCTCTTTCCACGAGAGGACTTCTTTTTCAGCCCACAAAGGGTTAAGGCCATAACTCCCAACCTGCCCTCAGGCTCTGGGTTGAGGGCAGAAAGGCAAAGGTCCTTCTGTTTGGCCAATACTGGCTAATCCTGTTGCTCTGGTTCCAAGAAAAAGAAAGAAACTAGCTACGTTGAGCAAGAGAGGCCTGGTACTGGTTCTAAGGGCTCTCCTGCAGGCCTGGAAGTATCTGTCACTAAGTGCCCTGAGCCCAGTGTTCAGAAGGGTCATTGGTTCCAACAGTCTCCTTTTACCAAGACAGAGAGGGTAGGGCCTGGCTGAAGGTCACACAGCGCAGGTGTGGCAGAGCAGGCTAAGCTGGACCCTGCGATTCTAGAGTACCTGGTGCAGCCCCTGGCTTCCCCTGGCCCAGTCTAAGGACCCCCGGAAAGTCCGGTGAGGTGAGTCTGACAGACTGTTGTGGGGAGGGCAGGCTCAGCTGAGCAGCCTCCTGTCGCGTTTCAGAGAGGCCTTCTCCCACCCCAATGGGCGTAAAGACCCCTCGGTGAAGACCTCTCCCCAACAAAGGCCTGCAGTGAGTGGCCGCAGAGCTGCTGCCCTCTGCAGGCTGCCTGGGTCCAGCCAGCTCGGCTCGGCCCAGCCCTCAAGGTGCTCCTAAAGGCTGACCAGTGGAGCCTGGCTGTCTGAGACCTAGACCCTGGGGCCCTATAGGTCAGGGAGTCCAGCCCCTCATGCCACAGAGAGGGAAACTGAAGTCCAGAGGCGAGAGAGGGGGCATATTCAAAGGCATGTGACAGTTTCGTTAGTCCCATAAAGGGATGTGTTGTCTTGAAGAGCAGTGAGCCTCCTGGCCATGAAGCAGGACAGGCTGTCTGGGAAATGCTAAAGAAGGGGTTTCTGCTCCCAGCCGGTGGCTGGACTCTGACTTTCTATGAGGCAGTCAGGGGAACTGGCCTGTGCTTCAATCCTGCTCCATCCTATACTGTGCAACCTAAGGCAAGTTACTTAACCTCTCTGAGCCTCAGGTTCCTCTTCTGTAAAGGTACAAGGATGTCTCTCATTTCCAAGGTTGTGTGTGATGGGCTCTGCCAGTTCCATGTGTCCCAGTTCTGTCTCATGGCTATACCCTAAGCCCCTCAGGGCAGAGCCCTCATTTCCTACTTCGCTACCATTCTCAGTACTGGGGTGGACAGGTATTTGTGGCCACTGCTGCTGCTGCTTTGGAGTCAGGCATGAGACAGAGTTCTGGATCTGCCAATTATTCGTTGTTGTATCTCACCCAGGTGATTTAACCTCTCTGGGCCTCAGTTTCCTCATCTGTGGAATGGGTACAAAATCTCCTTCTTGCAAGGATGACAGCCAGGACCAGGCACACAGCTCAGTGAATGCTGTCTGTGACCATACACCCACGGCTTCAGCAGTGAACACTCTGAGGCTGTGGGGAATTCCTCCCTGGAGAGACGGGGAGGGCATTGCTGCTGTGCTAACTGGTTTCTGTCTCCCTTTCCCACCTCCTCTCGTACCCGTCTCCCCTCTCCTATGCTCTGGTCGCCTCAGCCTTTTTTCTGTTCTCCGAGCAGATCAAGCATGTTCCACCTCAGGGGAGGAAGGAGGAGCAAGTCCAGAGAGGCCTGACTTTGAGGGGGACCTCCAGAGAGGGGGCTCAGCCCTGCTGCTAAGGGAGGGGCCAGGGAAGAACCTGGTCCTGAAGGGTAAGTAGTGCCCGTGCTGACGCCCCTTGGGAGGGGCCGTGGGGCTCCTGCACTTCTGCATCCTGGCGCCAGAGGGCATGAAGTAGAGAGTGGGGCGGGGGGCTGCCAGAGTCCCAATGCTCTTCATCCCAGAGCCTGGCCCTGGTGTGGCAAAGATGTGTCCATTTACTGCCCAAGGCTAAGTGGTTTTTAATTTATATCCTCCAGGTAAGCCGGATCCAGAGGAATTTGTTTCCAGAGGTCACCCAGGGGATGATAGCAACCTGGAGGGCTCAGGCTGCCCCCTGAATGGGAAGCGGTGCGAGTGCGTGCGTGCGTGCGTGCGTGCGTGTGTGTGTGTGTGCGCTGTGGAGCGGGACGGGGGGTACTCGGCAGCCTCGCCCTGCCTAGGCCCCTTGGGATCTCTCACCTGTCCTATCTCATCCCTCCCCATGGGGCACGGCTGGGGCTGGGGATGCCCAGGGGGATAGGAGGACTGGCAGCAAGCAGGACCCTGGGGCTCCTGGGGGGGGGGTCAGTGGTACCAGCCTGGGACTGCAGCAAGCTGCTCCCCTTCTCTATTGCCTTGTTTGTAAAATAGCATTGATAAGCCTTTCCCTGACCCCTTGCAGTGTCTTCATAAGGATGCAAGGAGACAGTGCCAGGAAAATGCTGTGGGCACCAAGGGTGTCTTCTATGACCCCCCCCCACCCCCCAACCTTTCTTGCTGCTGGTTCTATTGTGCTCCAAGTGACAGTCAGACTCAGGTCTCTATGGCTGTGACCAGTGGGCCAAAGTCCCCTTTCTGGCTAAGCGGCAGGTCGGGGGTTCGGGTGGGGGTCAGAGCTGGCCATTCAACCAAGTGTATGCCTTAAACTGGGGTGCAGAGCTGGCACTGGGCTTTTGTCTACACAGTTTCCTGTGGTCTCATCCCCTGCCAATCAGATCCTACAGTTTTCCTTGGGCTCCCTCCTCCAGGAAGACCTCCAGAATCCCTCCATCCTACCCTCCAAGGATGCTCCCCTTCAGAGCTCACACAAATCACATCCCATCCCTCACCTGCTTAAGACCCTTCAAGGGCTCCCCATTGCCCTTCAAATCATCTCCAAACTCTTCTCACTTAGCTTGCGGGCTCTGTGTTCGTTGGTTTCTGCTTCCCCCTTTGACCTCATCTTGTACCCCTCTCCCTCTCCTGTGCTCCAGACATCTGAGACTTCTGTCTGTTCCTTGAACAAACCAAGCCTCGGGGCCTTTGCACTGGCAGTTCCCTCTGCCTGGAGCACCCTTCTCTCTCATCTTCCCCTGGCTGACTCCTTTTTGCTCTTCAGGTCTCAGCTGGAGGTCACCTCCACCAAGACTTTTCCTGACCACCGCCCTGCCCCCTCTTACAGGGCGCTGGATTACATCCTTACATACTCCTTATGTGTTTAGCGTCTGCCTCCCCATTGGAAGGTAAGCTGTTTGAGAGAGGCCCATCGTGCTCACTGCACACCCCTCGGGGGGCCCCTGTGCAGGACCTGCCCACGGCAGGGACTTGGTGAATGTTTGTTGAATGAAGAGTTGAATGACAGGGCTGGGGCAGGGCCAGTTTCTAGTCATCTCCTGTCCACCTGCCCAGCCAGCCTGGCCAGGGCCATTGTTGGATTCAGCCTCAGGTCCCCACCTCCTAGGCAGGGCCAGGCTTGGGATGGGGTGCTGGGGGAGCGTGGCAGCCCCCCTTCCCCCTTCACTTACGGCTACCAGCAGCTGGGATGGGAGTAACATCTGTCTCTGCCCGCAGGGCTTAGCCTGACTCAGGATCCCCACAAAGAGGATTAAGGGAGCTGGGTGAGGGAGGGGGAGCTCAGGGGGCTGGAGAATAAGGAGGGCTGGGCAGTGCAGGCTGCCGCCCGATTTGGCCCTGTGGCCCTGAGGGAGCCAGATGGTGTCAGCTTCGGACAAATGGAGGAGCCCGGGGAGGGTCTTGGCTGCATCCCTGCTTCGCATCCCTAATGGCCAGAAATATCCCCTCTAGAGGCAGACGGGTCTTGACTTGAATCCCAGGTCCACTTCTAAGTGGCTGTGTGAACTTGGGAAGTCAGTCACAACATCTCGGTTTCCTTCTCTATGAAATGGGGAAGAAGACAGGACCAGACTTCTCTGAGGACACAGTGAGAAGGCGTATCCAGCGGGCCAAGCTCAGTGTCAGGCACAGGACAGGTGTTCTGCAGTGATGGCCTTTCACCTCTCTCTTGTCCTGGAGGTTCTCAGAAAACATGGTGCCCTTGAATTTTACTTATTGTTCCCGCCTAACCAGGCATAAGTCTTGGCCTCTCCTCTCCAAGCCTTGGGGTAGCTGGGCTCCCCAGCAATGTGTTTACCCACGTTCCCTTTAAAGCTGACTCAGGACCCTCTGAGCAGCTGTCCTCACTGGCCGCAGAGGTGCCCTCACACTTATGGATATAGGCCACGTGGCTGGCGACAAGCATAAGCTTTGAGCTCCTTCCGCGTGGCTGTCGGCCAGCAAGCTCCGAAGCTTGGCAAATGATACCGCTAGCTCTGGGCCTGGCCTCTGCCCAGCTTGTATCCTAGACCTTTACCAAGCTGAGCTAATCTCAGTTCCCTGGGTTCTGTTGCACATCTGGGCCTTGGTGTGTGCCATTCCATGTGCCTAGAATGCTCTCGCTATCCTCAGCTGCTTGCGCAGACGTATCAAACTCCTACAGATGTAGAAGTGGCTCCTTTTCTCAGTTTTCTGCAACCTGCCCACCACCCAGGCCGACAACACTTCCCTTCTCTATGCTGCCTCCATTTTGTACACGATTTTTTTCTCAACCGTCTCTTTCCACATCTGTCTCTCCCCTAAAGAGGGAATCAGGCTTGGCAAGGTCTTACTCATCTTCAGTTTCCCAGGACTTAGCAGAGGGGATTGTACATGATAAACGAGGGATCAATCAGTGTTCATCTGGATGGATGGATGGATGGAATAGGAGCTCAATAAACGCTTACATGAATGGATAGATGGCTGGCTGACTATAAAAAGAGCTCAAAAGATGTTTACCTAAGTGAATGAATGAATGACTGGATAAAAGGAGGGCTGAAAACCCTTCAAGAGTCTCTCTGCTTTACTTATGATGGAACATTTACTCCCATCAGACTTGGAACTCTTCAAAGTAGGATCTGTGTCCTTCTCACCAATTGTAAAGAACCCATGTCATCCCGAGGACTCTGTCTCCCCATCAGACCAGGTTCCCTGCGGGTGTATGTGTGTCAGGGGTACACACAGAAGGGCCCTCCCCTCCAGCAGCAGCCTGGACAGGCGCACTAGTCCCTAGCCATCCTCCCTGGGTGCAGGCACAGGCGGGGCGAGTACAGACTCACCGTCAAACAGCCCATCAGGCTCTGCTCAAAGGGCCGCTGGAAGGCTCGCGGGTCTCCGCACCAGTCCAGCAGCTCCGTGGCAGCATTGTGGAAGTTGGCAGGGTTCTGTAAGTGCTGTGGGAGAGGGAAAGGAGAGGCAGCATGAGGATCCAGGAGTGAGGCCAGCACACGCTAGTGTGAGAGCGTCTGGGGCCGCAAAGACCCCAGGCATCCCTGGGGAGGAAACACACAGAAAGGGGCAGGCCACGAGTAATGGGTTTTCTCAAACTCCTTCTCATCCACCTTCCCTCTGCACCTCCAAGCCCAGCCCAGTTCCTGGTGGCGTGGGGGATTCGCGGCCCCATCGCAAAGATAGAAAAACCAGGGTTTAGAAAAGGGCACTAATACTAGACACTAAAATGTCTTCTGGATGCTGGCAGCGGGGTAGGAAACCCTGTGGGCTTCAGGAGGGTGGCATGTAGCTCCCATCCTTGGGGCTGCTGGCTCTCCCTGAGTCAGGACAGACTGGCCCTGGAGATTCCTTCTTGATGAGCACCCACCCCCACCCCTGCCCCAGTAACCACCACCACCATGCTGCCTGCTCCGGCTTCAGCAAGCCCTGCCATAGCCAAATAGTCAGAGCAGGGGCGTCAGAAAGAGGCCTCCAGGCCACACCCAGCCGGGAAGGTGCACTCAAGCGCACTTGTGCCCAGGTTACTGTCACACCGTGGTCAGGTGTTATGTGGCTTAGCCACCCCTATTCCCCAAACCCAGATTTCCTGGGCTCAGTCTGGCTCAGCTCGGGGGTGCAGGCCCCACCCAGTTACGGGGTCTGAGTTAACGGAGAATGAATTCTGGTGCCAGGGCCTCTAGATCCTGCTTCAGAGCCAGGCCACGGGGCTGACAGGGGTGGAGGGTGGCTTCCATGGCTACCCCTTCCTTCCTTAACACTTATCCGTGTCTTCCCAGGCCAGGCCGGACTAGGCACTGAGTCCAGGGTCATGAAGCAGGTTGGGGCTGAGCTGGGACTCCAGGGCTGGGTGCGACCGCCTGTGGGTCCTCCACCAGGACACCTAGAAGGTGTCCACAGGGGTTGGAGTGTAAGCCAGCTGCAAAGGGGATGGTGGTACCTTCTGGGATCCCTGTGTCCTCGGTGCTGGGAGAGACTGGGAACATTA
Source organism: Phocoena phocoena (assembly GCF_963924675.1). Taxonomy (NCBI): domain Eukaryota; kingdom Metazoa; phylum Chordata; class Mammalia; order Artiodactyla; family Phocoenidae; genus Phocoena; species Phocoena phocoena. The sequence continues at coordinate 54,206,873 of NC_089234.1, forward strand.
GCTGTCCCCAGGGCAGTGGCTCTCTCCCAACTTGCAGTGAGAGTCTGCCTCAGAGCCAAGGCAGGGAGGGGTCTTAGGAGCTGCCAGGTCTCAGAATTGGGAGGCGAGCCGAATGTGCTGGGGGAGCCCCTGTGGGGCTGGTGCCCTGGAGTCATACTGCCTTCATCCACAACTATCTACTGACCTAGGGCAACCCCTCCCCTCTCTGAGCCTCAGTCACCCCATCTGTAAAATGGGGATGGCAGATCACGGCTTGGTGGTGGGAATTTTTGTCTTGCTTAGGGTTTCATCACTGCTATTACAATGTGGTTTGTGAAAGGCAAGATTTAAAAGTGGATGGAGGAAAGTGAAATGAATTGGGGTATCCTCCCTCTGTGGGAGCAAAGGGAGAGGGAGAGATGAAGGAGAGAAAGAGGGCAAGCATGCAGCGACACAGCCCTCCGTTAGGGGGCCACGGTGAGGATCAAACAAGACGAGGCTTATACGGCCCCTGGCAGAGAGCCTGGCGCGTGGGATGCTCCCACGTGGGGCTGCCCTTGGCCCCGACTCTGTCTCCCAAAGGCTCCGCTGTGTACTCGGCAGCTCCCGCCCTAGCCCCACACACGGCTCTTTCTGCAAAGACAGAGCTCCCTGCGTGTAATCTTCCTGCAGAACACGGGAGGACATCCACGGCTAGAAGCAGACCCTTTGAGAGGGCAGCACGGGCCCTTGCCTCTGCCGCCCGTGCCCTCCCTAAAACCTGCCCCCTCCAAGGCCACGGGCGGCATCTGGTCTCCACGTGGAAAGCCATGCAAATCGGTTAACTCCCTGCCTAGCAGTCTCCCTCTGCTAACTGACTTATTCCGTTTATTTCCATGATGTCACACCCAATTAGCAGGGTCAGCAACCACTGCCTGGTGCTCTCAGAGTCGCCCACCTACAGCACTCCCACCCTCGGCACACCTCTTTGGGGCTCTGGGCTCCCAGTCTCATGGGCCCAGTTTTGTTCTGGCCCCCAAGGGTCCAGCCCACCTCTGAGCTTCTCCACTCTTGACCCAGCCAGTTCACGTGGCCTTCGGCATGGGCTATGGGTAGTGACTCATGGGCGCAACTCACTGGTAGAAAGGACGTCAGGCACCCCATTCAGTAGCTATTGCTTTGTGGCTCTGTGGCCTTGGCCAAACCTCCTGCCCTCTCTGTGCTTTTGTCATCTGTTTTAGACTACAAGGTGGCTACGTGATGCAGTGAAATGAACAGGATAGACCCGGACCAAACCCCATCTCGGCCACTGAGTCACACAGCCTGGGTGTGTTCCTGAGCTCCAGATCTCTCATCTGCAAAACGGGGTGGGGACAGCTTGCAGTGCTGCCGCAAAGTCTAGAACCAGCATACGTCATGACATCCCCACTACAGAGCAGGTGTCTGGTAAAGAGTGCTATTGCCCGATACGCTAGGACCTCTGTACAGTTTCTTGTTTCTCCTGCAAGCTCCTTGAGAGCAGAATTAGGGCCCCATTCACAGAATTAGGGCCAAGTCCATGCATTAGTGGTTAGTGAGCAGCTAGCTGGCCAAAGGATGGTCCATCTGCAGAGCTGGCCAGCAATCTGGCAGCTTCAGAACGGGTCCCCAGTGGAGAGGCCAGGGCTGGGTGGGCTGAGCTTGGCTACCCTTTGATGATATGGGGATGGGAGCACAGATTTGAATCACAGGCAGAGGCCTCCCTGGCTGTGGCTGTTACTGGATACTAATACCTCATCCCTCCCCAGGAAGCCTGCCCATCTCTACAATTTCTCAGAAGATCCTCCTGGGCTATATCCACTGGCCTCTGAGTCTGTTGGAGCAGGAGCTGGGGACACCAATGCCCAGATTAGGAACTGGCTACCCAGACCAAGTGATGAATGCATTTTATCAGTCCATCTGTGAATCAAATCATCCATCCATCCATCTACCCATCCACCCATCCATCCAAAAATCAATCAATTCATCCATGCATCTATCTACTTGCCCACCAACCCATTCATCCATTTACTACTTTATCCGTCACTCATCCATCCATTCATCTACCTATCTTCTTATCCATCCAGAACTTATCCAACCACCCACTCATCCATTCATTCATCTATCCATCGTCTATATCCACCTACCATCCGCTCACCTAACTGCCTTTCCACTTGTCCATCCATCCACCCATCCATTCATTCCCTTAGCTATCGATCTGTCAGCCCACCCCTCTCTCATTCTTCCCCAGCGTATCTGGGCCCCACCCTGGCCTGGACTCTGATGACTTACAGAGGAATACGGCACATCCCCTGCCCTTGAGGAACTCAGCCTGGTGGGAGACCTGATGTACACCTTGCAGGGCTTGTATCTTAAGGGAGAAAGAGCAGGATGGGTGAGGTAACCGGGTGCCCAGGAAGCACCAGGGCTCAGAAATGGGAAGTGCAGATACTCAAAAGGGCACCTGGGGTTTGGGGAGGTTGCTGTGCGGGAATTAGCTGATTTGCATGGCTTTGCACGTGTTGCCCAGATAAGCCCGTGGGGACATGAGTAAGGCATGTTGTAGAGGGGGCACTGGTTCTCCCTGTACTGAGAAAGGAGAAAGGCAGCTGAGACAGAGGCCTGGAGGGAAGATGGATAGCCAGGTGCTCGGGAGCTGGTGCGTGCCAGCAATGGCTAGAACCGGAGTGGGTGGACAGGGAAGGCTGCGCCATAGAAGTCAGGCAGGACCGAGAGTCGGGGGCTGTGAGGCCCCCGATGGGAGCCACAGCTCCACCAGCCAGAGGTAGGCACAGCCAACACGCATCATCCTCAGGGCACGCAGACCTTTCTCTTCTAATTAGGATATGGGACATCTGAGAATTAACAGTCTTCAGCCAGCCGCGGTCGCCCTCTGGGGCAGCTGAGGAGCAGACATCAGTGCTGAGCTGTGTGTGCCTGGAAGTGCGGGAGTGGGCGTGGAGGACACAGGGAGCTCTGGATAGCCCGGGGTGGGGTGGGGGGGCATCTGGACAGCCTGCTCACCCTCACAGGTGTGCCACTCTGTGGCCCAAACGCAGAGCTCTGTGTGTGTGTGTGTGTGTGTGTGTGTGTGTGCAGGGCGGGCCGGGGGAGGGCAGTGGAAGCGATCCCTGGCTTTTCAACAGCTCTGGGACCCAATGGCTGGGTGTGCACCACGATGCCCATTTACAGACGACGGGAGATGAAGCGGTGACTTAATCAAGGTCAGGACACCAATGAGTGGTGGAACGGGGGTTCAGGCTCGCTGACTGGTAAATCTGAGTCCTGTGAGCCATGCTTCGAGAGGGCTGCTCCTGGGTGGGCTTCTGCCCCCGCTGGATCCCTGGGAGGCCCAGGGACGAAAGGGCACCCTGATTTCTGCAGGGAATCAGACGCAGAGAGAAAATACAAGTTGTGAGCAGGTTTTAGGGGGAGCTGTTTGCCCAGCACACAGAGGGCTTTGGCATAGGGGCTTGACTGTATTATTGGGGGTGGAGCCGTTGACAGCTGATCCCTCATGGGCAGAAGAAACTGGGTCAAAGGCAGAGCTGGGAGAGAGTCCCGCAGAGCCTAGAGGCGGAGGAGAAGGAGGGAAGGGCAGAGGAGGAGCCCATCGTCTGGTTTCTATTCTGTGACGGGGAACAGAGGCGTAATTGGCGTTTGGGAGAGCTGCTCTGCGGAGTTCAATCTGTAACAAGGCTTCAGTTTCCTCTCCTCAGACCCGGCCCAGGCTTCCGAGATTGCTCTGTGCGACGCTAACGGGACGGAACACATCCCTCATTCCTGCCGACTAGCCTCAGCTCTACTGGGCCCTGGTGTTCGGCGGGGAGGGGGCATGCTGGGTGGGGGTGGGACTGTGAGCTCTGCCCCTGCCTCCCCCCTGGGGTCCTGAGGCCAGAGGGCTATGCTGGCTACCTGAGCTGCCAGCTAAGCCCGCCTAAGCCAGGGGCCTCGCCACAGCTGTCCCCTCCCTGTCACTGCGACACTGAGGACAAGAGCCCCCGCCACAGTGAGCTGATCACCTGCCACGTGCCAGCCTGGGCTACGTGCTCCGCCCACAATGTCCTCAGAGCATCCTACGAGGTCGGCCTTATTGGACCCACTTCACGGGGGAAACTGAGGCTCAGAGAAACAGAAGGACAGGCCTGAGATTATACCGTGGGTGGATATGTGGAGGAGTGAGGATTTGGGCTCAGGTCGGTTTGATGGCAAAGCCTCTGCCCCTTCCGCCATATCTCCTCCTTCCTGGAGTAAAACAACACCGGAGCCTGTGCAGGGACACTGCTGCCCTGGGCTGCAGGGAGGCTGAGCCCAGAGGGTGGCCGCATCACTCCTGGTCACCACTGGGGGGCATCTGCCTGCCCAAGCGTAACCAGGCTTCTTAAAGGGGGGACCTCTGAGCCCACCGTGAGCAATCCGGACAGGGTACTGGCAGGCGAATCGCGTCTTAAGCTTGGTGTGAGCACAGGCAGGAGGGGGAACTTGTACCCTCTGGGACGAGGCCCTGCTGGCACCTGTGGGGCAGGACTGTGTGACTTTGGGTGACTCCCTTCCCTCTTCTGGGCGTTGGTTTCCTTTTCTGTAAGACGGTTGAATTTCCCAGGACCTTTCCTTTTCTATTTCTTTACAGAGAACCCCTGGAGCAGAGGAAGCGGGGAGCTTGGGTCTGGGAAGGAGATTAGGCACTTCACTGCATCCTCAAAACAGCCCAGAGTGCACAGCAGAGCTCAGAAAGGGCACGGCGCTGGCCCAAAGTCATACAGCTGGGAAGGGAAGGGAAGGGACAGGAGAGAGCCGGCCTTTGAGCCCAGGTGAGTGATTCCAGTGTGAGGCTGGTCCGTGCCAGCTACATTCTCGCGAGGTGGGCAGCTGGGGAGACTTAGGCAGTCGGCCTGGCCCACTGTCACCTCCACCCAGCACCTTGGGTGCTCAGCTACACAGTGTAGAGCATCCCCACTGCTCTGCCCGCCTCGCCTGCCCTGCCCTCGCCAGCGGGCCTGGCTGCCAGAGGCGGAGGGGCAAGCCCGGGCCACACACCCACCTGCTTGATGCACTGCAGGCGGTCATTGGTCTGTTGGATGTGCCTGTCCATAGAATTCATTCTGGCCGTTTCACTGGGTTCTACCCGAGAGCCATGAACGTTGTCCAGCCTGTGAAGACAGAGGAGAGTGGGTGTCACTGGGGTTGTGTCAGGCCCGCTGGCCTCATCGCCACCCTCCTGCCCCGACACAGGCGTGCTGGCCTCAGTGGCTCCCAGCGGGTTCCAGGGCCCTTCGTGAGCTGTGGTGGCCTCTGCCCCGGGCAGCCCCGCGCTGGAAGGAGGAACTGTGGCCACGGCCAGCCAGCGCTTCTCCACGCTCAGCCCTGGGGGAACCCCATCTGGGCTGAGGGCAGGAGGCGCTCCTGGGTGCTCTCTGTGGGTGGCTCATGTGGGCACTGGGCAGGCGTGTCCACCACGCATTTCTACACACACGTGCGAGTTGGGCGGCGGTGGTGGGGATGACGGCTCCACCCGCAGGTTCCCGGCACAGGGCTTACCCACTCGATGTGGCTGTGTGTGTGTGTGTGTGCGCGCGCGTGTGCACAGGGATCTTTCCACATGACGACCTTGACTGCACGTGTGGTCTAAGCGCAGCAGCCCCGTCATAGGTGCCCTCCCCGAATCCCCCACGCCTTAGAGTTTGCAAACCACAATTCCATGTTTCCCCTTTGCCCTCCCGGGAAAGAAGGAGGGCAGCCCTCAGCACCGCCCCCCTTTTCCAGATAAGGAGACTGAGGCTCAGAGAGAGGAAGGGAGTTACCCGGGGTGGCACAGGGAGCCTGTGTCAGAGCTCGAACGAGGCCCCGGCGCTCTGACTGCCAGTTCACGGCCGAGTGGGTGGGGGACACAGCTGTCACACTCAAGAGGCTCACTCTTCCTGAATGGCGCTGGGCCTGGGGCACATGAGCACGCATGTGAGGAGGCCCCTGGAGCCCCCAGGCCTCTTCAGGGAGGCCTCGACTGCAAAGGCAGAGATGGAGATAGCGATGGAGGAGGAGAGGCAGCGAGACAGAGAGAGAAGAGAGAGGTTTCACCTCTGGTCCCCCCACTGCTCATGGGTCCAGGTCCTCGGACCAAAGCGTAAGTCTGCTCGTCACTGGTTGTTTGCCCTCCCAGAAGCCAGGCTGCAGACACATGGGTCAGACACAGGGTGCTCAACAGAGGCCCCCAGCACCTGGCCTTCTCTGCTATCTCGAAACGCTGCCCCCTGAAGGCCCCTCATCTCCGTCCGCGTCACCAGGTCCCATCTACCAAGTACGTTCTGTAGGCTGGGCCCTTGCGTTCTCTTCTTGACTCCTCACGCCTGCTCTGTGAGACTAGAAGCATCTCCATTTTGCAGATGAGGACACTGAGGTCTGAAATCTGCCAAGTCCCACGGCTAGTGGAAGCTTGGACCGTGTCTGCCTGTCTGCTCCCATGCCCTGGTTCTCTGCCCCCAGCACGGGCACCCTGGCTGGGGAAACTGACACCATGCCTGGCCGCAGCCTCGCGAAGAATGCCCTGTTCCTCTTCCAAGGAGTTCTTCACTACACAGCTCCTTTAAAGCACTTCTTGTCGTTCCATTTGTGCTTGAAAAGGCAACTCATTTGCGTGGTTCAAAAATCACGGGTGTCCAGTGAAGTGCTGGCCTTGTCCAGCCCCCAGGGGCCTGCCCCCAGGGCCCTTTCCGGAGAGAACCAGTGTCATCCGTCTCCTTCTGAGGGACTCATCTTAGAGAAGCAAATATCTATGTGTACTATCCCCTGCCACTCCTTAAAAAGAAAACCCATAAAACGATAGCATTCTTTTTTTTTGCGGTACGCTGGCCTCTCACTGTTGTGGCCTCTCCCGTTGCGGAGCACAGGCTCCGGACGCGCAGGCTCAGCGGCCACGGCTCACGGGCCCAGCCGCTCCGCGGCATGTGGGATCTTCCCGGACCGGGGCACGAACCCGCGTCCCCTGCATCGGCAGGCGGACTCCCAACCACTGCGCCACCAGGGAAGCCCAAGCGACAGCATTCTGTACACACCATCTGCACCTTGCTTTTTTCCTCTTAATAATATCTCTAAGTTTATTCCACATCAAGACATAAAGAGCCTTTTCATTTCTTACTGGCTGCACGGTATTCCCAGGCACCGATGAATCATTTATCCAACTGCCATCTGAATGTCCACCCGTGCCAGGTGCTGTCCTGAGGCCCGAGGGCCTAGAAGAGGCCCTTCTGCTCCAGGGGCTCACACTCTTACCCAAGTGATGAGGCCTGAGCTGCCCCCAGATTTTATTATTGCAAACAGTGTTGAGGGAGCGTCTTTTGTATCGGCCACATCATTATGTGTGAAGTAATCTAGAGAACACACTCTTGGAAGTGGAGTTTCTGGGTCATTTAGGCATTTGTACTTTGATAAATGCTTGTTGGATTCACCTCACCTTGGAGCTTTCCAGCAAAAAGGTAAAAATGGGAGTAGCATCCCCACATTGATTTCTCCTACCCTCACCCCACCAGCATCCCTCCATTCACGCCACTATCACACATTTACATCCCCAGGTATCCAACTTCTCCATTACTTATCCATTTAAATGCCCGTCTGTCCATCCATCCACCCACCCACCCAAACATCTTCAGCCTCCCCTTGCCCATCCATGCATGCTTCCAACTCACCTGGTAAACACTTATCAATATCTATACTGTGCTAGCTGTATGGGGCATGAGAGATGGAAACGAAATCAGTTTCTTGGGTCCGTGGAACTCTTGGTGTAACCCCATATCCACTCCATGTCACCTACTAGGTGACTGTTGAATTCCTCTTATAAGTTAGGTGCTGGTCCAGGCACTAGGCAAAGACACTGTTACTATATCCCCACTTTACAGATGAGGAAACTGAAGCTCAGGGGTTATAGTAGCAGCTCCAGAATCCTGGCTTTCCCACTACAACCAAAACTTTTGTACAGGTACTGGGGATGGGCCAGGGAGGGTGGAGGGTACCACCGTCTTGTAGGTGTGTGTATCAGCGGGGAGAGTGGTGACAGGGTTACTCTCCTTGCTACACCTGTAGGTCCCCCAAGCAGGGGCTGGGTTTCTCCTGCTGAGTTTACCTGCATGGAACCTCAGCCAGTGCTCACATGATGAGGACTCCAGGGACCAGGGACAAACCCTGGTGAGGGAAGCAGGGACGTGGGTGGAGCCCAGAGCAGGAGTGAGCCAATGCCACCTTCGGTGAGGCCACTTCAGTTCCTGGTGCCAGATGCCATCTGAGTGGAAGAGACCCTGCTGGTCTCCCAGGCACCTGGCCTGGTGAGGTAAACGGGGAGGCGGGTCTTTCCAGCCCCACCCAGGACATGAGTGAACACTGGCTGTCAGGGTCCCAATGAGAGAGTGCCATTTCCACAGTCAGTGGGGCAGGGACGCCAAACCAAAGGGACCCATTACACAAAGGTCTCGGGACTTCCCTGGTGGTGCAGTGGCTAAGAATCCACCTGCCAATGCAGGGGACACGGGTTCAGTCCCTGGTCCGGGAAGATCCCACATGCCACGGAGCAACGAAGCCTGTGCACCACAACTACTGAGCCTGTGCTCTAGAGCCCGCGAGCCACAACTACTGAGCCTGCGTGCCTCAACTACTGAGGCCCGCACGCCTAGAGCCTGTGCTCCGCAACAAGAGAAGCCACTGCAACGAGAAGCCTGCACACCGCAACGAAGAGTAGCCCCCGCTTGACGCAACTAGAGGAAGCCCACGCGCAGCAACGAAGACCCAACGCAGCCAAAAAAACCCAGAAAAAAACAAAGGCCTGCGCCAAGTCAGGAGGAGCCGGAAGGAAAATACAAAGCAACCCCAGGCCTGTGCAGGCTTCAATCCCCTGGCTGCAGGCTGCAGCCAACCAGAACAAAGGGCCTGTGGTGGCCCAAGAGGCCAGCAGGGGGTGCTGTTGATGAAGCTAACTGCCCAGGGGGCTAGAAACCTGCACTGTGGAAATCTGGTGAGGGATTAGGTGGCCACACAACACTCTGTCTCTAAGTAGGAACTTTTGGGGGACTTCCCTGGTGGTCCAGTGGGTAAGACTCCGCACTCCCAATGCAGGGGGCCCGGGTTCGATCCCTCGTTGGGGAACTAGATCCCGCATGCACACTGCAACTAAGAGTTTGCACGCCGCAACTAAGAGTCTGCATGCCGCAATGAAGATCCCGTGTGCTGCAACTAAGACCCGACTCGGCCAAAAAAAAAAAAAAAAGAAAGAAAGAAAAGTAGGAACTTTTCCAAGGATGGGCACGGCCTTTTGTCTCCAGTGTCAGAGACCTAGTGGGGCCTTGATAAATGCTTGTAGAATGACTGACAGATCATTTCTGGGGCCTGGGGCTGCTCAGCCCACCGAGGGAAGCCCCAAGCAGGCACCAGGAGTCCAGACTCACCCAGACAGCCACCTGGGGGCCAAGAGGTTGTCCTTCCCTGTTGAGCTGTGGCAGAGGGCCACAGGTTTCCCCCAAGGAAGCAAACAGTAAAGGGGAGATAGACTGTCAGGTTTGTCTCCACTCTGGCTCAGGGGCAATACTTTCTAGAGGCCAGTGGCTGGACTGAGTTGGCTTCTGGATTCAAAGATGCTCAGAATATCATTGGCCAAAGGTGTTTTGAGGTCTCCCACCACCCCGAGTTCAGCTGGTTTTATTCTGGGGAGTCTGAGGCCCACAGGTGCTGTTTCCCGGGTCACACAGCATGTCTGGGCTGGATCTAGACACCAGGGGGCTTTTCTCCCAGGCTGGGGCTCCATGTTGTAGGAACCAAGAAATGAATGGCTAGGCCTGGGACACCTGTGAGACCCAGAGCATTGACAGGAGAGACATCACAGGGACAGCTGTGTGTCGCATAGCTCTTAATCTATAAAATAACAAAATGTCTGGCTAATTAAGGAGATACTCACAGGTGAGGTGACATTTTTAAACCACCAAGATCATTGGGAAATTGGGGTTATTAACACCAGGAATGGATGGGGCTGGAGGCTCCACCCCTGCAGAAAAAGAGTCAAGGCCTACAAGGCTAAAGATTATGGACATGGAGAAAGGAGGAGGGCTGAAGGAGGCATGAGAGAGCTAATAGCTCACTGAGGGGCAGTCTGAGATCTTCCATTAGTTCTGCACCTGCTGTGTTTAGGCACCAGGCCAGGCCCTGTGCACTGATAATTCACTCAATCCTAGAAGGCTCAGAGAGGAGAAGTGACTTGCCCAGGATCACACAGCCGGGACAGTGTTGGGCTGAGATTCAAACCCTCTGCCTTTCTAACCATTAATGTGTTGTTCTTCCAACTCCTCCAAGACTGTCAGGGCCTCCTGGAAGTCCCCACCCAAGTCTGTGCCTCAGCCCAAAGAGACGTTCCCCTGGTTCCACCCAACCTGTCCAAACCCATCCACCTGCTTCTAAGGCCATCCTGGTGCCACTGGGCTCCCTGCCTGCTGGCCAGCGCCGGGAAGTGGCGAGCGCTCAGCGGCCAGCAGAGGTCGCTCTCCGCCGCAGGAGCGTTGCTGGGCTTGGCTGCAGTCTCTCTCCTCCCAGCCTGGACTCCTCTAAGCTAAGAGTCGAGTTGCTACAAATCCTCCGTGGCGGTTGCAACTCCAGTGCCCACCAAGGCCGGGCTCCCTCCCAACTGGAGATCACTGTTGGCCCGGCCCTGGGTGTACCCAGGGCCTCAGCCCTTCTTCTTACCATCTGCCTACCTCCCAGTGGGGAGTGAGCTCAGGCGGTCAACCGCCTGTGGCCCCTGGCCCTCTCTCCTGGTCTGAGCAGCCACCAGCCTGCAGGAGATACACAGCTAGTCAGCTTGGGGGCCTGGAGGCAGCCCAGCTCTGCCACCCTCCTCCAGGCCTCAGTTTTCCCATCTGTAAAACGAAGGCTAGCAGGCTGCTGGCAGCCCTTCAAACTCAACATCTTAGGATTTTGGTGTCAGGAGCTCCAGCTGTTTGGAAAATGCCATCTCAACGAGTGCAGGATACTTGACTTTAGAACTGCGAAGGCTGTCTCAAGGCAGGCCTGCAGGGAGCCTGAAGGCCCAGGAAACTCTGGTAGTACCGCTGTTCCAGGGTCACCTAAGACCGCAGACACTGCCCCTCTCTCTGCTATACACTTTTCCTTGCGGCTTACGCTCGGCTTGACCTAACTGCACGTAGGCAGGTTTTCTGATGGTGACATGTGGGTTGGCCGGTCTTCTCAGCTCCCAGGGGAGCTCTTGAAAGGGACAAGCTTCCATTCTGCACGACTCACCACTGGTGGGGCATGGCCAAGTTCAGCCTCAGAGGAGCCTAGAACAGAAGACATGCTCAGGAAAAGCTAGCTGCTCTCAGGCACGTAGGGCTGCTCAGAGTAGACTGCTGAGAGTCGAAAGGGAGCCTGGGAACCACCGGGTCCTGGGTCCTCATGCAGCAAGATGGACACAGGGAGACAAGGGCAAGCGGGACTGGAACTCATCTGTCGGGGTCTAAGGAGGGCCCTGGGTCATCTCCAGGCTCCCTGGAAGCATCTCTCGTGTTCTGAAACACTGGGGGAGGCACATGGCCCTCAGCAGGCTCCTGCCTAGAAACGGGGAGCAGGGTGCTCTCAGCTGCCCTGTGGAAAGTGGGGTCTTGGAGCCCTGGAGGCAGCTCCCTGGGGCTGACATCAGCAGTACTAACATCAGTGTGTTTTATTTTTCCCTTCTGAGGTCAGACAAGTTAACTGGCACACTTCACACACAAGCACCCAGGGGAGAGGCATTTGCATATGTGTGTGCGCACACCCACATAATTATGTACCCCCTTTGCACACTTACGCATAGGTATATGCACACACTTGAGGGCTGGCCCAGACGTACAGAGCACACACAACTCCTGACAGCTTGCACAGGCAAGTGGCAAGTCCCCAGGGGAGCTGTGTGAGCCGTGGTGTGCAGAAACAATTCAATCACCATGCACGTCTGCAGCTCAGACTCCCCCGGGGCGAGCAGTGCCGTCAACAGGGGTGGGGGGACTATACCTACAGTCTGCAGAGCAGAGGCTGCATTCCAAGACATTGCCAGGGCCAAGGAGCTTGGGACATGCCTGCGCGTCAGCCTGGTGGCAGAGCCTGGGCTTCCAGGGGACCCATCCCGACCAGCCCCTTTCTAGTTCTCAGACTCCAAGAGGGGCAGATGTCGTGGATTCAACAGCGACCTGAGTGTGACAGTGTCACTCTAGGTCCTCCTCTGCCTGGCCCCCACCTCCCACTACTCCCCGCTGATCCTGTGTCCTCCACGTGGGGCTGCTCCCTGCCTCCTGGACTGTGCTCTGAAGATCACACCTCTACGTCTTTGCCTCAGCCCAGAATGCCTGGCCCCCTTCATCCATTAAGGTCTGGTTCAACGGTCACCCGCTTGGTTGGTTTCCCCCAGCAGAGCCACTCACTTCTACTTCTATGTCCTCAGTGCCCCTGTCACGCACCCCCAACTTGGTGGTACTAGACCAGTGGGGTGTCTTTGCATCCAGCTCCCCCGTCAGCTGGAATGTCTTCCAGGTGTGGATTCCCAGAACCTAGCCTAGGGCCTGGTACCCAGCAGGTGCTCAGCAATGTTTATTAGATGGATGGATGGATGGATGCGTGGATGGATGGCCATCATTGGGCCCAGAGTGGCAAGAGCTGAAAACCCAATGACTCAGCCCTAATCAGAGGATCTTAAGATGGAGAGAGACTCTGATAACTCGGTCTGGGGTTTCCAAAGAGTGATGCGTGTACCACTGGTGGAACAAAGACGATTTTAGGCGGTCCATGGGCAAAACTTGTACATTTTCATAGTGAAGTATCTGGACTAGAACAATTATCACTGGTGAGTTCGTGGATATTATTACTTAGGACAGGGTTAAATAAGGGAGGGATGGCAAACCTAAAAGGATTAAAGAACCATTTTAAACATAGTATAAATGGTATGAAAGTGACGGAAGTTAAGCAAGCACTGATGGAGTTTGATGCCTTCCTCCTCTTAAAAGTAAAGGAGCTCAGAGAGGTGTAGCAGCTCTGCAGCCCGCACCAGACACGCTGCCTGGAGGCAGAGGAAGAGGGTGGTGGTGAAGCAAAGACAGTCAGAGTGACTTTGTGTCCTATCCCAGGGAAGTCAGGGAGGTGGGGCAGAGGGACAGACATGAGTGGGGAGAGGGAGGAAAGAGGCAACTCCAGGCAGCTGACCGGGACCAGCTGCTTCCCATTCTTGGCCAGGCAGCTGGAGCAGGCCCTTGGGCCACCTTGTGGCCTTGCATGGGGTGAGGCCCCTGGGTAGGGGGTGGGCCCTGAGAGCCAGACCTTCTTGGCTGGGAGACTGTGGGAGGGCACTTTATTTCCCTAAGCCTTCATCCGTCAAACAGAAAGGTGCATCGCCTCCCGGCCCACTGCGCTGAATAAGTGAAGTCACTCAGGGCAGTGTTCTGAAAAGGGAAGTCCTGATTTGGACAACAGCTCTTCCAAATCCAGGTCCCCCTTCTCAACTCCGGGAGTGCCCCATGACAAGACTCGACCAGGCTCCACACCTCCTGGCCACAGAGTTCAGACGCTCTGGCTTGGCACTTGAGGTTCCTGGAAGGGTGGACCTACTTCTCTCCATGACCCCATCTCCCAGCTCCCGCTCTCCTCTACAGGAACCCCTACTGTCAATGGTCGTTGATGGGACAACACAATGTACCCTGGGCGCTTCAGAGAGGGGGCTTCCTGAGGGCAGCCTTGTACACCTGACAACCTTTTCTGGGACACAAGAGTTAATCCAGAGGAGAGGATGGCTGATTCGGGAGAACACGTGTTGATGCTATGCTGACAAAGGTGCCAACCCACTGTCCCGACCCACCCCTCGCTGTGCTGGGAATCCCAGCTGTACTTGGGGTGTGACTCATCCCCCTGGGGCATGTGACACCTTAGCAGGCCCAGGCCATGCCCTTGAGGCCAAAGCCTCCTGCCGCCCTCTGGCCACACTCCAAGTCCGTGACCTCAGGGTGAACTTCCACTGCCAGCTTCTCTCCCCAAAAGGTGAAGGAGGGCCAGCTTCAGCCCTGGATAAGGTTGCTGGGTTTTCTCTCATTCCCAAGGCTATGCCACCTCTGCTTTTTGTTTCCTCAGAATGAAAAGAGAAACTGAACAAGTACTGAACCCATATGTGCCAGACAAAAGGCTCAGATGCCATGCAGTGGGAAAGGGGGAGGGTGGAAACAGCTCCTTAAGGGCACTCAGAGATCACAGGGTGGGATGGAGCTGGAGATAGAGCCAGGGTCCCCTGACTGCCATCTGGTGTCCTCTAGAAGGCTGTAAATACCCTGCAGATATTCCTACAGCTCCAGCTCTAGGACAAAGAGGTGTTCTCCACTGTGTCTTCATTACCCCAGCCCCTCAAGCCTCCAAATCCATTCACCTGGCATTCTCCAGGAGCTCCAGACAGGGGCAGGGGCAATGGCATGTCCAAGGGAGAGTCAGATATAACTAGATGAGCCCTTAAGAAGCACATAATGCTGTGGTGTATAGGATGCAACTCCTACCTCCTGCACCCATGACAGGCATGGCCAATCAGTCCGTACTCTTCCCACTGGGTCCAGACATGCCCCAGCCAATCCTCCACACACCCTTCTGCCCACCCTTCTTAACCACCTGGTACCGACACACGAGAAGAAAACCTCTGGGCAGCTCCTTTTTTTTTGTGCCGCACCAGGAGGCATGTGGGATCTTAGTTCCTCGACCAGGGATCCAACCCGAACCCCCTGCACTGGAAGCGTGGAGCCTTAACCACTGGACCGCCAGGGAAGTCCTGGGCAGCTCCATTTTTAAAAGGAGTGACCGGAGGCCTAGAGGAGAACTTAGCCTGGCGTCACCAGCCAGTCGGGGCATGAGCAGAGACCTGCACGTGGATTTCCCAAGTCCTGACACCTAGTTCTCTCTTCCCTAAACTGGGAGTCAGAGCCAGGCTCTTCTTGAGCTGACAGCCCACGTATGGACCACTCAGGCAAGCCAGCCACATTTCAAGCAACCTTACATCAACCACGGCCGTACAGCAGCTTGGGGACACTATTATCCTATTTTGCAGAGGAGAAGATTAAGGCTCAGAGCGGGTGGGTGATTACTACCCAGTCACACAGGGACGACACAGGCTGGCCCAGGACAGTAGCTGTTTCTCCTGAGCCTGGCCTTTTATTTTTACGCGTATACCTTTTCTTTTAGTTAGTTCCTATGAACTGTCAGATTTTTAAAAAGATTGATTTGCACTGAAAGTGGTAGATGATGAAAGCAAGCAGGCCTCATGGCTTAGATCTAGAATGGATCTGGGGATCTGCTCAGGTCCATCATTTACAGATGAGGAAACTGAGGCCCAGGGCAGGGGCAGTGGTGGAGGTGGAGCAGAGCCTTGAGCCTCTGTTCTGGGTCAGAAGTGGGGCCAGGGCCACACCCGGGCCTCGGGAGCCCTGGCTGCCCTGAACTTCTCGGCTCTCCCTGCCCACCCATGTACAGGAACCTCCTGCAGGTGCCGGCTGAGGGCAGGCCTGCGGGCCCAGACCACTCAAATAGGGGCCTGCCCCGGGGAGCTCTCAGGGGTCTCGAGGTGGGGGGGTGGGGAAGGACAGGGTGACTATGACAGGCTATGCCAAGCCTGGTGGGAGCAAGGGCTCTGCTCCCCCTGGGGAGCATCTGTGGTTTTTTCTGCAGAAGCCCTGTGACGTCCCCGTGGCTCCATGTGGATTCCTGGCATCCCAGCTGGGCTGCAGCTGGCACACTGACCCCGTAAGTCCTGCCTCTTTCTAGAAGGCCTGTGGTGCAGGGGGTGAGTCAGCTGGGATCTGGTGCCCGTCACCCTGGCTGCCATCAAATCTGCATGCGGGGAATCTCTGGGTATGAGGCTACTCAGGGACTAAACCACACCTGACCCAGGTTGGGAGTGGGAGCCTCATCCCTGGAACCCTCCAGGGACAAGCTGGGCACCCCACAGGCAGCCTGAAAACATGCTTCCTGAATGTCTGCTGAGAGACAAAAATTCACACTAGGTGCTCCAAAATCGTGTGCTGACTTGACACTCTCGCTGTGCAAGGCACTCTACAGTTTACAAAGCACTGATGTCATAACCTCATTTGACCCTTGTTATCATCTCATTTACACGGGCAGTATAGCTTAGCGGTTAAGGTCACCAGGCTGCCTGGGTTCAAATCCTGACTCTCATTTGCCAGCTTCTGTGACCTGGAGCAAAATGCTGTTCTCCGAGTACCTCAGGCTCCCCATCTGTAAAACGGAGGCGATGATAACTAATAACCGTGCCTACTTCGTAGGCTGCTGTGTTCGTTAAATGAGTTAGTGAATAGGAAGCACTTAGCACAGCCCCAAGCACGTGGGCCCTGGCTCTACACAGGACCCAGGTGGGGCTTATCGTCTCCATCGCAGGCAGGAGGAAACCGGGGGTCAGAGAGGAGCCAGTACTTGCTGCGGGGCGGGGGGAGTTAAAAGCCAACCACTCTAGACACTAAAGACCTTCAACTTTTTTTAGAAACCTAGTTTTAAAACTTATTTTTCAACCTTGCAACAACATCTTAGGCAGAGGCTCAGCTTATACAACAATTAGAGGGGGGCCGGGCTCTGGATGGAGGGGAGGGGGCGAGGCTGCCCCCTCCACTAGCCCTCACACCGGGGCCTCTGGGAGCCACCCTGCGCCTCAGTGCCGGGCGCCTCGGAGCACGTGGGTGGCTGAGGCAGGGGCCCCGTGCCCACCGGCCAGAAGGCCACGTTGAGGAGCTGGAGGGATCTGTCCTTGTGGCAAAGGCCAGTTGTGAAAAGTTCCAGAAGGAAGCGGGGAGAGGGTCAGTGCTTTGGGCCGTGTGAACTGAGTACGGCTGCTGCAGAGCAGTGCCTGGACGCCCACATGGGGTCTGTCCAGGTGGGCACTGTCACTGAAGGAGGCCTATTCTGAGAAGAAGGAGGGCAGTGGCCAGGACACTCCAGACCAGGCTGCCTGAGGTCTGTTCCTTGGAAATGGGTCCTCCCTGAGCGAAGGATTCTCTGGTCAGATGGTTGGGTGAAAGCTGCATATTCTACGCCCTCTGGAGGGGAGGAAGCACGTTTCCATGCGAAGGGCCTTAAAGAATCTGGCTTTTCCCAAAGTGACTAGAGAGCAAAATACTTTTCTCACTAAACACGTTTTAAAATCCCATAGAGCTAGTTTTCCCCGGAACCGCCTTTGACAAATTCCGACCTAAGGGGAGTGGCTGTAGGGTGTAGAGGCTGGATGGCAGGGAGAGAGACTGCAGAGGAAGACCAGTCTGTTGGCAGGCTGGGGGAGGGATGCCCAATGGGGTGGTGGACCAGAAACTGAAGTGTTTCTGGTCGCAGGAAGAGAAGTCACAGAGCACCCACTCCAAGCTCTGAAACCCACCGCCCAGGAGGCCTGGGGCCCTGGATTCTGAATCCAATGTTATGGCCAGCTTCATGAGGCCACCACCGCTTAGACGTACCCAACCAACCAGGAGCCCGCCTGCGGGCCCCCGCAGCTCCCCGCCCCGCGCAAGGCTGGCCCAGGTCAGGAGGAGGGCAGCCCAGGTCACTTTCTGGAAGGGCAAAGGCTAGAGTTGGAAGGTCAACTGTGCTGCCTGACGTAAGAGTCTGGGTTGTCTGGGGATGCTGGCACCTCCCCTGCCCCACCCAAGCCAAGATCTCTAAAGGGAGGCCACAGGCCAAGGTGGCCCTCCAGCAGCCACTCAGAAATCTCCGTTCATAATTATGAATAATACCATTAAGTACCTGTGTGTCAGGCAGTGCATCTGGCGTTTTACGTGAATTATCTTTATAACGATATAGGTAGAATGATCAGCACCATCTACAGATGGGAGAAATAAGACTGAAAATGATTAAGGAACTTGCCCAAGATCAGAAGATGGCAAAGCTGGGATTCGGACGCGCCTGTCAGACTTCAAAGCCCAGCATCTATCCCCTAAACCAAGCTACATCCACACCATCCTGGGGCTGGGGGCTGAGAAAGCTTCTTTGCAGATGGCCCAGCTCCAGGCTGTTCTGGGAGAGGCCTTTCAGTTCATTCATCCACTGGGCACCGCCCTTTGCCAGCTCTGCACTGGCTGTGCCCAGCCTAGAGCTGGACAACGTGGACAAGAGCCATCAGTTCTCAGGGGGCTCCTGGTTGGGGGATCCCAATCATGCCAGTTACACGTGCAGTGCTGTGGACACACAGGTGACCTCTCTCTGGGCCTGTTTTCTCAGCCCCTAAAGGATGGGGCTGACTGAGATGTCAGGTACTTTTCCCCGTACTCCCTAAACCCCTGAGGATGACACTCAGGATCTAGTGAGCACTCACTCTGCACCAGGCCATTTCACACACATTATCTCCCCTAATCCCCGCATCGACCCAGGGAGGTGGGCATCGTTGCTCAGACTTCACAGATGAGGAAACTGAGGTCCAGAGAGGTTATGAAACTTACCTATGGTCACACAGTGGGGCAGTGGGGTTGCTGGGATTGGAACCTGGGTTTGACTCATTTCAAAGGCCCCCCCCAGTCTGATGCAGGGCTGGAAGAGGATGCAGGGGGGAATTCCTGCCAGGCCTGGGCCCACATCACCGGGTGACTGTAGCGCTCAGCCCCTCAACTCTCGGTGTTGGTGAAATTCTGGCTGGGTGAGATGATTCTTAAGGCATTTCCTAGCTTTAATGCTCTGGCAGGAGGGTGGGGGAGGAAAGGATTAAATAACAACAAAAAAGTGAGATGGCATCCCTGAGTTCCAGAAGCCCGGAATCCAGGTGAAGGCAGACAAGCTGTACTAACCGACCTGTTGGCAATGCCCACCACGGGGGCTAGACTATGGAAGGCCCAGAGCTGTGCTGGGGGGCAACCCCGTAAGCTTTCTGGAGGTGGAGGGGCAGAACTAGACCTCCAGCAGGGGCAGTGTGGCTGGGCAGAGTGCCAAGATATGGGGGTGGGCTGGGTTGGGGCAAGGAAAGCCTCTCTTATTTTGGAAATAAAACCACACGTGCCCAGTGCCCCTCCAACCAGCCCCGGCCAGTCAGCGTGGCAGGGTGGCATCGGGGTCTTTCTTAAGGGAGAAAGTATTGAAATGAAGCAGGACGCTCACAGTTCATCTGCTTTTCAATTAACTCGCCCCGTGGCCTTGAGTGATTCCCTGCTTACGTTCATTCTTTTGAAAATTCCGAAGTGCTGTTTCTGACCTGTGATTTACTACTGCCGTACATCTCTATAAGCAGCGTTTTAGCTTAAGTGGCAGTTGCATATTAATTACAAAGTTAATTATGTGCTGTGTAATCATGTTGTAATTCATTAGTTTACACTCTGAGAGCCTCATGCTAATAGCAAGATCTGACAGAGGGGTTCAGGAATCACCAAGAAAGATCTGTTGACAACCCAGAATGGGGCTGAAAAGGACTTGAGCCCCATCAGGATGGCTCCTCGGGACCCATCGGCTTGACCTGAGGCCCGGTCATTGTGCCCCTAGAGGCTGTTCTCCTGAACAGAGGGCTGGACCCTCACTGCCTGGGGCTCTAAGGCATCAGGGTCTGGAGTGCACACTGCTTTCAAACCCTTATCTGCTGAGGACGGTGGAAAACCCAGCTGCGTCTTGTTTTTTCCCTCACGGAAGTCCAGGGACGGGAACAGAATTTGTTTAAAATTACTTACGGAACAGAGAGTGACTTCTAGGTGAAAAATTAACTGCTCAGATCACCAAAACAAAGTGGCCCTGAGAACACTGACCGTGAGGCAGACTTGGGAGGGGCCTCGAGAGGCTTCAGGTCTGAGACAGTTCTTCAGATGGGGAGACCCAGGCCCAAGAGGGGGAGGGGCGTGGCTGGGTTTGGGACCAAGGTCTCTTCGCATCCTTTTCCTTCTCTACCATCTCTTCTGAAGCATCAGGGATCTTGAAATGAACCACTGGCCACATTTCTCTACTCCTTTCTTTCCTGTTTTGTTTTGTAGCCTAATGAATTGACCCACAGGGTGGCCTGGCTGTGAATCTCAACTCCACTCCTTACCCAATCTCAAAACCCCGCTGAGGCCCAGGTACCTTGCCTGTGAAACGGGTGTGAAGAAGATGGATCCTTGCACAGGATCAGAAGATGGATGGGAAGGAAATGTGGGTCCTCCAGACCCTGCCCATACAGACTGCTCTGCAGTGTTCAAGAGGATCCTTTTCTAGAACCATCCCAGCTCGTGGAGAATTCCCCATGATCCTCCAATGGCATTTAAAGTCAATTGTGAGTGAAGACAGGCCTACCACAAAAGCCACCCCTCTCTGCAAATCTGTGGATCAAAATTTCAAGCTTTGTTTCATGAGGGGATACAAAGCTGTGACCTACTCTGGACATAGTGATCCGGTGGCTGAGACCCTCTGCTTTCCAAATATAAACCTGCTTGTTTTATTTTTGCTGACAGCTGAACAACAGCAACAAAAGATGTGGAAGTCTGTCCCCTTCTGGCTCCAGTCAACAAGAGGAGAGAAGGACTCTGAGCCCCAGCTGCATGGGAGGAAGATAAATAAGAGAAACCAAAACATGTCCTCATGCTACAGCGGAATGTTTAAAAAAGAGGTGGAGAGCACGAGGTCAGGGGCAGATTTCATTTTCTCTAATTTTAGCAGGGCTGAGGGAGGAGGCAGGATGCTGCCGACTCAACAGGTTTGGGGGAAGCCGTTTTGGAGGGAACTCATCTGCTTGCTGGGGAGGGGGGCGTCTTAACAGCCAAAGGCGCTGTGGTTTCCTTTCCAGGGAACACATTGGTTTCCTTGGCAACAGAGAAGTCCAGCCTCCAAAGTTCTGCCGAGAGACCAAGGCTTGGCCTGGGATGCTCCCCGACGATTATCCACAGCCAAGGTCTCACCATCCCACTCGCCCAGGCAGTGCGCTGGGTGGGAGAGGTGCAAAAATGTCAGCTCTGCAAAAACGTGGGCACCGGTCTCCGTGTCTTCCCCCTGCACTTCTGCAAGCAGCTATTCATCCCCAGATCACCACTTTCCAGGGCTTTATGGCCAAGCAGGTAAAAGATGCTAGAAACAGCTTGGAAACAAGCCTGCGTTTGACAGCACCCGAGGACCTCGAGGGAACAGTAATGGCTCTGGGGCGGGTGGCTGACGGTCCAGCGCGCTTCAGCCTCGCATGGCTGGCACAGATGAATGGCATCAGAACAGAGAAGGTCTGAATTTCTGAAGTCACCTCCCTCTATCCAGGCTCACTCACGTGGCTCCGGAGCCCAGCTTCCCAGAGAGAAATATTTAAACGTCTGGCTGGGAAGACGCCATCCGTGCGGCAGGTGTGGGAGGGCTGGGTGTGAGTGGGAGGAGGATAGGAAGCAGGGAGGGGCCGGTGATGGAATCTGCAGAGCACTTATCCCGAGGGCGCACTATGATAAGTGCCCCACACGCTCTGTCTCATTTAAACACTCTCCAGTTGCCAGGGGAAGCAGTCACAATTATTCCTGGCTGGCTGGAGGGAGTGGAAGGAGTCAAGTGACCTGCCCACGGCCACCCAGTGAGTGGCAGAGCTGTGAGTCATACCTGCCAGTCTCCGAGCCTAGCCTCCGAGAGGGGTGGATGGAGTGACAGGGACAGGGAGGGCGGGGAGAGTTGCTCTGGCTAGCGGTTTACTCCACTGGTGGCGAAAGGGAGACAAAGGTTCCTGGAATTCTCCCTTCTGCTCCCCTCTCCAGAGCCTCTCCCCAATCCTCCCTGCATCTAAACATTCCCCAGGAAGACAGGCCCCAGAGCAGAGCTACCCAGAGGCTCTGACCCAGAGGCCCCAGCCCCTACACTCCACCTCGAGGCAGACGTAGCACTGGCTAACGTTTTCGGAGGGCCTGACGTTGCATCCTTTATAAGCTTTATCTCCTTTAAGGCCAGAACATTTCTAGGAAGTAGGTAGTAATAGTCCAATTTATAGATGAGGACTGGGGGCTCAGTAGCATGTCCAAGTTCGTATAGCTAGCAAGAGGCAAAGCCGGAATTCAAGCCCCAGTCTGATGCCCAAATCTAGGTATACCCTTTGCTAACGATGATGATGATGGTGGTAATGATGATGGCCAGACTTTCCTGAGCTCTCACTACGTGTCTGTCCTGTTTTAAGCACTCTACACACATTTACTTATTTTATTCTCTCAACTGTCCTGTGAAGTACATGTTACAATTAGCTCCATTTCACAGATGTGGAAACTGAGGCACGGAGCTCTATAAGCAACATGGCCAGGGGCACACAGCTAGTAAGATGCAGGGCCAAGGTTTAGATCCAGAAATTCAGGCAGACTCCTGAAATTCATACTAGTGACTCATAAGATGCCCTGTTTCTCCAACCACTGGGACATCCTCCCAGGCTTGAGCCCTGGACTCTGGATGGTTCTGGGATCCTGTAAAGCCAGGTAGCAGTTGTGTTTTTCCCTTCCTAGATTTCAGCTCCCAGGAGAGTGCCTTCTCCCACCCACAGGAACGGCGGGCAGGACATGGAGTGCGTTTCCATGCGTGGATGTGAGTGGGCAGGTGTGTGCACCTCAGGCTGGGCGGCATCAGGGTGCACATGCAGCTAATTTATAACCCCCAGAGAAAACAGAATTGCAAAGCTCACTCACAAATCTTCCCTATCGAGGCACTTGTGACAGGCAAACATGCCGTGAATTCTCAAGAACAGGCAGGCCTCCCCGCAGCCTCTACTCCTGAGACGGGCCCAGGTGACCTGGCCACCTGTGGGTCAGCTCTGCAGAGGTCCGGCCAGCTTAGCCCTGGGAGTGGTCGCCGACCTGGGGAGCCCTGTTCCTGCATATCAGAAACGCTGGCTCCAGGGTCTCTCCTGCCCCCGATTACCCATCCCCCACCCTTGGATGGGTCCCACCCCACTGCCAGCCCTCACACTCTGGTCCTCACTGCTCAGAGGCAGGGAGCAGGGCCGTCAGCACCTAAAAAACTGAGAACACTAGTGAACGTCTCAACTCATACCACATACCTCATACTATACTAAGTGTTTTAAGGTTTGTCTCGTCTGAGTGCACGTCACACACAGCAAGCCTGAGAAGTTATGTGACTTGAGCCCGGGATTCCCAACACCAGCAGTCTGATTGCAGAGCCTGTTCTGAGAACCACTCCACCGTGTTCCCTCAAATCCTCAAAGCTCACTGGGGTCCCTGGACCCTGTCCCTGGCACACAGATGCTCACTGAATTTCCCCCAGAGGGGACAACGAGGGGGCCCACGTTTGGTTCTGGTTGGGGTCACCCCTCTGATGTTAAACCCCATCCCAGTTCCCAGAGCTGTGAACCACGAGACGTTTCCAGCTTCTACATGCTCAGAACTGGTGCTGCCCACTCTTGAGGCTGGCTCACACTGACCCTTCTAAACCCAGCCCTGGGGGCACTGTGATGACAGAGCGGAAAAGGGACGCATGCTTTCTTCCCAAACCTTGCTCCACAGGGCATTCCCTAGCAGCGGGCACGGTGACTATAGCACACCGAATGGGGGACCCAGCACTCGGGCCCTCTGTGATCTCCCAGCCAATTCTCCCGTTGCCCCACCCTCACAGGTGGGAGGATGGGGGAGGACAGGGCAAAGAGGCTGCCAAACCCGGCAGCAGTTGAGAGCAGGGATAGGCCGTGTCTTGACTCCGCCCTAACCTACTGTGTGACCCAGGCCAGTGTGCTGCCCTTTCGGAGTTTTGTCTCTTCTCTCTGGGAAATGAGGTGGGCTTGCCTGCATGATGGTTGGGTGGATTAACTTTACCGGGCATGAGAGAGTGCTTGACCCTTTTGAGAGGTGTGTACAACCATGCACACACATACACACACACAGCTGGGGTGACATCGGGTTACAGGAGTCCCCATCCCGGCCCAAAGATCACTCCACATCAGGCCACCCTACCCGAGAGGTGTCTCTCGGGACTGGCACCAGGGGGAGAGTCCCCGTTCCTCCTCCTCCAGCTCAGACTCCTTCAGCCCCAAACCTATAATCCCCAGCAGGGAAAATGACAGCCTTGCCCGGCAGCCGCCCTCGGCCGACAGGCGAGGAGCCGGGCGGTGGCCATGGTGGTGGCTGGGAGGTGGGCCCGGGACACACAGCCGCCGGGTCAGGGGAGGTCAACGGCGGGGGACAAATGCTTTGGGGTGGGTAGACACTGGATGAGAGGGAAGAGGGGGAAGGGGAGGGCACAAGACTTCAGGCTTGGCCTGGGGCCGGCCCTCTGCAGGACAAGGCCCAGGGAGAGTCAGCAAGGGGTCATGACCCAGGAACCAGAAGCACCAGGAAGGGGCCTCTGCAGAAAGGTGATGGCCTGGGGCTGAGACCCTGAGGCTGGCCAGGCCCCTGGAGGCAGCAAGGCAAGCACCGCCCACAGGTTGGGTGTTGGGAAAAGCTACAAACACACTGAATCCTGGGCTCTGCCCCAGCCTGCGGGGAGGGTTGGGGAATCGGCATTTTAGAGTGAGCCCCTGAGATCCGGTTGCAGGTGGCTGCCTGGGAACCTCTCGATCTCCCCTGTCACGGGGAGCTGCTGGGGTTTCTCCTGCCTGTGCTGCCTTCCCCTCAGCACCAACCTCCATTTGGCAGCAGGCAAGGCCGCAGCGGTGCCACGGACAGCCGGAGCACGTCTGCTGGTGGCTGCTCACCACCTGTCTCCTTAGAGGCACATGACCCGTTTGTGGGCGGGGCTTCAGGACTGTGTCTGGGTTTATTGCCGCCTGGTCAGCAAGGCCTGGGCCAGCCCCTGAGCACCCCTCCCAGGCTCCTCCCCACTGAGAACAGCTGTCAGGGAGTTGAAACCTTGGCGCTCTCTGCCTCCCCTCCAAACCTGCTCTGGCAGGGAACTGTCACCAGCCCCTAGCGCTGCGGGGCTCTCGTCCAGGGTCACCTGGACCCTCGCCCCATCCCAGTGGGGAATGAAAGGCCCGACCTCCTGGAAAAGGGACATGCCACGCCAGGTCATGCTGCCCTGACTCTCCATGGCCTTGGACAAGTCACATGCCTCTCTAGGCCTGGGCTTCCTCATCTAAAATAGGAAGTGGGAGGAGGCTGGACTTGGCAGCGTGCAGGCTGTGAGGGGAGGGCATTCCGGGTGGACAGAATGGCTTGAACAGCAGCTTGGGTGAGAGAGCCATTGGAAACATGCCCAGGAGACTGGGGTTGAGGCTGGATGCGGGGTTAGGGTTAGGGTCAAGGTTGAAATTGGAGTTGGGGTCGGCACTGGATTTCTCTGACCGGTACTGTCTGAAAGGTTAGTCTCCTGAGGGCGCCCGATACCTTCCAGCAGGGGCCCTCAGCGGCTGCTCCAATGTCTCTGGATCACATGAAGGGACTGGCCAGGCTGACTGCTCGGAGTGGGTGGCAGTGTTTGCTCGGGGCCACTCCAGAGGGCCGGCTAGGACTCCCAGACCACCAGGGAGCCCAGAAGAGAAAAGGGGTGCAGCCAGCCTCCTTTGCATCAGCCTGAGCACAGGGGTGGCAGGGCCAGAGCCTACCCGAGGGTGCAGCTCTTAGACTCAGCCCCAGGGTGACAGGCCAAAGAGCAAGGGGGTCCCCAGGCCCTGGGGAGACAAGGACCCATTTGGGTTTCAGGGCCTCCGGGTCAGGGTCATGGGGATGGCCCAGCTCAGGCCTGGAGCTTAGGACACCTGCCTGGGGCCCCTGCGGGCACAGGCTGTGCTGGGCCAGGACTCTCTGCTGGCATCCCCCACAGCTACCATCACACCTATTGTATTGTCCTGATGGATATCTGGAGACCCCCAACCTCTTGTAAGAGGGTTATGCTTAAGGACAGGTCACCAGGATGACCCTGGTCACACAGGAGTGCTGGAGTGTGCAGGGCCTGGCACCCTCAGCCATTTCCTCAGGCCATGCCACTGGACAGGCCAGTGGAGTCCCAGGGCTGGTCTCCGCTGGGGACAGGCCGCAGCCCTCTCCTGGCCCCCAGCTCCCATCTCTTCCCTCCCTCTTGACCTCCAGGATGATGTGAGGCACCCTTGGTACCCTTCCAGGAAGGGAAGAGATCGACAGGTGGTGGGACAGGCGAACGAGGGGCCAGTCCGTGGAGGATGGGGCCTGCCTGCTTCTCTCTGGCCAGGGACAGTGATCTGAAGCCCAGGCCTGACATGAGGGCAGGTAGCACATGTGGCCGATGTCCCTGGGGCCTGCCCACCGGCGGGTCTGCTCATCCGCTGCCCGGTCCCACTTGCCACGGCCTCGCCAGCCCCTTCCCTGCCCCCTCGCGGGCCTGAGATGGCTGTCACCATGGCAACCCTGCTCATTCAGTCCGGGATAATGAAGCCAATGTGTTTTTCATTTCCATGAGCTGGAGTGCAGAGCAGAGCGGGGGAGGGGGCCTTCCCCTCTGGCCCCCGCTCTGGGGGAAGGCAGGCTGGATAGAGTGTGTGTGGGGCCTGAGCAGCGGAAGCACAGACACCAGCGGGAGGGGCGTGAGACCTGGAGCCACCAAGCTCTCGCTAGACCTGCCACAGTAGCCTTGTGGCTGGACAACGCCAGCTAGAAAGGCAGGCCTTCCCGCCAGCACCCGGACCAGGAGAGGTGGCTTGGAGCCAGGCAAAGCGGGGCTCTGTTTCTAGCTGTGTGACCTTGGGCTAGCGATTTCACCTCTCTGGTCTCACTTCAGTAGAACCAAGTTCATCAAGCATTCATTGGGTCCCTTCTGAGTGTCTGGCCTTCTGCTGTCCCCGGAGAGCCAGAGAGGACCCAGACAGAGCCCCTGACCCTCATGAGGCCACCGGTTATCGGGAGGAGTCTGTACTGGGCAGGTTTCTTCAGCTGTAAAAATGAGGCCAGTAACGCTTAACTGCTACTATCTTTGAGTTACTACTGTTGTGGGGAGGGGGGTGGGTAACATGAAGTTATGTATGTGAACACGCCTGGTGTACACAGTAGATGTTTCACAAGTGCTAACCTCCCTTCTTTTCTTCATCCTGGGGCCCTGGCTGGCAACACAGAGATAGCAGATGTTTAGGAAATTCTCACGTGTGAGTCAGCAGTCACAGCTGCCCTGACGCCTCTCCTTCCCCTTGACCTGTCCATTCAGCGGGAGGTGAAATCAAGGCCTGAGCAGGGCTGGGCTTGGGGGAGAGCAGGGTGGCAGAGCAGTGGCCGTGGGCCAGCCCGCACTGTCGGTGGCAGGGCTCATCTGCGGCCCAGACAGGGGAGAGTGGGGTCGTCTGGGAAACCCACGGCCCACAGTCGCCGCCATCACATCCCCTTCCTCAGCCCTTCTCCAAGGGCAGTAAGCCAAGAGCACTCAGGCAGAAAACCGTGGCCTGTCTCCCCCCCAGTAATTCAATCACCTTCGAGGCCAGTGGCCCTCTCTCCTGGCTGGGCTGACAGATTAGAGGGGGAGGGAATGGAAGCGTGAGGAGGGAGGGAGCAGGGAGACCTGGAAAAATCAGAGCAGGACTTGAAAAATGAAGAAATAAACCTGCCAGGAGGAAGACAGCCTTGATCCGTCCTCCATAAAACTGTCTTAGGGCCACCAAGGATGTTGGTGGGCAGAGGAGGCCGGAGATGGCTTCTTTCGGGACCCCTGCCAGCCCCCACCCAGCTGGGTTCCAGGCCCCCACTGGGGAGGGGTCGGGGAGGAAAGGGTCTGGGTGGGCTTGCGGGATAAAAGGGGCAGGAGTGGCGGAGGCACAGCTTTCGGGAGAACAGGGCCGGGAACAGGGGCCTCTTGTCACTAAGACTGACCCATGTAAGGAATGGAGCACCATGTCCACAGGCAGCTGGCAAGCAGGCCTCGAAGCAGGCTGACGAGGCACGAGGGCTGGATGGAGCCCGTCTGCCCTTTTGCCTGTTTAGCAGATGGGGAGACAGGCCCAGAGTCACACACAAATCAGAGCCACTTGGGTTCTCCAGCTCGGGGGCCAGGCCAGGCCACCTTCACCATGAACTGCAGGTTGGGGGGCCTCTCCCTGCTGAGTCCGCAACAGTGTCACATCACAGCCAGCCCGGCCAGGGCCGAGCAGACCAGTGAAGGAGGCTGCAGCCCTGGCTCTCCTCCAGGCCCCTCCACAGGGTCATCAAGAATCACGCTTCTGGGCTTCCCTGGTGGCGCAGTGGTTGGGAGTCCGCCTGCCGATGCAGGGGACACGGGTTCGTGCCCCCGTCCGGGAGGATCCCACATGCCGCAGAGCGGCTGGGCCCGTGAGCCATGGCCACTGGGCCTGCACGTCTGGAGCCTGCGCTCCGCAACGGGAGAGGCCACAACAGTGAGAGGCCCGCGTACCACACACACACAAAAAAGAATCACGTTTCCTAGGAACAGCGAATGACCCTGAAAACCACTTAGGACGTAAGTCCAAAAAGGAAGGAAAGAGAATTATAAAGTGACCAGAAAGGAATATACCAGAATGCTTACAAGGATGACCCCTGGTTGGAAGGATGATGGGCAGGTTTTGTTTTTCTTCTTCTAACTTTTCTGTGACTTCCAAACTTTCTACCACAAGCATGCATTACTTTTACAATAAGGAAAAAAGGACATTATTAGAGTTAAAATAACTAAGCCACTTCCACTAAATGCTACTTGTGCTACATTCTCCACTTACAGGACGTCAAAGAAACTCTTGCTGGATGTAGGCAGCATCTTCGAATAGGCACACGTGCTCACCCATGAGAAGTCACTCCAGGCAGGAAGGAGGGGACTAGGGATGCCCTCACTTTGCTTTGTGACTCTGGGCGAGTCCTGTACCTCTCTGTGCATTGGTGTTCTCCCTTCGCCCTACTCACCCCACTGGATGCGTGCCAAGGACTGCTGGGCCTGGGCATGCTTGAACTAAACTCAGAAGGCTTCATGAATTAGGGGCACGGTCTGGGGCAGAGGGGGCAGCTGAGGTGCCTCTGAAGACTGGGCAGGCCAGCGCTCAGGGTGGAGGAGTTGGGCCGAGCAGCGCCAGGAGGCGAGGGGCCAGCTTTCATCCCCTGTTTACAGTGGAAACACAGACTTGAAAAGGTTTCACTTTTCCACTGTTTTTGTGGCAGTGCTGTGGGGAGCAGGGCTTCCTGAGAGCGAGGCCAGCTTTCCAAGGCCACACCGAGTCCAGCCCTGCGCTGGCCTCCGACAGGAAACATCATGTTTTCAATTTACGGGTCCCTGCCAGGCGCTGTGAGCAGGCCCGCGCTCCACCAATCGGCTGTGCAGGGAGAGCAATTCCAGGCCCCACCGCAGTCGGGAGCCCTCGGCTGGCCCAGTGGAGCTCCAGGACCGCAGAGGGACCCCGTGGGATCCCTGAGGGGCCTTGTTCCGGGACAGCTCTGGCCGCGGGTACCTGACAGTTTTTATGGTTTTAGCAGCTGATGCACCCTGTGACTCCACTCCACAAACTCCAATCCTTGGCCTTCTGCCCCCCACATCTGCTAGTCCTACCCCCTTGCTGACAGATGGGGAAACTGAGGCCCACAGAGAGAAGAGGCTTCCCGATGCCACCGGATTATTAGCGAAGAAAGAATGACCTCAAATCAGATTGGCAGATTCCCAACTGAGTCCCTCGGCAAGACGGGACTGTCCTGCAGCCCCCCACCGTGTCCCGCCATGATGGTGATGACAGCTGACCTCCACTGCACACCTACAAGCCAGGCACTGTGACCACCCTTAGGCCACAGAACAAGCCCGTGAGCTTTCTGACCTTCATATCTTACAGATGAGGAAACTGAGGCCCGGAGGAATTTAGAAACCTCTCTAGGGTCATGGGCCTGCGACGTGGAGCTGGGGCTCTCAGAGTGCGAAGCTGGCCTTCTCCACCCCTTCCTGAGGACGCCCCTGGCTCTGCATCTCCAAGGCCTAGTGAGGGGCCCCAGGCGAGACACACTGACCCCCTTCTCCTGTCCTGCTCCTTCCCTCGCCTCCAGCTCGTGCTCAGGAAGAGCCTGGGGAGGAAGGTCAGGCAGAGAGCGGGGCGGAAACCCCTCAGGGAGGGCAGGCCAGAACAGGAGCTGCTGCACCCACCTCTGCGGGGACAAGCCCCTTCCAGCCTCTGGGCCTCAGTTTCCCCCTATGTAGGGAAGATGGGTTCTGTTGGCTCTCCAGCTCCCCCAGCCCCTAACATCCAGGGTCCCCAGAATTTCACATTTAGGGCATCTTTGTGCCACCTGTTTTCTGTGTATTCTCCCCCACTCTGCCGCTATTTCTGAATGAACTCTGAACTCTTCCAACCCCCGTGCCCACTGGGTTTGGATTTTAAAGCCCAGAGGTGCCACAGGACATCTCCGCTGCAAAGGGGCTGCCAACGTCAGCTTGCCTTCCCTGCCAGCGCCCAGGGCAGCAGAGCCGCTGCTTGACCACATCTGGTCTCTGCTCTGACATGCAGGATTTGGGGAAAGCTTGGTGAGAAAGGGCATGGCCGTGTCCTTCTATAGATCCAAAGCTTCACTAGCTCCTCTCCACCCGTCAAACAGAGGTGGGATCCACCATGGGGCCTCTCTTCCTACGTGCCCCTCTGGAGCCAACACCTGGGTGGCCGGGACTGGCCGTGCCTGTGGTCTTCACCCAGGGGAACTTCCACCCACGGGCACTTCCACCCGCTCTGCCTCAGCCTTCTCCTGCCCCTCCCAGTGGGAGCCGTGTGGCCCAGGCGTTCCTGCAGCTGAGCTCACTCTGGCCGTGGGAAAAGTCCGAGTTGATGCTGGGAGGGGCTCTGGGTCCCGATACGTGCAGGCCTGACCCATGGCTGCACTGGCTACTTCAGAATCCTGGCTGGATCTGGGGAGCGCACCTACTACGTGCCCAACCCTCTAGGCCCTAGTGAGGAGGCCCTATTCTCCTCGTTTCATGATGACGAGGAAGAGCTTGGGAGGTCAGGTGACTCGACCTTACACAGCTCAGGACCTGAAGATTTAAAGATATCGGTCTGTCAGAGACAAGATTGACATACCTCCAGGAAGCCCCCTCTGATCTTCCTGGTTGGTGGGGGGGCTCTCCCCCAGCAATGCCCAGAGCGAGTGCTCCGTGCCCTGGGTCTGGCTGAGGACTCAGGCTTGAAAGTCAGTTGGAACCGGGTTCAAATTCTGACCCCCGCTCCCAGGGCCTGTGTACCATGGGTGAGCTATTTAACTTCTCTGTTCCACCGTTCACTCATTTGCAAAACAGGCTCTACGAAGAGGAAATTAGATAATGCATATAAAGGCCATGGGGAGAGTGTTAATGAACACTACTGCCATAAAGACTCCCCCAAAGGGCTTCCCTGGTGGTGCAGTGGTTAAGAATCCTCCTACCAGTGCAGGGGACACGGGTTCGAGCCCTGGCCCGGGAAGATCCCACATGCCGTGGAGCAACTAAGCCCATGCGCCACAACGACTGAGCCTGTGCTCTAGAGCCTGCGAATCACACCTACTGAGCCCGTGTGCCACAGCTACTTAAGCCTGTGCGCCGAGAGCCTGTGCTCTGCAACAAGAGAAGCCATCGCAGTGAGAAGCCCGCACACCGCTACAAAGAGTAGCCCCCCGCTCACCGCAACTAGAGAAAGCCCACGCACAGCAACAAAGACCCGACGCAGCCAAAAATAAATAAACAGATTTATATTAAAAAAAAAAAGACTCCCCCAAAGCGTGTGCGTGCGTGTGCACACGTGTGCACACACACATACACACAGCAATATACTATCGTGAATAACAGCAAGGACTGGGTCTTCAATCCTGACTGGGTAACCCTGGGCAAGTCACTTGCTCTGTTTGCTCACCGAGGTCTATTCTTAAAATTCTTCCTTATTACTCTCCAGGAGACCCCTCCCCAGCCCCTAAGAAAGTAGCAGGCTTTCCTTGGGACCTGAGGGATTTGTTGGCTGCCCTCTGACCCTTTGTGTCCTTTTCTGCACTCACAGCCACGGAGCTCCTGCCACCTCGCAGAAGCTCCACAGCTCAGGCCTTCGCTGGTGTAGCCAAGCAGGCCCGGTGTGGCTGGCCCCAGGGAACCCGGCACCAGGGGTCCTGGTGTCTCCAGTCACCTCATTCTTGGTGCAGGGGCGGCAGATTTCGAAAAAATCATATTGCATTGAGATTAAATGCCTTTAATTCCTGCTGAATCTCCCATCTGACTCACTGGCCTCCTCCCCCGGCTGACCCCACGGTCATTACCATTTCAACACCTGAATTATCAAAAGGCCGGGCACCAAAGGCTGGCAGATAATTTATTTTGGTTACAAAAGACCGATTTGGGGGAAGGGCCCATTCTCTAACCACTGGGCGTTCGCCTTCCCATGGAGCTGGGAAGGCTGCGAAAGAACCTATGCAAAGATCGATAATGAAAGACTTCAAATGATTTCTCAGAGAGTTTGCCATCCTCCTTCTTCTTTGTGTCAAAAAAGATGCTCCAGGGGGCCTTGAGTTCCATAGGCTGGCGGTTCCATAAGCTGGCGAGCCCGGGGAGAGGCAGGACGGTGTGGAGTTCAGGGTCAGACAACACAAGCCCCATCCTGGCTCTGCCACCTGGCGACTTTGGCTATTTTCCTGGCCTCCCTCTGCCTCAGTTTCCCCATCCGCAATATGGAGATGATACCGGTCCCCACCTCATAGGGTGTTGTCAGGATCAAAGGAGATGCTGCCCTGCCTGCTGACATTATCTTTTATTATTGTCAAAGGGTCCTGTGGCTTGGCTGTTCTTTGCATTTCAGCGACAGAGGTGTGATGGGCAGTCATTTTCCTCCTGTCCCAGAAGTGACAGGGTGGGTGGATCTGCCTGGGGCGTGCACTGAATGCTATGTACAGGTGTGCCCCAGGGAGGCTCCCCCTACCCTGCAGCTGGGCCCCGAGTGTCTTTACCCACCGTGTTTCCACTTGGTCAGGTCCCACACCGAGTCCTTGGTGGGCACCGGCCACCCTGGGTTCTGAGGAATTCTGCTGGGCCACTCCAGGCTCTGCTCCCTGTTCCCAGGCCTTGCCCCCTACCTCTTTGTCCCTGTTGCTTCCTGACCCGGGTTCTCGGTCACTCGGCAGATACCGAGTGTATGTCACATAGCCTTCATTCCATCTGCATTTATTGAGCACCTACTATGCATTGTTCATTCCCACAACACTCAAAGGATAGCTACTCGGTGCTGTTCACCCACTTAATAGGCGCATAGCCTACAGTGAGCCAGGCCCGAGTGCACGGCTGCCTCAGCGACAGAGCCACAGCCTCGCTCCATCCAATGCGCCTCCCTGTTCCTCCCTGATGCGGGAGAGGCCCAGGTGTGTGCCCGCTGGTGGTCTGGTACAAATGCCACCACCCCTTCCCCCCGACGCACGCACAGGAACACTCACACACAGGCATCTGTCTTGGGTCTTGGTCTGGACCACACCTGACCTAAGGCTGTGGCTCCTCCTGCCTCACCCCTAGCCCTACGTGAAATCCTTGAAATCCTTCACATGTCGCTCGGTTCCAATCAGCCTCCTCCAGGAAGCCTTTCGTGACCCTCACCCTGCGAAAACTCCTCCTTGATCTTCACATCTCCCTGGTGCCAGGGGCACTGGGCATCACTCATTCTGTTCCTTGCATGTGAGTCTTGGCCCAGCCTGTGTGCCACCTGAGGGCTAGCATAGGGTCTTCTGCTTCCTTATCTCCCCAGCAGCTAAGCACAGTCCCACCCAAAGAGTAGGTGCTTACTAAATATGACTGCCTTACTAACTGCAGATGGAGGCCGTGAGGAGGGCTAGCTTGTGCAAGGGCCCTGTACCAGGTGCCGGCACGAACCAAGGACCCGGCAGGACTCCTGGCCCAGGGAGGAGGCAGAGCTGCTGGCCCCAGCCCACACCTGGGCTGGCGATGCGAGCAGGATGCCAGTGGTCAGAGAGGTGTAGCCCAGACCCTGAGCCCCAGGCTCTGACATCATCCCAGATGGGGGTGAAGGCCCTGGTGGGAATAATTCCTCCTCTGCCACCTGCCAGGACCCAGCTGCCTCAAACGAGGTCTTATTAGGGCAAGGACTGGTTTTTCACCTCTGCTTCTTAACTCCCCTGAGCACTAGTGAGTGGAAAATGGGAGGGAATCAGGGAATGAGAGCCTTGTCATTTCTGGAGCACGTTGCCCTCTGCATGGATATTCCTGGAAACCTTCCACGGGGCGTCCTTGGCTGGGGTGGGAAGACTTGGGGTAGAGTGGGAGCTGTTGAGTTAGTGTGGGTTGAAAAGGGCCCACTGTTCAGGAGCAACTGGCCCCTTGGTCCCTGTCGCAAGACAGCTCCCATCTCTCCCCAGGAGCTGTGGAGGCTGGTTTAGGGCTCAAGCCTGGCAGGTCTACGCATCCCAGATGGACCGTCCAAGGAGAGGGGTGACAGGTGGCTTGGTGTGGCCCAGAGACCAGACCACAAGCCAAGTGGCCTGCTTCCAGGCCTGCTCCCCACTTCTCCCTGGGGACCTGGCCAGGCTTGTTCCACTCTGGGCCTCAGTTTCCCCATCTATAAAAAAGAAAGGGCTCCGCAGGGCCATCCTCTAGTTCTGACACTCTAGGTTTCCATGTGGGCTAACTAATAAAGCTCCGAGGTCCCTCAGAGGAGCCAGACGACCCCATTCGCCCTGCTTCCCTCGGCCAGGCCCAGGTCAGTGGGCTAGTTCAGCTTGCTGAAGAGATCTCAGATCTGAGTGGACTCGGCAGATGCCTCCTGATCTAAGGCCTCCTGCAAGGCCCAGAGGAATCACCGCTAAATGGCATGTCACACCCAGGGAACAGCTTTTGCATCCCTAGGGCTCTGGGGCTGGCAGGCGGCTGCTGACCTGAACAGTCTGTGGCCAGAGGGAATGGGCTGAAACCCACAGATCTGACTCTGGGAGCCTGGCAGACGAGACACAACAGGGAATGTCTTTCTGATTATCACGGGGCTTTAAGAGCAGAAAGAGCCTTTCCAGATCATCTAAACCCCTGGTTTATTCACGAGAAAACAGCCACAGAGAGGGACAGGGCTTGCCCAAGTTCACCCAGCAAGGCTTTGATACTGTCCAAGGCCCTACCTCTAGGCCAGCTCCCCTTGGCCGGCATCAGTGTGTCCCAGACAGGCCTGATCACAGGTGTTGTATGGGGCACCAGTTAAAAATTCAGAGCCCTAGGCCCAACTCTAACCCACAGAATCAGACTGCAGGTAGCCCAGGTGCCCAGGTGGCCTGTGTGTGTTGGCTCTTTGGAGAAGTGTCATCCTGACAGTTCCCACTCCAGAGCTCCAGAGAGGACCCAGAAGGCCAGCGTCCCTGAAGGAGGGAAGTATCTGGGTACCAGATGTAACAAATGTCAACCTCAAGCAGCTGCTCCAGTGCTGAGGGGTGGGAGGTGTCTCTCTGAGACTTCAGTCAACAGGGAAGACTGGCACCATGCAGCCACTGCTACATTCCAGCCTCACAGCACTGCCCGCAGGTGGGTGGGCTTCTGCCCACTTACAGATAAGGAAACGGAGGGCACCAGAGATGAAGTAACTTGTCTCGATTTGCACAGTTGATAGGTGGCAGAGCAGGGATTTGAACCCAGAAGTGTCTGTCCCTAAGACCCTTGCTTTAAGCGTGTGTCATACTGCATCTTTTATCACACTGAAACTGATACCGGTGGACCCGGGCATGGTGAGCTCTCCAGCAGCAGAGGCGTGCAAGCAGCTGCTAGAGGAGCCCTGGCAGGCACGGGATGACCTTGAGCAACCCTCGTGGAGCTGTGACTGGGGAGAAACTAAGCTGGATCAAGGATGCAAGGGTGTTGGTTCGTTGTGTTTCTTCCACACACAGAGAAAAATGGTCCAGATGATTTACAGGTTCAAGTGCATCAAGGTCTTCCTGGCTCAACTGTTGCAGCTGCCGGGCAGGGGACACCTGGGAGCTTTGGCATTTGTTGGGGGCAGAGACAGAGGGCCACAGGGGGTTGGGTTCCTAGACGGTGACCATGGTGGAGAGTCTGGGTTGGGGCAGGGCTGAGGGAGCTCACCAGGGGCCACCCAGTGAGGGCTGTCCCACCATAGACTGTCCACCGACTGAAGCGCGGGCCAGAAGGAGGGGGCACCAGGGGAGCATTCCACGAAGGTTATGAAGCAGAGATGCTCCCATGGGCTCTGGAAGAGGCCCCCAAAGATGCCTCAGGGAAGCAGTGAGGGTCCCAAACAGCTGTGAGGCAAGATGTGCTGGTTCCCAAACTGGAGCTGAGGAAGGGTGAGAAGCACTTAACAGGAGAGACAGATGTGAGGGAAAAGCTTCCATACATCCCCCTGCTCTCCATTAACAAGGGTCGGGGGGCAGGGGCTGGGGCTCCCCAGTCAGCTCTCTGGGGATATATGTGGTTCCCATAACTCGGGGGCTCTGGAAGGTTTCCTGAGCACGGTCTGCCCAGCAGCCACGGCAGCCCGACACGTGTGGGACCACACTGAGGTGACTGCCCCTCCCTGTAACCGCCACAGCCCAGAAGTGACCCATCTGACAAGGAGACCCGCTGCTCAGGGAGCCGGGGCTGAAAGGGCAAACGTGCACCATGCAGCGCACGGCACTGTTTCTCACAACCTGTGCACAGCCTCAGAGTCCTCCTTAACACAGCCCGCCCTGCACATTAAAAACTGGCATGCCGGGTAAAACCTCCCTGCCATCTCCACAGGAAGCTGAGGGCGCACGGTCCGGGTGCCTGCTGGCTTCCTGCTGCCATTCAGCACCGGTGTACCAGGACCTGTGCGGGGGACACGGTTCAGAGCTGCCCTGAGCCTTCAAGGGGCGTATACCCCAGCGGGGAGAGAGCAGGGGGCTGGTTGGAGGAGCAGAGACCAGGAGAGGCCACAGGTGCATGAGGCTGAAGGAGGGGATGGGTGTGTCTCAGGGAGCGCACACACGCTCCGCAGCCCCTCCGAGGGGGCTCCGCCTCGGGCAGGGGCCCCTCAGAGGGAGGACAAGCCCAGCACCTGAACCTCCTGGCCTCCCAACGCAGTGCCTCAGTGGAGGCAAACAAGAGTACGACTGTCAACTGAGTGGGCAGAAAGTGCAGTCAGCGGGGAGGGGAAAATCGGCTTCAGAGGGAGGAGGGCTCTGGGGCGGCTGTTCGGCTCCAGTCTGCCCCTGAGAAACATCTTGTCTCTGGAAGCCCCTCCGGGCAGGCGGGGACCCCAGGCATCTCCTGACCCTGTGGGAAACCTCTGGGTTCACAGGGACACACCCGCTGGACACCTCTGCAACTCAGACTGAGTCTTGGATGATGTGGGAGGGGGAGGAGGACAGGGGCGTCCTCCCTTCCTGGGCTCCAACCCGCAGCCCCATTTTCTAAGGGGGGTTGGAAAGAAGCTGGGGGTGATGGGGGGACTGGCCCCCACTGTGGCACAGCCTGTGAGAGACGCCTTGGTCTGGGGCTGTTTGGGGATTAGGTGGGGACGCTTGTGAGCACTGGAACTCCCAGATTATCTCTCCTCTTTTCTCATCGAGGTTCGCTCCCCTGGGTACTAGCTACACTCCTGCCTGCCTCAGTTTACCTTTATGGCCAGTGCGGTGTGCCCAGTTCTTTATTCTGAACAGCAGGACGGCAGCAGCCTTGCCTACAGCGAGCATACTCGCTTTGCAAACTCTCATCGGCAAGATTTCCTTCCCCAGCCTCAGTTTCCCCGCCCCCGGAAACAAGGAAACCGGGGCCGCCAAGGCTGCGTGGTCCCATATGGCAGCCGAGAACCACACATGGCAACTGAACGCCGGGGCCCGCAAGGTGGTGTCCGTGTTAGATACACAACAGGTTTCGAAGACTTAGTATGAAAAAAGAGTGTCAAACATCCAATATGCTATCATCCCAACACGTAATGAATACAAAATAAAAGACGCTGTGGCGGGCGGTGTGATGAACACCCTGCAGGGCGTCCGAGTATGAGGAGAGGGTGCAGAGCTTAGGAGAGTTCAGAGAGGAAAGGACCAGGGCCTCTGAGGAACGGAGGCCACGGGGCCCAGCGAGCAAGAGGCTGTGTCCTATCCTGTGGAGGGAGCACGGCTGGAAGAAGGCTCCCAAAGGTTCGAGCCATGAGGCAACAGGGCCGAGGGCTCTCGAGGCAGGACGAAGCGCAGGAGAAAGGTGCAGCAGTGGGGACCGGTGACAACGATGGGAAGGGGGCGGCACGGTGGAGCTGCAGCTCAGGACGCCCGCGAAGGAGGCTGGGGCCTGAGGGTGGTGGCCTCGAATGCCAGGCTGGGTGGGCCTGGCACACAGCAGGCACTGGCAGAAGACTGGCTGGCGGGGGACGGGGACCCAGAGAGGTCCCCGAGGGCATCCGGGTGAGTGGGGGCCACCAGGGCCCACTGCCCACCTCACAGGCCACTGA
Organism: Phocoena phocoena; assembly: GCF_963924675.1. Lineage (NCBI taxonomy): Eukaryota > Metazoa > Chordata > Mammalia > Artiodactyla > Phocoenidae > Phocoena > Phocoena phocoena. The sequence goes on from NC_089234.1 coordinate 54,245,058, forward strand.
GACCGTCCCGGCCCGCGGTTCTCAGGGGGCCCGCCCTCTGGCTCCTTCTCCCCTCAGAAGAGGACAATTTATTCATTCATGAGCATACAGCCCCTCCCTCCAGGCAGCCAGCTCCTGGACACCTCACTTCTAATTATAGTAGGAATTTCATTAGTGCTGGAGGGAAACGCCAGGTTTCCAACCGCCTCTGTGAGTGGATGCAGGCCCCCTCCTTCTCCCCTGCTCTAGCTTGTGGCCAGTGGCCCACATGCCCAGGATGGCACGGAGGGGAAGCCGTGGGGGCAAATCTCTGAGCCAGCAGATCGGGCTCCATCCAGAGTGGTCGGCATGGCGGGTTCGTGGGGATGGGACGGTACCTGCCCCCCGGGCGTGGGATGGGGCCCACCACACACACAGCGCACAGCCTCCCAGCGGCGGGATTGTGGGGCACTGCCTTGGGCATCTCCAAAGAGCAGGGCAGGAGGACGTGTGCTGCCAGAGCTGGGCAAACAGGGGGAAAGATGGCCGGGTGGGAGCCTGGGAGGCGTCAGTTCTGCAGAGTCCTGGGATGATGGAGGTGATGACACAGAGCTGAGAGGGAGGGAGAGTGGGGCTGCCGCCGTGAGAATAGAGGGGAGCTGGGCAGGAGAGAGGCATCCGCGCGGAGAGAACCAGACAGAAAGACACAAAGACATGCAGGGGCAAAGAGAGACAGACAGACAGACAGACACGCACACACACATGCACACAAGCTGGGATCTGGAGGCCAAGGAGAGAAAAAGTAAAGAAAACACCAGGGCCAGGTTGGCCAGGCTGCTCTGAGGACTCCCCAAGCAGACCCGCCCTCCTCCCCACGGCGGGCCGGCTGGGACCACCCACTCTTAGGACTAGACTCAGGGGTTGCGCGTCTAGAGCAGGAGGCATGGACCTCCAAGAACCATCTCCTTCCGTGCCCGTGGGCAGCTGCTGGGATATGGCCAGCTGGGGGCCGGAAGGTCAGCACTCAGGGGCCGGGCATGCTTCCCCTCCAGGGTCCCTCAGGAGCCCATCTTGTCCCCAAAGCTGCCCCTCAGTCAGCTCTGCCGTGGTCACCAGGGCGGCAGGGCCCATCTGGTCAGCCCGAATGGGAGGCTGGAGCCGAGCCTCGTGTGTGCGGATGGCCTGAGGTGCCAGGTTCTTGACGGGAGGTGCACACAGGGGTGGGGGCACTCCTATATGGGCGGGCACTCTCCTTTCCTTGCACACTCACGCATATTCACATACGTCGCAGCCTAGATAATCACACACACCTGTTCATGTGCATGTACCAGCACACGAGGGCACACACACACACCTGCACACTCTCCTTCCCTCCAGAGAACAGGCACCAAAGCAGTGGAGTCCCGCATGGACAACCCCCCCTTCTCAGTGGCCTCCTCCAGCCTTCCCAGAGGGGAGAGGCTTCTCTCTCTGCCAGTCCAGCCTCCTCGGTGTCCAACCCGGGGAGCCTCATGCTCTCACCCAAACTCAGGAGTGATGCCTGAGTGCTATGTGCAGCCCTAACCCCAGCTTGCATATTTTCTAGCGACGAGGAGCTCACTATCTTCCCAGAAAGCAGCTTGAAAAAAAAATCTCCAGACAGCTCAGACTCCTGGAAAGTTGAACTTGAGGACACCACAGAGACAGTGTGGTTGCCACCGAGGGGCCCGGGCTCTGCTGGCCAGAGTCTGCCTTTCATCAAAGACTGTCCTTTCATCATGAGTTTGGAAAGTGACATAACTAGGCTGTCACCCTGGCTGTCACTCTAAATTATAACAGAACTAGAGAAACAGTGTTCTGTAGCCAGGACCACCTCCTTGACTGATGACAGCTAACAAAGATCCAAGAAAATCATTCATTCATTTACTCACTCAACTGATAAAATATCGGACAGGCAATGACCATGTGCCGGGCACTAGGATGTGGCAGTGAACAGGCATCGTCGTTTAATATTCTTTCCTAGTCGGACACTTGACCTTCGCCCATTTTACAGGCAGCAAAGGTGAGTCTGGGGAGAGGCAGCGGCTTGCTTAGAGTCGCGCAGGGAGCTGATGCTTAAGGGCAGAGCCTCACACACGATGCTGCTGCTGGCACTGACCATCTGCTAGCCCCGGGAAGAAAGGGAGAAGGCTGCGCGTCCGCCATCCCCACCCCTAGCCGTTTCTAGGACACCGAGGTATTGATTACCACCCTCGCCTAGGAGTGGTTTTCTTTCCTTTTCTTTTTTTCCACCAAGGCTTTCTGTTCCTCCTTTTCCTTCTTTTAAAAGAATAAACTCCAAGCCGCTTCTATGATTAATTACCAGCTGCCTAATGCTCCTCCACCAGCAGTTTCTGGAAAGGGAATGAATTACCTTGAAACACATCCGAAAAGAGAACCCACCGTGAAGGAGAATTTCAAAGGTTACCTCGCAATTAGCAGCGGGTTCCCCTAGCCTTATGGAGTTGCCGGCGAGCCCTCAGGGGAGGGGCAGGCCACCAGCCTTCGGGGGCCACCCACCGGCTCCTGCGGGCAGCCACGCTTGGAGGGTTGGCCAAAGGCCGCCCGGTAGAAATGGGGGTTGTTTCCTGAGCACCTACGTTGAGCCTGCCCTGTGGCTCCACCCCTGGTCTCTAAAGCATCGTGGGCTGCTTAATTCCCAGGTACCTCTCCCGGTTCAAATCCCCACTCCACCGCATGCAGCTCTATGGGTTTCTTAACCACACTGAGCACCCGGAGAATGAGGCATTCAACATACCTCCTCATGGGATTACTGTGTAGAGAAATATGTATTTAAGGAGCCTAGTGCCTGGTACACAGCCGACTCTCACCAAGCTGCAACACTTAAAATATTCCAGGCTTCCAAGCATCCTCGTAACAGCTCTCTCAGAAACGTTGGTATAATTATCCTCATTTTCAGATGAGAATGCTCACAAAAGGGAAAGGACTTGCCCAAGGTCGTGCAGCTGATAGGAGGAAGTCAGCATTTCCTACAGCAAGAAGGGAGATCAAGGCCTGCTCCCTGGTTCCAGAGTCTGGCTGAAGCGTAGAGGATCCCCAGGGCTCGCCTGGCCCTGCCTGTGGGCACCTGGGAGCACTGGGGCCTCAGGAGAGATGCTGAGGGCAGCAGGGAGACGATCGGGCAGGGCCTCACGTCAGGACGAAGACTCGGGCTCCCCTGGCTGGGCCCCAGAGCCTTGGGACAAAAGGCCCTGGCCCAAGTCAGCATTTCTGTGACAGCCTCTCATCTCTGGGTTGGGAGCCACAGAGTAAAGAGGGATTACACGGGTTGCCCTCTGGCACAGGGCCAAGTGTCATCAGCCCTGAAATGCCACTCTGGGATGAGACACACTGGTGTCCGGGCCTGAGGCAGGCCCGGGAGGCTCAGCTCGGGACCTTCGGGCTCCAGCTGTTCCCGGGAGTTCCCTGAGGGGCCCAAGCCCCCTCCCTCACCAGGCTGGACGACCACTTGGTCTCTCTCCCGTCACTGGTGGGCCCTCAGGGAGGAGGGATGGTGGGAACTGAGGTGTGCAAGAAGAAGGAAGGGGCCCTTCATTGCTAAGGAAAGTGACAGGTCCAGAGCGTTTACTGTGTGCCAGCTGTGCCAGTGCACCTGTGGGCGCCGGTGCTGTGATCCCAATCCCTCTTTTACAGACAGGTAAACCAAGGCACAAAGAAACCGCACAAGGTCATGGTGGACGAGTGGCCGGGCCAGGATTTGCACACAGGCACTCTGACCCCAGAGCCCAGAGACTTGTGAGCGCTCAGGTGTGCGCCTCAGTGTGACTGTGGGAGAGAAGGGGGTGGGCCAGCCACAGCACCCAGCCCGGCGAGTAGGCCTCTCTGCCCACCCAGGCCTCTTCCCGTGTAGCTGCCACGTTGCTTACGGTGAACGAAGCCCATGTGCCACGGGCTTGAGTGGCACAGACAGGGCTGCTGTGCCAATGCCGGGGACGCCAAACCTGCCCCTCTTTCTGTGTGCATCTCCCCACCCCTGCCCTGGCAACCACTGTAGAGACAGGCCAGGCCTAAGAGGCCCCTCGAGGACCCTCTGGGGGCCGACGAGGTCTCAGTGCGGACGGGGTGGGTGTTGCACCCAATCCCGCCCATGAGGGCAAAGGCGCAGTGTGCCGGGGCCGGCACCTGTCCCCCACTCAGGACATACTGCCCCTTCCCCAAGCATCCAGGCCAAGCTGCCCACCCCCAGCCCAGCCACACACCTACCTCAGTGACCCACGAATCACCAGCGTCCCACGTGCCGGTCAGCAGCTGGCGGCCCCTCTGCCTCACTCCAGCTCCATCCTGCTGCAACAAGAAGGGTGGTCAGGGACCACTCACAGCAGGGGCCCCAGAAATGACCTGCTGCCACATCTCCCCACCCCACCCCAGCCACACTGCCCACCTGCTGGAACGTTTACTGCCGGCCAAACCATTCGTCCCCACTTGACAGATGGGGAATCTGAAGGATGGAGAGGAAAAGGGGCACCACGCTGGGGAGCCCTAACACAAACAGGCCCCTGACACCCCACATCTGCCAGCTACTGGCTATGTGATCGTGGATAAGCTCCCGGCCTCTCCCGGTTTCAGTTCTGTCACCTGTTAAATGGGATCACAGTGATCTCTCCTAGGGTTTCTGGGAGGATCTAAGGACATATGGTGACAGAAGCACTCGACATTCGTTCATTCAGTCAAGAGACGTTGAGCAAACAGCCTGAGCTGTGAACAGGGTAGTGGTCCCTGACCTGCAGGAACTGTGATAATAGGCAAAGAACCAAACAATACATAATTACAAGTGATGTCTGCCAAAAAGAACGAGTACAAGGGTGACCGTACACAGCATAAACTCAAGTTTCAGGGGTGTCTCTTTGGGGAAGTAAAGTTGAAGGATAAGCCAGAGAGAGGCAGGCCAAGATGCATGGAACAGTGTTTCAGACGCAGGGAAGAGTATATGTGAAGACTCCAAGATAGGGTAAAAAGACTGGCTCAGCAGAAGACTTGAGAATGGGTGGTGTGGTGGGTGCGGTAGGGGAAGGAGGGGTGGGGTGAGTGACAGCCAGGAGGCTGGCCTGATCACTGCGAGGGTGGATGGGAGCCATGAGAGAGTCTGAGCAGCTGAGGGACATGAGCTTAGGTCCAGTCTGAACAGATGCCCATGGCTGCTAGGGAGAAGGGCTTAGAAGGGACAGGACGAGCCAGGGAAACCAGTGGGGGGGGGGGGGCTGCCCCAGGGGTCTGGGCCAGCGACAGTGGTGCTCAGAGGAGAGGGAGCAGAAGGCAGCAGTGGCAGGATCCGCTGGTGCGCTGGGTATGTGGGAACCCCAGTCCCCCTGCCCCCCATGGCAGTGGGTCCAGCTGCACCATCTCCACAATGAGTCACCAGTACTCCCCTCTCCTCCCTACCCACCGGGCCCCACGGGAATCCAGGAGGACCAGACCCGGGGGCCTGGCCCGGAGGCTTCTCTGGAGTCCTGGCTGCAGGGTGGGAGCCACAGAGCCCAGAGTTTGAGTCCCAGCTATGAAGGCACCTCGCTCGATGGTTCCGGATGGTCGCCACGCTCCCTGCACCTGTATGCCCTCCTCTAAGAAACGGGAAACCATGAGACTTCCCTGGAGGTCCAGTGGCTAAGGCTGCATGCTCCAGGTTCCATCCCTGGTCAGGGAACTAGATCCCACAGGCCGCAACTAAGAGTGCGCATGTTGCGATCAAAAGATCCCGCACGCCGCAACTAAGACCCAGCACAGCCAAATAAATAAGTAAATATTAAAAAAAAAAAAAAAAAAGATACGGGAAACCTGCCTACAGGGCTGAGCGCCTCTTAGGATGAGGCCCGTGGCTACAGCAGGAGTGGGCGTGCACAGGCCACATTAACTGTGGGCTCCCACACATGTGAGGGTCTGGCGGAGGCCTCAGACCCGCTGTGCAGCAGGCAGGGTCTCCCAGGGAGTGAAGTGGGTGCCTATGGCTTCAATAAAGGGCACCAAGGCCTGGCATTTGAGAGGTGGGCTCAATGATAAAAATGATCTAGTTCAAGTCCTGGTTTCATCCCCTTACCATGTGGCTTTGGACAATTTCTTAAACTTCTCTGTGCCTCTGTTTCCTTATCAGTGGGAGGCAATATAGAGAGAAGGAGGGGTCCTCCCTCTAAGAGTGGTACAGACAGTATAAGGTAAGGCATATGAGTGCCGGACAGGCAGGTAGCTTTCCGGCCATGTCAGCGGAGGCTAAATTACCTTGCAGGAGCTGGCGCTGGCCTCCATGGAGCGCTGGGGTCCTGAGCCCCAGGCTCCCACAGCCCAGCCTGGTACCTCCACCCCACACGGGAAAGAGAATATCTCTGCGTCCTGACTCTTTGACTCTGGCAGTCCCCAAACTCTGCTAGCCATGGGGACACAAACGGCCCTTGACTCCAACTCTCCCATTTCACAGAGGAGGAAAGTGAGGCCTGGAGACAGCAGCACCTGCCCCCGTCCCGGGGTCACGCAGCAAGTCAGTGGCTGGGGGAGAACTGGAAATCAGCCTCCTGTTTCCCCACTGCCCACAGCTCAGGCCTTTCCCAAAGGCAAGCTGGCCGCAGACCCACTGGCAAAGAGAAAATAATTATTTTGGCAGCTGAGACAGAAGCCGGAAAATCCTCGCTCATTCGGTGAGCGACATCCAGGCCCCAAGGAACAACGCCTGCCCGTCCTGCCTCGCAGAGGCGCCTGGACTATGGCGCACACGCTCGTGCCTCTCTGCCCCCAGCCATCCCCAGTTCTTTGCTGTTGGGCTTGGGCAAAGGGGCAAACAGACCAGAGAGGGGAAGAGACTTGTCCAAGGTCACACAGCAAGGGCACCACACAGAGGGGACACCAGGATATGAACTCCCCTGGTTGGGGACTGACCCTTTTCCCCATGAACCTGTATTGGACCCCAACCTGGGAAGGAGAAAGGACTAGGAGCTCACCTTGATTGGGTCCACATTAGGGGTTATGCCTGGGATATTCCTTTAGCCCTCGGTGAAATGCTATGAGGTAGAAACTAAAGAGCACGCCCAATTTACACACGAGGCCTAGAGAGCTTCTGTAGCTTCCTAAGGTCATGCAGGTAGTAAGGCGCGAATAAGTAATAAGAACAGAGCCCGGACATGAGCGGGTGGTCTGCTGACACTCAGACTCTGCCCACTACCAGATGACCAGCCAGGGAGCCCACACCCTGCCCAGCTGGCACTGGACACCCGGGCTCCCTTGACCCTGTGCTGGGCCTCACTCACACTGGCTGCTCAAACATGTTAGGGTGGAGGTGGGGGAGCGCAGGCCCAGGTGGGGCTGTGAACACAGAGGTGAAATCATCCATCCCCAGCCCCAGCCCCCTGGGTGCCCTTAGGTGAGCCTCCCAGCCTGTAAGGGTCTGGCCACCTGGTGAGACCAGGGACAGGTGTCCCGTGCCTGCTCCCAGCCTGAGCAGACCACAACCATAAAGGACACGGATCCACGCAGGTAAGTGTTCACTGCTTAAAGGGCCCTCGGTGCCATGGGGTGGTGCACAGCCTGAGACTCAGGGCCCAGGGGGGTGGTAGGGCCCACCCAGGCTCCCAGAGGGATAGGTGCCCCACTGCCCAAAGGGCTCTCCTGGGCATCCTCGTCTCAGGACTCTTACTCCGGGTTGGGTGAGGGGGACGCTCTGACCACAGGGCCACTTCTGGCTGCGAGGGCAGGAAGGGGCAGAAGACGCGGTGTGCAGATCACATGTTGAAACGTGCTTTCACTCTCATCGCGTGTCTGGCGCTCTCGGGGGCAGGGCAAGGCGGGAAAGAGTACCCATTTTGCAGAGCAGGACACTGAGCTCCGAGGGAGGGTAGAGTTGCCAGGGGTGTTGCAGGCTGGAAAGTGGCAAGGCTGGGTCTGGCAGAGGTCACTCAGGGGTGGGGACTGTCCCAGGACTCAGATGGATTCTCCCAGCCACAGTCACCTTCCCATCCCCTCCTCCTCTAATGGATCCCCTGGGAGGAAGGACCCACCTGGGTGTGGGCTTGGGTGGAGACACCAGGCCAAGCTGATTGGGGCTGGGGCTGGCCCAGAGAGATGCAGGGCCGACTAGGGATTCTTGGAGGACAGAGGTGCCCGTGCCACAGGGTGTCCAGGATGTGGGGCATCATGAGGGCTCTGTGCCCGTGGCTAAGTGACCAGTTGTTCTCTAAGCCGCCAAGGGAGCCCACATTCTGGCCTGGAGCCCGGCCCTAGCCTCAGTGGTGAGGTCGAGGGCAAGGGTGGGTAGAGCTGGGTTTGAATCCCTGCTCTGCCCTTTAATGCTGGGCGACCTTGAGCCAGTCACTTGGCATTTCTGATCATCTCCTCTCTAAACAGGGACTAGCTGCCCCTCCAGATACTCACCCACCAGGAAAGGCTTCAGGCTGACCTTGTAGAGCCTGATGTTAGCCAGAGCACTGACCTATCCCCAGGCCTCTGGGAGAGGGGACTGGACTGCCCCGCTGTGGTCGCAGGGCAGGGGACCACACGAGTGGCACTGCTGAGCTGAAGTTCAGAGCTCTTGTCATCTGCTGCTAATCACACACACGTGCCCCTCATGCCCTGGTGGCTGTGAGGGGTTAACGAGACACGGGTATGTAGATGCAGGTGCCACGCAAGAACAGGTCAGCGAATGGTGACTGTTAAAGTCTGGGGGAGGTTAACTGTCAAGGTCATAAGTGGTCAAGTGGGGACCAGAACACGGTCATGTGGGCACCCACCCAAACCGGATCCAACCTGCTGCTCCACTGGCTGAACTGGTCGACCTGAACTGGCTCTCACGGGGGGCTGGTCCGCCTCACCTGAGCTGGACCAGGCAGCTCTGCCTACCCCCACTTTACAGATGGGCCGAACAGCTGCTGGTTCAGGGGCCCTGCACAGGCAGGGTGGCCTCAGACCCAGCTCCCAGGCTCACCCGGGAGGCACGGGCTCCTTCACCTCCCAGACCCACCCAGGGAAGCATCCCCTTACATGACCCTGGGAACAGGCCCGTCGTCCTACCCGGGCAGCCAGTGCTGGCTCCAGGAGCAAGGCAAATATTTACCCCAGTGGTTATCCAAACCAGGCAGGCTGTCCCGCCTCCCACATTCCTGGAATACATGTTCTCTGACCTCACCAAGCTGGGGGAATCCAGACATGGGGAAGAGACAGAGATAACCAGTCACCCAGTTTTAATTGGGCCTACGTGGAAACCAAGGCCTGATGGCCAGGAGGAAAAAGGCAGCTCTGAATTGTCTCTCTAACTACTCACCCACTAGGGGAGGCCCCAGGCTGACCCTGTAGAGCAGGACACTGGCCAGAACACCGACCTACCCACAGGCCACTGGGGCAGGGAGCTGGACCACCCCGTGTGGTGTGGTGGGCAGGGGTTACACCAATGCCACCTCTTGGCCTGCAGTTCAGGGCTGTCACCAGGCCTCAGATACTCATACCTGCTGCCAATGACACACACACAAACACACCCATTGTGCTCAAGATGTGACAAACCGGCAGACTGCCCCACCTGCCAGGGCCCTTCCTCAACAGCCCCAGAAGCTCTCACTGCCTCACTCCGTCTTCAGCACGATTCTGTCACCAGGGAACCGCAAGACCTATTTTATAGATGAAGAAACTTTGCAGCAGATACCAGTGGTCACGCAGCTGGAAGCGGTAGAACGTGCCCTGTCTTATCACCCCAAACCCCACCTTCAACAGCTCTGTGGTCCCAGCTCTGCCCATCGGAACCCTGTCCACCCTCCGGTGCCCAAAGGACCGCCTACACCAGGCTGCCTTCCCTGATAGTTCCCCCAAGTGAGCTTTCCCTGCCCAGAACTTCCAGACATTTGGACGGTGTTTCTTTCTTTCTCCTTGCATATAATTAAAACTGGGTGCCTGGTTATCTCCAGCTGTGAGACCCTCGTACTCAGTCCAGGGACAGCGGGGTTGAGCACAGAGGCTTGGGCGGCCCCGAGTGCTCAGGGGAGGCCTGAAATCCTGAGTCTTTTCCCCAAAGGACAGCAGCTGCAGTTGGCCTCAAGGAAAAGATAAGTAAAGAGACCTATGAAGCTGGTGGCTTGGGGTCTGGGGAAACTCCCAGCCAGGGCTGCCTGAGAATCACAAACTACCCTTGCTTCAATAATCCTGTATGTCTTCACTTCTGCTGAGAATATTCTGAGCTGTTCTGACAGCCTGCCCGTACCCAGGCCCGGGAAGCCCAGTGAGTCTTGTCTGGCCCTGCCCTGCAGGTCCTCGCTGCATGCCCCTCTTTGCGTGCCCCTCGGCTTCCCGCCTCCCTCTCTCCTGCGTGGAAACTTCGCAAGTGACTGGGGCAGGGCAGACAGGGAGATTCTGCTGAATGAAGTGTATACCTGACAAGTCTGCTGCTGGGCCCTCAGGGATGCCTCCAGGTGGGAAAAGCTCTGGTGGTCAGGAGACGCCCAGCACAAACCTGGGGCCACACCTGGTACCGCGGGGACGGAAGCAGAGGGTGTTGGGAAAGGTAGGGGCTTCCAAAACCTCTCTGCCCACCTAACGTCTCTGAGACTTGGTCTCCTCATTTGGAAAATGGGGGCTATAAACGGACCTCTAGGGGTTGTTCCTTCATGTTTGTTTTTTTCTTTAACATCTTTATTGGAGTATAATTGCTTTACAAAGGTGTGTTAGTTTCTGCTGTATAACAAAGTGAATCGGCTGTACCTATACATATATCCCCATATCCCCTCCCTCTTGCGTCTCCTTCCCACCCTCCCCTATCCCACCCCTCTAGGTGGTCACAAAGCACCGAGCTGATCTTCCTGTGCCATGCGACTGCTTCCCACTAGCTATCTATTTTACATTTGGTAATGTATATATGTCCATGCCACTCTCTCACTTCGTCCCAGCTTACTCTTCCCCCTCCCCGTGTCCTCTCTACGTCCATTCTCTACGTCTGTGCCTTTATTCCTGTCCTGCCCCTAGGTTCTTCATGACCATTTTTTTTTCTTTTAGATTCCATATATATGTGCTAGCATACGGTATTTGTTTTTCTTTGTCTGACTTACTTCACTCTGTATGACAGACTCTAGGTCCATCCACCTCACTACAAACAACTCAATTTCGTTCCTTTTTATGGCTGAGTAATATTCCATTGTATATATGTGCCACATCTTCTTTATCCATTCATCTGTCGATGGACACTCAGGTTGCTTCCCCTTCATGTTTGTTTATGCCATGCATCCATCCATCCATTTCCTTCTCCCGACAGCTAATGACACTGCCTACTTTGCGCCAGGGAAGGAAGAGAAGGAGAGGGAAAAGAGTAGGAGAGGATGGGTGTGGAGAGGAGGGCACGGTCGAAGGCCAACGTCGCCGGCCTGGATGCTTCCCAAGGGTGTCTGCACACTGTCTAATGCGAGGCGGGCAAGACACAGAATAATTCTAGGACAGAGGGCTGGAGGGCAGCAAAACGGGGTGTTGAGGGCATCTTGCTCTTGAGAAGAGCCTCTCAGGCAGGAGGGCACCCCTCCTGGGCGAAGGCCCAGAGGCTTGTCGGGAGAAAAGCCTCAGACTGAAGAGAAAATGACAGATGAAATCAGGAGCAGGGGACAGCTGTGTTCAAGGGCACAGGCAGACACATCCCCGGGGGCCCCTCCAAAGCCAATTCCAACTTGCTGCGTTATCAAGGCCAGGCTGGAGAGGCCTATCAGAGGAGAAAGCCCTCGCCCTCTCCACGAGCACCATCCAGGCCCCGAGGAACGACGTTCACCCAACCTGCCTCTCAGAGGTGCCCTGGCTCATGGCGCACGTGTGTGCCGAGCCACCCAGCCTCTTGATGTCGGACTCGCGCAATGGGGCAAACTGAGACCAGACAGAAGTTGGCTGTGACTCGTGGCTCACTCCTGCTGGAGGAAGAGGGCTTCCCAAGCCGTCAAATGAACAATGTCTCCTCTAATCAAGGGGGGAGGTACAGCGTGGACTAAGGGCACATAATGTGGCTCTAGACTCTGACACGACAGAAGGTGTGTGTAGAGTGGCTCTGCTATCCACTGAGCTGTGATACTGGGCAAGAAGCAGCCTCTCTGGGCCTCAGATTCCTCATCTGTAAAATGGGGATAATGAGTCCCTCCCCTCACAGAGTCGTAAGGACTTAACAAGGTTATGCCCACACTGCACTTGCACAGGAAGTGCTTGGTAAATAGGCAGCGCCATTGTTCTCACTGGCTCAGCTTTGCTGCCAAGTGAAGACTTGGGGTCTTGCTGGGGAGGGAGGCACTGGATCTCTTACCAAAAAGATGGAGAAAGATCCCGAGAAGATGAATCCTGGCTTCAGGCCCCTTCTGAGGCTGATTCAAGAGCCAGCCCGGTGGGTCTGTTCCCCAGAGACAGGCTTCCTGAGGGTCACCTGCTCCCAGGAGGGGGGCCCCCAGTCCCTCCCCACAGAACAGCCAAAGGTGTTGAGCATCCTCCAGGTACAAGCTCTCTTCCACACCCACCATGTCATCAGGCCCCATGGGTGGGCATAAGCCTCACCCTCCCCAGGGGCCAGGGCCTTGCCCAGAGGGGCACCTGGCTGGGGCTGGCCAAACCAGGGACCCTACCACCCACCTGGGTGCTTGCCACTCCCAATGCCGATGATTTAAACTGAATTTTCTGCCAGTGGCCCCTCTTACAGGCTTTGTCTCCTGCCCCGCCCACTCTGCTTAGGGTGGCAGGGCCCTGTGCTGCCCATCTCAACCTCACCCCTGTGATACCCTCGATCCCAAATGCCCTGCAGCACTCATTGCGCCTGCAGAGGCGCTTAGAAGAGTCCGTGGAGGTCCTCAGTCTAAGCCTGCCACCTTGCAGAGGAGGGGACATAAGTTCAGAGAGGGCCAGGACGAGAAGCCAGACCAGCTCTGGTTGCAGGTTAGACTGAGGAGCTGAGGACTCACGCACAAGCCCCCTGTCCCTCCAGGGCTCAGTTTCCTGGTCCGGGCTAACACTGGCTGGAAGATTGGCTGAGCTGACATGACACCCATGGTTGGTGCAGGACTGGGCAGCCCCGTCAGCTGTCCGCTCCACAGGGCAGCCTGGACTCCAGGCCCAGCGCAGGCGGGAAGGTCGAGGGGCTGAAGGGCACGGGCACTCCTGACAGCACATGCAAAATGCTAGTACCAAGTGTTCCTGACCATCCCTGTCCTGGGCCAGGGGCCAGCCCCCGGCGGTCACACTCCCCAAACAGGCATCCCTCTGGGATTCTGGTCACACGTGGGCCAGGCCAGTCTGAAGCGATGGCCAAGGCCCAGATTTACAGATGCCAGACAAAGGAGAGCGCTGTTCTCGCTTGCAGGAGGTAGCGGGTCAGAGCACGGGCACTAACGTCACCCAGGCCTGGATGAAGTCCTAGTTCTGTTGCTTGCAAGCCACGTGGCCTCAGCCAAGTCCCTGCATCTCTCCCTGCCTCAGTTTACTCATGTTGCAATGGGGAGGGAGAAGGTTGCACTGGGGTAAGGGCGCCCAACCCCTGGCCCTCGGAGGAGCCAGGCCACGGGAGCACACGCTATTTGTAGGGACGCCAGCCCTCCCTGCGAGGGCAGCCCAGTCATGGTCTGCAGGGTCGCTGCTGGGAAGGCTGGGGAAGAAAAGGATTGCAGGGTGTGTTAATCATCAAACTGCATTCTGCAGCCTGTCCCAAGATGCTCCACTGATGCAGCCGCCCAGGGAAGCTTGACTGGTCCCATCGGATCTTGCTAACACCGAGGGGGCTCCAAGCCTGTTTTTGACACACACCCTCCCTGACCTGGGCAAGTGCCTCTCGATCCCTTGAAGCCTCCATCTGCCATCTGTAAAGTGGTATTAGTGCCTACCTAATGTCCTGGGTTGCTGGGAGGACTCTAGGAGATGGAGGATGGGGCCAGGTCTGGCGATGGGCTCCGAGGAGGTTCCCTGTTCTGTTCACTGCCTACCAGGGCTGCTCCTGCCTTCCTGGGCAGCCCCAGGGCCCAGCCCTGTCTGAGCCATCACACACCAAGAGAGCGTCCCAGGGCCCCTGCCAGGAGGCACCGAGGACTCCCTGGTGCTTCCCAGCTGAGGCCGTCAGGACCAGCCTACGATGTCCCTCCTTCTCCCGTGAGGCTGAGATCTCTGTGTGTTCTTCAAGAAAGGGGCTCCCTCAGTCCAGCAACTTGGTGGGATTCTTGCCCATCAATCCTTGGGGCTGACAGAAGCTGCCCTCTGGCACTGGACCCCTGGACAGGCCAAGGCCAGCCCCACAATGGTGTCTCCCTCCTGTTGTCCACAGCACCCAGCACAGGGCCTGCCCCCAGAATGTTTGAGCAGTGATGAATGGATGAATGAATGAGCAGTCGTGGGAGGGGTGGTGTGAAAACAGATTTAGATCAGAGAACACAGCAGCTGACACGTGCACAGTGCTCACCACATCCATCCTAGGCCCGGCTCTAAGAGGCACTGGCTACGCTGGTTAACCCATTAGTCCCCACGGCGATTCTATAAAGCGGTAAGGTCGTCCCCATTTCACAGATGAGGAAACTGAGGCTCAGAGACATGAAGTCACTTGCCCATGGTGTTAGAAAGTGGCAGAGCTAGATCCAGTGCAGGCCCTGGGCTCCAGAATCCACACACTGGTCCACGGTGCTGCCTGGGGCGGGGGCCCTGGGGAGGGTGGGGAGAGCAGCCCGTCCAGGCCGGAGGTTCCCGCCCAGGCTCCAGGCCCTGCCCCAGGGATTTAAGTGGTCTGGGGTGTGCTATCTTTCAAAGATGCCCTGGATCTTATGTACAGCAGGAGCTGAGAAACCCTGGGCAGCCCCACCCTCACTCTTCAATCGGAGAAATGGTGGCTCAGGCAGGGAGGGGACATGTCCAAGGTCACCCTGTATGTTTGGGGAGCCTGGGACCTGGAGTCCAGCTCCTCTGACTTCTCCATCGTGGGCTTGGAGCTCTTGGAAATAGCACTGTGGTCCCAGCAGAGCAGCCCACAGGCGCAGACGCCGGTGGGAGAGATGAGGCAGACAGACGCAGGGAAGGCAGAACAGCACGCAGCCAGATGACACACAGGCCCAGCAATGCCTGACTCACGGCCACCCATCCCGTGACTCCACCCACCGCCAGTGTCCCCACCCTGGCTCACGCTCCACAGCCCGCTGCAACCTCCAGAGTCCCCTCCCATTTAGGACCAGAAAGCCACAGAGGGAGGAAGGAGCGGCGGGGCCCCACCCAGAGCTGGGTGGGAAACCCGGACAACCCGAGCTGGGGGGACTCCGGGACACGCAGAGGAAGAGGCATAAGCGCTGCCTCTGCTCCTCTCTGCGGTGCCCACACCCGCAGTCTGTGCTGGCCAGCGCCCTGCGGACCACGCGCCCAGGAGGAAAGCTGGCGATGACACCCACCAGGGCCAACTCTCTCAGCCATGTGACGCCCTCTGCATCGGGGCCCCACACCTGGAAGAGCATGTTAGGTTTTTTTTGCTCTCAGGTTCCTCTCCCCAAGGACGCATTACTCCTCTGGCCAAGAACTTCAATGGCTCCCCATTGTCTACGAGGTCAGCTCCAACTCTTCATCCTCATACTCAAGGCCCCAGCCTGACTCTGACCCGTAACGTCTGGGCTCCCACCCCGGCACCCTGCCCACATTAATCCTGCTGCCAGGAATGTCCCCGTCCCTGTGGCCTGACTCACTGGGAAGGAAATTCACACACACCCCCCCCCCGAGGAGCCACAGGGGTCAGACACTGTGTTCCCAGAACCTCAAGGACTCCTCACAGTTCCCTATGCCACTGGCTCTGAAAGGCCCATTTGACAGACGTGGAGGCTGAGGCTCAGAGCGGCAACGTGTCCAAGACCACTGGAGGCTGAGTTGTCACCACACAGCGCAGGGGCTTGGGTTGCTTGGACCTACGGTCTTCCCTGTTGCTAACAAGCTTTTAGCTGGTCCACAAGGTCAGGGTGACCCCGAGTCTGTTAGCTCACCCAATGCCATGGCGACTTGGGTCTGCTCACCTTGGCATCCTGACCCTCCCTTCATCCCCCTTTGGGAACAAGCTGTAACCCCTGATGCTGGGCTGGGCTTAGGCTGGGGGTACCTGGTCGGGGGAGGTGGGTCAGAGAAGCTGTGCGGCACAGTGGCCAAGAGCACGGGCTCTGCAGTCAGCTGCCCGGTTCAATCCCAGTGTAACCACCCTGGGCAGGTCGATTCACCAGGCTGTGCCTCAGTTTCTTCCTCTGGAAATGCGGACAACAGGAGTAGTGACCTCAGAGATGCTGTCACAGTGAACGTGAGTTCCTGTAGATAAAGGATCGGAGCAGCACCTCCACAGAGTGCTACAGAAGCGTTTGCAGCTCTTAGTATCGTTGCCCTGTTCCTCCCTGCACCTTACACTCAACATCACAACCAAAGGAAAACTGAAGTCCTCAGTGCACCTACCAGGGGAAGGAAGAGGGCTGGAGAGTGGCAGGAGAATCTGCCCCTCGGCACTGCACCCTCCCTGGCTTTCAGCCCACAAGCTGTCACCCTGGCCCGTCTGCCTGAGCAGGGCAGAGCAGAGAGAGCTGGCATGTTCCCCCTCTCAGGTCCTGGGAGGAGGGAGGAGGGAGGAGGGAGGAGGGAGGAGGGAGGAGGGCGGAGGGAGGAGGGAGGGCTCCTGCCCAGGCACAGATGCCCAGCTTGCCCCCATGTCGTCAGTGGGATGACCCAGAGAGGGGTGATGCCAGCATCACTATCCCCATCCCCCATGGCGACACTGGCAGCCACTCACGTCTCACTCCCTGCTTGGGGGCCATCACAGACACTGTTCCCCACTGGGCTGGATATAGAGATATCTGAGATGCGTTGGGGGTGGGGGGGTATCTGGGGCAGTTAACCCCAAACCTGGTGTCCTTATAGGGTACAGATTCATCCTACCCCCAAACCCTTTATCCCATGGGATGCTCCTAGCTGGGCAAAGCTTCTTCCTCTCCCCTTTCTACAGATGGGGCCCAGAGTGGGTGAGTGACTAGCCCACGTGCACCAGCAAGCTGGTGGTGGAACCCAGACAAAAACCCTGCTCTCCAGGCTCCCAGGCCTGGCCCCACTATGAGGTTTCTCTTGCCAGGCCCCTAAAGGTGACTGATCATCTAGGAGAAGATAAGTCACCAGCATGTGTGGGTGAGGGACGGGCAGGGACCCAGAGCTTCCACCAATGGGAGGCCCTGGGAGGGGGTTAGAACAGGTCAGAGGCAGGGCAGCCGCGAGCCTGAGGTCCAGCTTCCTTTCTCAAGAGGGCACGATTCCTGGCAGCAGCTCCCACGGGAAACAGTAGAAGCACCACCCGCGGGAAACATGGGGTGGGACAAAGGGGGTGCCGGGCAGGGTTTCCTGTTGGGTGGGTGACCTGTGTGCCTGTGGCCCTGGGACCAGGCCAGGGCTGGGTTTCGCCTCATCCCTGGCTCAGGCCCAGGCCACCCTGAGTCCCATCCTCCGGGCCTGCCCTGGCTTCCTGTCTCACTGGCCCCGCCCAGACCAGGAGAGAGCAGGGCCCTGTGGAGGCTTCCTCAGAAGCACCAAACTTTCCTGGGGCAGGAGTGCGCAGCTGCCCTGGCCTCTTCAGTGGCCTTTGGCCTCTGACCTCTAGACCTCCAGCTATTTGCTTCCTAGCAAGAGGCCTTGACAAAAAAGCACTACTGGGTTTTATTCCCAGAACTTCAGGCACAGCTGAGTAAAGGCTGTAGGAATCAGCCCTTCCCTGGGGATCAGATCACCGTCTTCCCCCACTTCGGGCAGGAGCCATGCTGAAGCGACCAGGACAAGGGAAGAAGCTGAGCAAGGATGGATCTCAAAGGCCTCAAAGGCAGAACTTCCCAGGGGTCAAAGACGAGGGACAGTGTGGTACCTCTGCAGAAGCTGGGCAGGGTAGTCCCCACACCAGGGACAATGTGATGTCAAACCATGGCAGCAGCGCCCAGAGTAAGACACCTTCAACCCCCCACCCCAGTTTTGGATGCCTGGATCCTTAAAAGTGTCAGGTTCTGGGTGGGATGGGAACTCGGTCCAAGGGCTGTGGGACCACCCATGGTCTCCAGGTGAACCCAACCCATTCCGTGTGCCTCACGAGCTGGGGACTCACCTGTCCACAGGTGAGGAGGTGGTGGGAAAGGAGAAGTTAGTGGCCTGGCCCAGTGAGGGGGAAGGGGTTTGAAGAAAGGCCCTCGGCCCAGGGCACAGGCTATGGGAGAAGCGTCTCAGGTCTCCCTCAAGGTTGCTTGGCAAACAGGCGACTCAGAAAGCAAACAGGCCAGGAAGTGCGGAGAGCCCACCGTAGACAAAGGCCTCTTGTAGCTCAGTGCTGGGGAGGAGCGCGAACAGGAAGTGGTCTGGGCTGACTGGGGCTGGGCCTTGCCTGAGATCACCCTGGGGACAGGAATGGAGCTGGGATCCAGGTCTCCTGCTTGCTCCGTGGGCAGCCCAAGGGCCTCCCCAGGGGCTGTGCTGGGAAGGTGGGACCCTGCTCACTCAGGCAGGGGCTGACTTTGGCTTCACCTCGGCTGCCCAACGCAGGACACTGATGACAGGTCCACACTAGTCCAATCAAACAGGCCCTGATGGGGCTGTCTGCGGGCCCAGCCGGATGCTCTTCCTGGAAGCAGTGAAGCTTGGCAGGGACCGGGTCAAGGAGGCTGAAGCCTCAGGTCTGTGGGCCTGAGGTGGGCAGGGTAGAAGACAAGCCAGACTACAGCCTGGTGGGCAGCCAGGGCACCAGTTCCCAGGGAGAGTTACTGAGACAGCCATGGGGCAGTAGTGAGCCTCCTGACCCCGGGGGCATACAAGCTGAGGCTGGAGATACACAGGCTTTAGAACCACCCCTGGCCAGAACCCACATTCAGTCATGGGTGGCAGGATGGCTGGCCTGTGCCACCAGCTCAACCAGTGGCCACCCTGCCTCCATTCCTTTTCTGGATTGGAGTTTTCCAGCTGTATCAGAATGGCCTTGAGCTCATTAGCCCATGGGACCCTTACAGGTTGAACACCCCTAAATCCTATCACAACAGAGACAAGGTCCGACAGTGCTCTGTGTGGTCCTGATGGCAGCTCTCTGTGCCCCTCATCCCGGGCACCTAGTAGAATCGGCCTCAGTCCATCCGGGGAAAGTATGCCTAGCTTCCCCAGAACCTAGGGCAGCCTGTGGAGTCAGCCACACCCTGATCCCCACCCAACGGCTGCCTCTCCCCGGGCCTCAGCCCACCCTGAGATGTTGCTGATGCCAGCTTGGCAGTGAGCATCTCCACGGCCAGGGATGTGCTTTGTATTGAGCACAGACCTGGCACAGACTTGGTTGCCAGGAAATGTCTATCAAAGGAAGGAGGGACAGAAGCAGCAGGGAGGAAGGGGGACAAACAGACACTTGAACCCAGGCGGGCTCTCAAGAGCACTGCCCCCAAGGCCACCATAGCCCTCCTCCTCCTCCAGGACCTGGGGGACTGTGCCCTCTATAGGTAAGACACAGCGCTCAGGTCAGGTAAACATGGAGGAAGGCCGAGGGAGGCCCTACTCAGGGCATTCCCTTGGGCTCTGCTGCCTGGGTGGGCTCGGAGAAGCCCCTCAGATGTCCGGGCTCAGGGTCTCTGCACTCTGCCCACATCTGTTCTGGAAGCCTGGCTCTGACTCCAGCCTCTCTGGAGGACAGGGACCCTCGCCCCAGCTGCTTGGTCCACGAGGGACTCAGTGATGTCTCTCAGCTCCCCTGAGGTCCCCTGCCCAACGCCGAGGTTTCATCCTCTTGGACTGGCAGTGTGGTGGGACATGGCTGCCTCATGACACGAGCACAGGGTCTTTGCTGTGAAAGGTGATCCTGTCCATCCAACAGGAGGAAAATATGTCACAGGTATGGAGGTCCAGAGAGGTTCTGGAAGACCTGGGGTGCGGACAACCCTACCCCCTTGCCTAGCCCAGGTCCCGGCACACAGTAGGTGCTTAATGCCTACCTGCTGAATTAACCAATGGCTTGCTGGGTGCGTGACAATGGGCTGACCTGGGCTCTCCTGCTGAGGGGCCAGGACTCAGCAACACGCTCTAGGGGACATCACAGGGGCTGCTGCATGCACGTGTGTCCCTCTTTGGCCTTTTGGAGCTGCTCCTGGACAGAGGATGCCCCCCCGCCCAACCCTGTTTCAGGGCTGGGCGTGTTCTCTGCAGTCAGCAAGCCCAGTATCTTTTCTTGACAGATGGAGGTAGGGGAGGTCCAGGGAGGGTAGGGGGTCAGGAGCAGTGGCCATTCCCCAGGCCAGGCCTCCCCACACCAAATCCAGAGGCCCGAAAACTCCAGGACCTGGCTCAGGGCTGCCCTCTGTCCACCGCCCCTACCAGTGTGGCCCCCTCCCCTGGCTCCCTGGCTCAGCCTCCTGGCTGCAGCTGGCCTGAACTGCTTACTTAGACAAACAGGGAAGGCAGCCACGTGACTGGTTAAGGTTTCCTGGACCAGGGAGACACACACACGCACACGCGCGCGCACACACACACACACGCGCACACGCACACGCACACGCACACGCACACACACACACACACACACACACACACAAACACAGCCACTTGCGGCAGGTCAGGTGATCACGCAGCCCAGCAGGCCGGGACTGGGCCAGCTCAGGTTTCCCTGTGTCTGAAGGACAAGGGACCGGGCCTGCCTTTCTTCACCCAGAAGAATGCCTTCTCCAAACACTTGTTTTCTGCTTCCTGGACGTGTCAGGGACGTGCTGGATGGGAATAGAGCAGGGGGGGGAGGAGGGGAGAGAAGGAGGGGAGGAAGAGCGCCCAGCCCTCGGCCCTGTCTGGTGTTTTCCTTCCGCCCTCCCCACCCAGAGGGCAGATGCCTGCTGGGAAACTGTGGCCGCCCAGCTGCTGACGGCGGGGAGAATCCCAAAGCCCAGCGTTGGATGTAGGGCAGGAGGGGAGTCGGAGCTCAGAGGGGAGTCTCCAAGTGAGTCAGTGACAGGTCTGTCGGGGCCTGGTACCCGGAGCAACAGTTTTGAAGCCAGAGTCCATGGTCTGGCCTGGGGGGCATACAGGGTGGGAGGAAGGGCGTGTCTAGTCCAACTTGGTGGGAGCAGCTCTGCCTTTACTCTGTCATTTGGGAAAGGTCTGGGGGCCAGGGTCTCGAGGGCTCTTCCAGCTTTGGGGGTCTGTGCCTCAGATGCTCCCTGAGAACAGCAGGCCTGTTCACCTTCACAGCCCCGAGACCAGCCCTCTAAGGGAGAAGGAGGCCACATTTCTTGACAGGCAGGGCTGACACCTTGCTCCGGGGGGACAGCCACCATCTCTGTGGGGGTCTGCGGCTGGCTCCCACCCTGCCCTGGCCTCAGGCCTGACCTCCATCACCCCAGTGGCACAGACACCCACTACAGAGGCACCTCAGGAAGCCCACAGAGAAATAAGGGGTGTGGCCGAGAGTTCTCAATTGAAAGCCATTTCTGACCAGGTCCCCTCGCTAAGCTAAGCCCTCCTTCATATATTATCTTACTGAATCCTCACAACCCTACAAGGTAGGTGATGTTGTCACCCCACTTTACAGATGAGGGATTGGCAACCTGAAGGTCACACCGTTCATAAGGGGCAGATCAGGAGCTGCACACAGATCCAGCACCCTTGCTCTTAACCACTTCCCACCGTACCAGGGCCAGGCCCCCAGCACCGAGCAGGAGAGAAGGAGTGATGGAGAAATGGAAAGAGAAGGAAGATGGGGGAGGTGACAAGGGGAAAGAGGGCGGAAGGGAGGAGGGGAAGCAGAGAGAGGGAGACAGAGCCAGACAGAGCAGAGGGAAACAGGAAGGGGAGATGGAACGGCTGCAAGAGGAAGAAGGGAAGGAAGGAGAGGAGGTGGGAAAGATTCACAGGGAAGGGGCAGGGGACGAAGGAAGCAGGAGCAAAGGAGGAAAGACAGACAGGGGTCAGGGAGGGAGTGGACCTTGGAAAACCAAGAGACAGAGGGAAAGCAAACCTGCCCGCCCGAACATTAAATACCTAACAGGAGATGACAAATCAAATGGGAATTACCGCGGTAAAAACATAATTAGAAACTTGATTGAAGTTAAACAGAATTTACATAACACTGCAAATTAACTTTACACGGAAACTATTCACTGGGAAGGCAATGAAAAGGCATTTCATTAGTAATCTATATTTAAACAATGGGCACAATGGAGCTTTCTGATGAGGAACTTGGTGCCTTCAACCAGAGAGAGTGCCAAAGGCGGCAGGAAAACAGAAGGGCAGTGGATGCTCCGAGAGGAAGTGGGTGGGGCCCAGGATGGGATCCCTGGGCCTGCACACGGGGTGTGGAGCTGGGTGGACACAGTGGGCCAGATCAGATTCTGGAATAGGTTCTGCCCTTGGCTTGCTGTGTGCGCCTGGGCAAGTGTCTTACATTCTCTGGGCCTCTGTTTCCTCATCTATAAAATGGGGATGTTGAACAGGTGGTTTATATGAAGGTGCGTGCAAGTCTGGATATTCTAGGAGAGGCTGGGAGATGGCAGAAGGCAGCGCTGAGCGAGGGCTTGGGGTTCAGATGGACCCGGTTCAAAGCTCCACCCTGCCACTTATTAGCTGTGGCGTCACGCAAGCTTCTTCCTCTCGGGCCCTGGTTTACCCATCTGTTCAATGGAGATGTCCTGCTAGATGTCACGCAGGCAGTGGAAGGACTTAGGGAGAGATTGGGTGGGGGCTTAAAGGAAAGTGAGTCTAAAGGTACAGGATTACTTGGCCCGTCCGCCTGGCACACTAATTAGATTACCCACAGCCTCCTGCCACCGGCCTGCCACAGAGCCGTGCATAATCAGAGCGGCTTCCCATGGCTCCCCCAGTCCCCATTCTGGAGTCCGAGGCACACCTCCCGGAGGGATTCTGGGGGCCTGGCTCCATCCTATCCTCAGTATGGAGAAGTCTCCTGGGCCTTTGCCACATCCCAGGCACATCGGGCTGTGTTCGCTGGGGCAGAGGGGCTGGCCTGTGCCCCTGCAGCCTGCTGGCCGGCCACATGTTCTCCCCTCACCTCCCATCCCGCCTCACAGCCGGGTTGAACCCCTGCCCAGCCTCTGGGCAGCAGCTGCTCTCTGCAGCCTTCCCTGACCGAGCCGTGGCCATTCTCTCCACCGAGAGCTGAGCACTGAGTGCGAAACACCACAGGCGCACAAAAGGCTGACCCTTCCCCACCCAAACACGTGCGCGTTTGCCCACTAGAGGTAGTGAGTTCCTCTGCTCTAACTGAGCGTGAGCGGGCAGCTCTGACATACTCATAGTCCAGGAAGTTTCGACAGTTTCTTTTAAGATAAAGGATCCAGGTAGTGCTTAGAGATTCAATAGGAAGCTGCTGGGTGCCCTTCCCCTGCCGACAGCTCCTGAGCTGCTGCCTTGAGGCCTGTGTTTTCAGACAAGTGCTCTGGGCAAGGGGGAGGTCTCAGGGGCCCAAGAGCCCCAGAGGGACGGTGGGAGGTCAGGAGAGGTAGGCGAAGCTTCTTAAAAGAAAGTGCAAAGTGCGCAGACATCAGCTGAGACCAGGGAGTGCCAACCAGGGTGACAAGGAAGGTCCCCAGACATGGGGTCATTTATTATACAGCCCTGCCAGACACCCATGGGCCCTGGCCTCTGTGTGGCCAGGTGTACAGAGGGGAGCTTCTCTGGTCCCTTCTCCCTCTCCACCACCCCTCTCCAAATATGGCTCTGTTATTAAGGCCTCTGAGCCTCTGTTATGCTGTTCCCTCTACCGGGAGTGTCCTTTCCCCAATTTGCCAGCAAAATCTTCCTGGTTCACGAAGAGCCTGTTCCCTCAGCTCTCCTCCTTCCTCCCTGGCTGCACCTTCTCCATCTCCTTTACCGCCTCCACCCCATCTTCCCTCCCTCTAAGGGCTGGATGCCCCGTGACTCAGACACAGGCTTCTGAAGCGCTCTCTCTGCACTCACTCCCAAGATGACGTCATCAGCCTTGTGGCTTGCGACACCATTATACACAACAGCTCCCACATTTATATCTCCAGTCGGGACCCCTCTCTGCCTCTCAGACTCATATATCCAATTGCCTTCTCAACCTTTCCACTTGGATGTCTCAAATGCACCTCAAACCTAACGTGTCTAAAACACAGCTCCTTGGCTGCCTTCAGCCCTTCCTCCCGGCGGAGAAAAACAGCTACCTCTGTTCTCCCGGCGGCTCCTGTCCCAAACCCAAGAGCCTTCCTGGACTGTCCCCCCTTCCCTCATCCTCCACGTCTGATCCATCCACAAGCCTGTCTGCAAGGTCTCTGAAATACAGTCAAAGACTTTGATACTTTCCACTGCTTTCCCTGCAACCCTAGTCCAAGCCACCACCACCTTCTACCTGGATGTGGGCAACAGCTTCTCAGCCATCTCCCTGCTCTCCTCTTGTCCGACTATGGGAGCGGGTCCCCCAGGATCTCTCTGATTTCCCCTCCTACCTCCACTTCCCTCCAGCCACATGCATCCCTGCTACTTCCATGAATGGGCCAAGTGCACCTTGGTTCACTCCCTGCTTGCATTCATGTCTCTGTTCAAATGTCACCTTGTCAGAGGTCTTCCTTGACCATCCTTTGTCAAAGAACACTTTACTCATGCTGTAGTCTCTGTTTGTTTTTTTTTTTTTTTCTTGGCTGTGCCGCGCGGCTTACAGGATCTTAGTTCCCTAACCAGGGACTGCACCTGGGCCCTCCGCAGTGAAAGCACAGAGTCCTAACCATTAGACAGCCAGGGAAGTCCCTGTAGTCTCTGTTTCTTTAGTGCCTAATTTCCCTTCTTAAAACTTGGCACCATCTGACACGATATATCACATTTTAGGCATTCATTATCCACGTCTCCTCATGAGAATGTAAGCGCCACAGGAAAGGGAGTTTTGTCAGTTTTATTCCCTGAGGTGTCTCCAAAACATCAAGCGGTTCCCAGCAGGGAGACTTTCTCAATAAACAATTTGGGCATGAATAAATGAACAACGCCACCTCCTCTGGGAAGCACTCCCTGAATGCCTGCCTGCATTACCAGCACGTGGCCCCTCCTCCCTTCCTCATGCAGTCTCAGACACTACAGGGGCCTTGAGCACTGACCTTATGGAATTGAGCCTGGCTCTGAGATCATGTATCAACCTCCATCGCAGAGTACACCACCTCCAGGGCAGGGCTGGATCTGATTCATCTTCAAAACCCAGCCTTTAGTGCAGGGCTGGCCTGGTATAAGAGCCAGTGTGTGTTTGATGTGTGAATTCACGAGTAAATGGACGGTTGGAAGAATGGGCAGACAAATAGATATAGACAGACAAATAAATGGATGGATGGATGAGTGAATGGAAGGATGGCTGGGTGGGAGGATGATGGATGGATGGATGGATGGGAGGATGGTTGGACAGGAGGGAGGCTGAGTGGGAGGATGGACAAATGAATAGATGAGTGGATGGATGATGGGTGGATGGATGGATGGATGGGTCCCACCATGGGCACACAATAAAGACCGGTGGTTTATTGGGCTCAGACTTCCCTGGCCAGACCAGTGTAGTGTAGTAAAAGCACAGAGGCTGACAGAGCGAATAGGATAAAGCTGAGCTGCTGCGGTGTGGCCAGAGCTTGCTGTGTGAACCCCCGCAGGCCCATTAACTTCCCTGGGCCTTGGTCTCCCGGTCTGAAAATGTAGATGATAATTCTTGCCCAGAGCTGCCAGGGAGATCACTCTGGAGTTTCAAATCCTACCACCAAGGAGACCGCAGCCACAGCTCCAGTGAGACACATCTCCAGCCAGGGCTGCCTTGGAAAATCCTCCCTTCTCAAACCCTGTCTGGCCCTGCAGACCCTGTGGCCTTAATGCTATACCCCCAAGGGCTAGGACCCTTGGCTATGCCCCCAGAGTTCAGACTGAGCCAGGCTGCAAAGATGGCTTAACTCCAAATAACAAGGAGGCCCAAGTGATTCACAGAATCCTCGAGAATTGGAGTCAGTGGAGGACTCATTTTAGAGATGGACAAACTGAAGCCCAGAAGCATTTTGTGCTGGACACACACAAGGCATTACAGAGAAGCCCTGAAGCCCAGGGCAAGAAGGGCTGGGCGAAAAGGCTGATAACCTTTGGCTGTGGCCCTGCCCCATCACTACCGGCTGCCCCAGCTTGCACCGGCCAGGTTTCAGGTGAAGGGGGCAGTGCAGCCCAGGCATCAGGGCGTCGGGGGTCTGGGGTTACCTTTCTAGGTCTGGCAGCTGAGTGATGGACGGCGGCTCTAATCCTCACACCCCTCGCAGCATTGGTCTGATGCCAACGGGCCTCCTCCTCCTCGTCCTGGGTACGCAGGGAGAGAGACAGGACACGTGTGAGTGGCCAGGGGCACAGACGGCAGCCCACTCCCTCCCACCTCTGTCACCACCGGCGGGCTAATCTTGGAGGCCTCTTGGGCCACTTAAGCACGCACTGGGATGCCTGATTTATCGGAGCCGGCTGTCTTCCCCACCCTGCCGTGCTCCACCTGGCAAGCCAACTCCTCCTGGTGGCATTCTTTAAAAAAAAAGTGCAATCTATGTAAGTTTTGTTTTTTCTGGGGCTCGGGGGACCTTTGTGCTGTTGTCTTTTTCTTCCTGGTGAGAAAGGTAGAAAGCCAGGGCCTTCCTGTGCGGCCCCAGGCACGGTGACAGGGAGAAGCTGTCGGGGGTATTTTTAGCCGGGCCTCTAAGCCCTCGGTGTTCTCTCTGCACCATGCCTGGCTTCGGGGAATTATCTCACACGGCCGGCCGGTTGGCAGCCACTTCCAAAGCCACTCTTTGACCCCTGCCTGGATTCTTTCCTCATTAGGAATCGTTCACCAGATCTCTGATGGGCACCTGGCGTCATTTTACGTGTGTACACCTCCTCGGAAACCCAGCTCACGGCCCGCTCATCCCCTCCTGCCTGTGGGGCTGGACGGTTCGCCTAAGACTGAGGCCCCGGGGCTTCCCTGGTGGCGCAGTGGTTGAGAAGCCGCCTGCCAATGCAGGGGACGCGGGTTCGAGCGCTGGTCTGGGAAGTTCCCACATGCCGTGGAGCAACTAGGCCCGCGAGCCACAACTACTGAGCCTGCCTGCTGCAACTACTGAAGCCGGCACGCCTAGAGCCCGTGCTCTGCAACAAGAGAAGCCACTGCAATGAGAAGCCCGCGCACCTCAACAAAGAGTAGCCCCCGCTTGACGCAACCAGAGAAAACCCACGCGCAGCAGCAAAGACCCAACGCAGCCAAAAATAAATAAATAAATTAATTAATTAATTAATTAAATAAAAGAGACTGAGGCCCAGAGTCCTGGAGGAGGCCCAGGAACAGAGTTTACAGCAGAAAAGAGCCCCAGTGTCCCCCAAACTTCAGGCCTTCTCCTACGTCCTTCATGACCCTGGGTCCAAGCTGAGTCCTGTCCATACGATGACTTAATTAATACTTGCCTCTACTTCAATGCACTTATTTTTTAGCTCTAATGAATCTGGCCTTGTCCAAAAGGAACATATCTGTGAAATCATGGGTTTGATATGCTAGTTATATATTTCTAATATACCTTAATAAATATACAACTAATGAAACAAACATCTATGTTCTTTCGGGTACTAATTCTAGAATCGTGTCACAGGTTACCAGAGTTATATGGGCCAAGCTCTGGCAAAGTCACTATCATTTATCATCCCTCTCCTTGCACGGAAGGAGAAAGAGGCGTGGGGGAGGGGTGGTTGGCCAGAGGAGTCCAAGAATAGGTTAGCAAGTAAGGCCAAGGGAGGTAAGGGGGTCAAAAACATGGTATGCTGGAAGCTCTTCCTACTGTCCTTCCCAGCACTGGGCGAGACCATCCCTTTCCCCAAATGTGAATTTTGCTGTGAGGATCTAGGTGGATGGGCACAAGGCCTTGTGAGGTATTTGGTTTCAAGATGGGATATTCCAACGGAGGGCTACAAGCTGTGCAGAGCCCCAGGGTCCAAGCAACCTCTGCTCCTCTTCCCAGCAACTTCTGAGGCCTCTGGTTCACCTTCGCCCCCTTCCACCAGGCTCCCCCAGGCCGGCGTTGGTCAGCAGGGGCTAGAAGCTTAATCCCTTCTCCAGTTAAGATTTGGAAGCACACCCTGGTGGCGCAGTGGTTGAGAGTCCGCCTGCCGATGCAGGGGACACAGGTTTGTGTCCCGGTCTGGGAAGATCCCACCTGCCGCGGAGTGGCTGGGCCCGTGAACCACGGCCGCTGAGCCTGCGCGTCCGGAGCCTGTGCTCCGCAACGGGAGAGGCCACAACAGTGAGAGGCCCGCGTACAGCAAAAAAAAAAAAAGATTTGGAAGCACAGAGCACACCCCTGAGCCCCGCAGCCTGAGCTCTCGCTCCTCGGCTCCCGTGGGCTCTTGGGTGGCCTCTGGCACTCTCTGGGCCTGGGTCTCCCCACTTGTGCCTTGAGGGATAGACCCTGGTGATCCTGGAGGCCCTGCCTCACAGCTCAGGGGCTTCACTGAGCTTCTTCATTTTCTCCAGCTCGGGGACCCCTGGCTGGGCCCCAGTCCCATGCCCCAGCTGCCCGCCCCTCCCGCCCAGAACAGGATGTGGGTGTCAGGAGGTGAAGGAGAGTGTAGGGTCGGGGTGGGGAGTGGCCTCAGGACTCAACTTCCTGCAGCCTGATCGCTTTACCACAGTCAGTTGGGCCCAGGACCGCACAGCTGTGAGTTATAAATGTCCCTGTCAGAGCCCGGGCTGGGAGGCCCTGCTGCGGGTAGAGGCGCCAGGGCCCACAGCGCCCACTCCTCTGGGGGCGTCCCCAGGCGAGGGCCCATCCTCCAGAAGGCCCTCCCCAGGCTTCTAAGCCCTCACGACCTCTGGGCTCTCTCGACCCCTCTCTGAGATGCCTGATGCGACAGGGTCTAATACCACCTCGCCTGCCCAGTCTTCACCCCTCCAGGTGCAAATCTTGTGGTTCCAGCTACCTCAAGAGCTCTCAGAGGGCAGCGGCCATCCCGGGTCTCCACCTACCTGATACTAAACCTGGGGCTTGGCACAAAGCCAGCCCCCCTGCCCCGCCCCCCGGCCACAGCCTCCAGGGCAACTGTTCCAACTGAGCAGCCTGCTTCCCACGGCCCCAACCGCCCCTTGCGCCTGCCCGCCCAGTGTGGGGGGAGGGAGGAGGTAGGGGATAGGGCTCCAGCCTGCAGTGCAGGGGCCGTCAGGCCCTGGGCACAGGCCTCTGTGCGCTGAACATCCAGGGTCTCTTTCAGGAGAGGGTCCCATTCTCCCTGCCTGCCCTCCTTGGGGCTCCCTTGACCTGGAGTGCGGGGTGTAGACCACAGTCTGGGGTGCGTACACAGCTGGCCACAGGGTAAGAAGTCAGGTCCCTCCAGCCGCAAGGCTGCATCCATCCTCCTGGGGGGCCACAAGGTGGGCAGCACAGGGCCAGGCCCCAGAAATATAATCAAGGTAACGGGAATGAGCAGGGGACGGTCCAGGTTTGCAGGACCCGAAGCTTATACTATTTTGGAGGTCCTCTTTAGAGATACATATACAATTACAAATACTTTTTTTTATAGCTGCACCACGCGGCTTGTGGGATCTTAGTTCCCCGACCAGGGATGGAACCTGGGCCCTGGCAGTGAAAGTGGGAGTCCTAACCACTGGACCGCCAGGGAATTCCCTACAAACACATATTCAGAATGAGAAAAGAAATAGCGAATTCCTAGAGCCTTAGGAAGCCAGGCCCCTTTAAACAATTTACCAGAAATGCTTACACAGAAATGCCCCTGATGGCAATCTGCCACCCTTCCCCAGCTAGAACCCTCCCCAGCTGCCAGCAAAACGTCCACCTTCACCCAGGCGGTGCAGGGGTGGAGCCCGGAGGCTGAAGCTGCATGAGCTTCCCATTAAGTCCACCTCTAAACAATAATAGTGCTGAAACTGATAATAGTAATGCCCAACATTAATGGGCCTTTATCTGGTACTAAGTCCTTTATGTGAGTTAACTCATTTAATCTCAACACAACCTATGAGATAGGTACTACACCATTTTAACAGAAGAGGACACAGATACAGAAAGGTTAAGAAAGCAGCCCAAGGTCACACAGCTAGGATATGAACCCAGATAACCTGGCCTTGGGGCTCTTATGAGCCCTCAACCACTCCTCTTTGCTACTGCTCTGGAGGGCCCAGGAGTTTCCCCTCCCTCAGAGGCTCCGACAGCGGCAGCGACCAAAAGGCCGACAGTTAAGCCCCCTTCTGATAAAACCGTTCATTCATTCCATGCCAATGCTTACACCCAG
Source organism: Phocoena phocoena (assembly GCF_963924675.1). Lineage (NCBI taxonomy): Eukaryota > Metazoa > Chordata > Mammalia > Artiodactyla > Phocoenidae > Phocoena > Phocoena phocoena. Next base: position 54,275,232 of record NC_089234.1, read on the forward strand.
CACCAAGATCTTGGCTGTAAACAGGGGGCTCCTGCTGGCCTCACTCGGCCCAGGGCACACTGGGGTCCTCTCTGTGGGCAGAAGTGGGCACCCAACTTGACCTAGGGCCAGGGGGTGGGGAGTGCCTGAGAAATGGGTCGGCCTGTCCCCAAATAGACCCCAGCAGGGGTGGGAGGGGCAGGGTCTGTTGGAGATCACACAGCAAGCTGTCCCACCACTTCCTCATTTACAGACGAGAAAAAGCTGCCTTGGAGAGGAGTGACTTTCCGCGGGTCACCCAGCAAGTGGGGACCCCACGTGAGGTTAGGGCTAGGCTCTGGAGGGGCAGGGCAGGTGGCCTGCAGCCTAGGGTGGCCGAGGCCCGGCGCTGGTGGGACAAGCTGGCCAGGAGGCAGTGGCGGGAGGAGGCCCCCTGCCTTTTGGCCTCCTGAGAGCAGCGCCTTTGTTCTCTCTTTGTTTTCCATCTGCCCGCGCCCCTGTGGCCTTCCAGGCTTCCCCCGATTGTGCACAGGGCGATAAAAGGGCAGATGAGCGGGAGATCTCTGGCGGCAGCAGGTCACCTCGCACAGACACCGTGGCGGCAGGTGGGAGGCCGAGGGCGGGGGGGCCCGGGCCAGGAATCGGGCTCACCACCAGCTACACCGAGTGCTCCTCTGACGGGTTCTGCATGTGGCTCTCAGAATCCCTTCAGCAACCCTGGGAGAAAAGTACAGCCCAGTCTACAGAGGAGGGGACTGATGCTCCAGAGAGCGGCAGCCAAGACCGGAACCCTGGCCTTGGGGATTTCCAGCGGGCCGTGCTGACCCTGGCCCTGACCTGTCTCCAAGCCCAGATGACACCTGGTCTAGTGGAAGCCGTTCTCCCTTTACGTCTAGAACTGGCTATTTTCAGACTGTCCAGGAAGAGAGAGTGGAGTAGTCAGAGAGAGAGTGATGAGACTGGGTCTCACCCACCAACGCCTGGGGAGGCGGGCTGGCCAGGGAGCCCAAGAAGTCACCCACACCTGGTCAGGTGGTATGACAGGGAGCAGGGTCTGACTTCCTGGCCTCCCTGAAACAAGAGTCCCGTTTATTCTTTTTTTTTTTTTGCGGTACGCGGGCCTCTCACTGCCGTGGCCCCTCCCATTGCAGAGCACAGGCTCCGGACGCGCAGGCTCAGCGGCCATGGCTCACGGGCCCAGCCACTCCGCGGAATGTGGGATCCTCCCGGACCGGGGCACGAACCCACGTCCCCTGCATCGGCAGGCGGACTCTCAACCACTGCGCCACCAGGGAAGCCCCGAGAGTCCCATTTAAACTGCCTCTAGGGCAGAGGAGTCCTCTGTGGTGGGCTAATTCCCACTGACCGCAGGGCTGGGGAGAAGGGCATGATGCAGAGGTACTGTCGGCTTGGCCATGAGATGGGGCACTGGTGGCCTACAGGCCAGGGACTGGCCAACCCTGCCCTCGGGTTCCTGCTGCTGACCGCGGCCTCGCCGCTTGGCCTCTGACCTGTGTTCTCAGACCCTCCACGAGTGTGTCCCTGACTTCAGTTATTACAAACTTTAAACCACATCATGTTTCATCTACATCCTTCACATATTGTCCTTTAAATCACTCTGCTTTGAACCAATCAACTTTCGTTTTATTTAACCTCATCTAAAGCAATATTGTCTGTGAAATCACAGGTTTGATGTACTAATAATATTTGTTCGTAATTCACATGAAAATAAACACATAATGTTAAGATTTGAGATTCAGACCCTCACATGGGTCCCGGTGGTCCGCAGCACGCAAGGCCTGGGCTGGGAGAGTGAGCCACGGTAAGTGAGGTCAGGAGGCTGGTAGGACAGAGCCCTGGCTAGATGGGGAAGTGGGAGGAGGCAGAGGTTCCCAGAAGGGCATGTGGAAGGTCTGCTTTGGGCCATGGGCTCAGACCAGACTACTTCTTTCTTCCACTTGGGCTGGACTTTGGTCCAGATGTTTCTCTAGCTGCAAACAGAGCCTGCAAATTCCTCCTGACAGTAGCTCTACACAGAGGGAGCACTAGAGGAGGAGCCCAAACACCTGGGTCAGGGGTCCATCTCTATCACTGTCTGACTTGGGGACGCTGGACCTCTCTGAACCTCAGTTTCTCCATCTGTACAGAAACAGTGGATGAGCCAATGGTTCCTCCCAGCTTTATCGGTCAGACTGCAGCCCCCCTGAACCCTGGTGATGTGTGGTGATCCATGTGACCCCTGGGCTTCAGACAGACCCTCTAACCACCTATGTGGACCTCCCTGGACTCTTTCCTCCCACACCTGATCGGGGGCCTCAAGTGGCATCTGGGATACAAAGGGGAGACAGGGCCAGCCTGTGTGACAGCTATAAAATTAGATAATCAGCTAATCACCAGCAAATTAGCATCCCATCTTTACATAGAACAAATATAGTATTTACGTAAAAGTTGTTAGGAGTTTCTCTCCTTTTAATTAGCAGAAATAAATGCAAAATGAATGGTAATTAGGCAGCTGATGGAGTCGGTAGTACAATTATGCTTGCAGCAGTGCCCCGGTCCTTAAATGCTGCGTGCTCCGAGGAATCAGAGGAGCCTATTTATATAGTTTATTTATAAAACAAAGTTAGCAGGAACAGAGGGGCGAGGCCTGGGCACTGCTGGGGGAGGGGTCGTGGCTGCAGGGGCAGGGCCCTGGGAGACGGAGCTTCTGTGCCCAGGGAATGGGGGGGATGGTGCTTAGCACTAGGCTGTGAAAGTGCACCACCATGGCCCCCACATGTCTATTTCAGGCCCCACATGTGTCGCTGGGAATGGCCTCCCTGGCAGGAAGTAGGCTAGAGCAGTGTGGAGGGGCTGGGAGCAGCTGTTCTGTGCACTCCTGTCTGTCTCTTTCCCTCCCCGGTCCCCACTTCTCTCTTCTTTGCTGGCCCTATCTCTTCACTAAGCACTTCTCTGTGCTGTACCCTGAGGCATATTCTCTATAATGCTCTCCCTTTCCTCCAGGAACTCAAGGGGAAGGAGGTCTAGGAAATAATGCACACAAACACAGTGGGTTTAAGTTCCAGATCAGTGGAGCATCCAGTGGGAGACAGAGGCAGGAGTCTTGAGAGGAGGCAGCCCAGAAGAAGAGACAAGAGTTGGGTTTTGCAGGACGCATAGGAGTTTCCTGAGAAGTTGGGAAGTAGCAGAAGGACCTGCATGTGCAAAAGCGGGAAATAAAAACAGCATTCTGCAACTGTAGCAAAGAGTGCCTCAGGGCCAGTGGAGACTGGAGAAATAAGCAGGGGCCTCATTTCGATGAGTCTTGGATGCCAGGCTAAGGGTTTGGACTTAGTCCTAGAAGCTGTGGAAAGGTCTGAATCGAGGAAGTCGGGCAGCCCCTTCCCACTCACAGTTTTTTTCTGAGCATCCCCTCCCCCACCCCAGAGCCAGGGGGAGGGCCAGGTCGACAGGCCATTAGAGGCAGCTGGTCCAGCTCAGCAGAGCGAGCATGGAGCAGGAGGCTAACCTGATTAGGAGGGACAGGAGGTTTGTCTGCAGGGAGGAAGGGAGGGAGGGTGACAGCTCTGAGGGCCAAGGGAAGGGGGGCACGCTGGGCCACTCTTGGGTCTCCTGAGTGAGGGGCCTGTCTTCCCCTACAACAGAGCCCCTGCCCTGCCCCCAACCCTAACTGCTGGGGGGGAGGGGAGCCAGCACTGCCTGAGAGGCCTTGCCCCCCATCTGGGGTTCAAACCCCAGCTCCACCACTGCCTTGCGCTGTGACCTTGAAGAGCCATTCCCAACTCTGGGCCAAATCTTTGTCTCCAAAACAAAGGCCTGAACTAGACTCAGGAAGAAGCAGTGGCCAGTCCAGCTCACAGCCCCATCCTGGAGAATTTTCCGGACATGGGGTTAACTTTTAGGGATGTAGGTGAGGCAGGCACTCCAGTTTGCCCCAGTCCCAGCTGTTGCCTCCTGCCTTACCCCAGCCCAACTCATGGGCTTGTATGGCTGCTGACCGTCCCTCTCCAGTGACTGCCCATGACTCAGGCCGCCCGGCTCAAAGTTGGGAAGAATAATTCCTGTCCACCCAAGCCCGGCGGTCACTACAAAACTCAAACAAGCCATGATCCCGGCAGTGATCTGAAGGGCAAAGCCCTGAGCAGTGGTCCGACTTTGACCCTGGAGGGTGGGAAGGGTTTCACAAAGGGAAGTTTCACGTTCCCCAGTGGGGAGAGCTCCCTCACCTCTGAACCGCCCCTTTAAAAAAGCAGCAACGCAGCCTTTGCCTGAGCTGTTACCTGCTGTCACTCAGGACCATGCTCTGAACTTGTAAGGGAAGACAAAGATCACACCGCACTGCTTCTCTGCTTTGCAAGTTGCGCTCCTGCCTTCGGCCCAAATCGATATAATTCCCCGCTATGACTGTTTCACCAGCACCAGGGGCCGGGCCCCTGGTGATGACATTCCACCCCTGGCGGAGGATGCTGAGGGTCCTGCTTCATCACACCACAGCCTCAGCCCCACTGCTGAGCAGCTGTGAAATGTCGGGCGGGGGTGGTGTGGTGATGGGGGGCTGTGTGGGTGGGGAACAAGGGGGCTGCCCAGAGCTGCTCGAAGTGCCTCTCCAAAGACAAGCCCAGTGCTATTCATCAACTGGTTTTCAGGGCTGTGAGAAATCAATGGCATTTGTGCTGCAAACTCATCATTAGGACAGGAAGGATTTTGCAATGGAATTGATTTGTTTAAATATAATATCACAGTTTAACAGAGAAGCCTGGGGGGTGGGGAAAGGACCCAGGAGAACAAAACACAGGGACGGCCCAGAGGACCAGAGAGGAACCAGCCTTGAAAAATCTTCCAACTCAGCGGCCCAAACCCACGCCACCCCCTGCCTCCCCCAAAACCCCACGTGGAAGAGGCCAGAGTGGGCACAAGCCATGACACAGCGGGAGGCGGTTCAGGCCCGGCCTCAGACGTGCCCTTCGTCAGCTTGAGGATGCAACCAGGGGCCTAGCTGGTCACTGCTGTGCTGTTCGTGCAGGTGACTTTGGCTCCATGAATGTCCGTTCAACAGAACAAACCTTTATCAGGCACCTACTGTGCCTAAGGCACCTGTGAGGGGCCGTGGGGGAAACAGAATAAATCCTGGGCCCAGCTCCTACGGACAGGGTGCATAAGGCAGGTATGCAAGTGACAACACGAGGCTAGGGAGGGCTGGGCTTCCTGGGATTTTAGGAAATGAGGGAGAGAAGTGCTGCGAAAAAAAGGGCAAAAAGGGCATGAAGGGGACAGTGAGGGGCAGAAGTGGAAGGTGCATTCAAATAACCAGGAGGAGGCCATTTGGAGGAGAGGGCCCTCATCTCATGGATACGGTACCCGCCAGCCTGATGAGGATGGTGTTGATCAGTGGTCCCCCACCTTTATTGGCACCGGGGACAGGTTTCGTGCAAGACGATTTTTCCACGGACCAGTGCGTGGGGTGGCTCAGGCGGTGATGCGAGCAATGGGGAGCTATGGGGAGCGGCAGATGAAGCTTCTCTAGAAGCCCGCCCGCCGCTCACCTCCTGCTGTGCGGCCCCGTCCCTAACAGGCTGCGGACTGGTATCAGTCTGCAGCCCAGGGGTTGGGGACCCCGGTGCTGATGATGACGAAAGCTGGCTTTATTGATCTGAAAATGTTCCAGGGTCCCACAAACATGTGTCATTTCAATGAATCTCACCATCTTGTGAAGAAGGAACTATTATTACCCACATTTCACAAGAGTTAAGTGACTGCCTGAGGTCACACAGCTAGTGAGTGATGGAGCTGGGGTCAGACCCCAGAGACTGTGCACTAACCGCTGTACCTCCTGCCCTCACTGGGGCTTGTCGTCCACGTGAGCTGGGGAGAAGATGGCTTCTGCCCACCAGGAGCTGGGGCATGAGATGCACTGAGCAGTTCAAGGGGGAGTATGAGGAATGGTGTGGGCTGGGCCATGCACCGGGCTGATGTCCTAGTCACAGGCCCTGCTTGGCCCTACAGTCTGGGTGAGGCTGGAGCACTGGGTGCAGAACTGGCCTGGCACTCAGGGTGCCCGGATACCTCACACACCTCCTCTAACCTCTCCCAGAGGGTGGGAGTCCTGGGTAGGGAAAGCAGTGGGCTGGGTCCTGGAAAGGCATGTCTCGGGGGAAGAGACCCCCGATCCCCACCCCTCCCAAGCCAAGAGACGCTCAGCCTTCATCTGAGGGTGGGGACGGCTGACTCGGTCCTTGGGGAAGGACCAGCAGCTCTGGGCAGCCTCACTGGGCTCAAGAAGGACCTTAATGTCAGCCTCTGAATTTGCACTTTATTCCTGGTGACAGTGGGGAGCCAGGGAGGGTAGTGGCACACTAGGAAGGGCTCAGTAACTGAGAGGCGGGAAGAGAGTTAAGACCTGAGAGCCAGCAGAGGGTGGGGGCGCTGAGGGGGGACACAAACCCAGAGATGGCTCGGAGGATCGAATCGACTGTGGGGGGAGGGAGAGGAAGGTGCCAAGGACGACCCGGGCATCTCCCCCAGCCCTCTGGGGGCTTGGACGCCCGGCTTCGCTGAACCAGCGGCTGCCTGAGTCAATACGAATTGACCAGGATCCCAAGGAGCACTGGGCCCCTCCCCCCAGGAAGCCCTGACCTGGGGGAGGGCGCTGCCGCCGGCAGGCCGCCACAAGCTCTGCTCTGTCCCACTGCTGACCTTTCTCCTGTGTCAGCACTGCTCTCCATCAATGCACCGGAAGGGCCGGTGCAATCTCTCTCAGCTGCCTGGGGCCAGGGCTGGGGGCGGGGGCTCACTCCGTCTTCCCTCTCTTAAGGAAGAGGTTTCTAAAGCCTCTTTAGAAGGCTGAGAGCAGAGGTGCCAAAGCCCTCAGTGCAAATCGGGGAGCCTGAGGCTGGTGAGGGGCAGCTCAGGACCCACCAGCCAACTGCAGGCACAGCCCTGGGCACAGAGAGCCCATGGGGTAGAACCCACACCCCTCCAGCTGGCTGAGGGTAGGAAGCTGGATGGGGAGACTGGAGTCAGGCTGCAGGGGATGGGCAAGGATGATCTGGCGAGAAGGGGCATCTATAAGGTGTGGGAAGGGAGCGGGGGCAGGACAGGGCTGAGTCTCAAAGCCGAGGAGGGGGGCCAGGGGGGCCAGTGGGTAAAGCAATGGAATGGAGGATTAGATGGGGCTAGCTCGTCAACGGTCCCTGCGGGCCTGGAACTGAGAGGTTTCTAGGATGTGAAATTTTCAGTGCAAAGCCGAACGGCTGATCGCCTAGCAGGGCTGAATCTGAATTCTGGTTTTCAGCGCCGCCACTTTCAGACTGTGTGTGACCTCTCTGGGCCTCGGTTTTCTTCATTTGGAACGTAGAGCTTATAGGAGTACCTTGTGTAGGGCTGTCACAAAGGTTAAGTTAAATCATGTGCTTAGCCTCTGACACAACATCTGGTAATAATCATTCAACCAAGGGCGTGGCTACGACTAGTCTGACCACTACGAGGACCAGCGAACACACACCAAGGGCTCACCCCGTGCCAGGCCCTGTCCTAAGCACCGTACCGGCAATGCTAATTTAATCTCACAATGCTTATTGGGAGGGGCCGTTATTATCCCCATTTTCAGATGAGGACACTGAGGCGTGCAGGGGCTAAGCCACCAGCCCAGGTTCTCACAGTAGGTGAGAACGGAGCCCAGAAAACCACTTCCATTTCCATGGGGCTGACCCCACAGCCAGGGACTCGTGCGCCAATGCCGACACAATTCTGACCACACTGACCGAGGGCAAGAAGTGGATAAACATTCAGGTGGGGCAGGCCACTCTGGATGTGCACAGGAATGGGCAAGGGACCCCTGTTTTTGAGGAGATCAAGTCCCCAGTCCTCAGCCTGGGTCTTTAAGACCTTCCTCTTCCAGTCCACACACATCAACCATACGTATGAAGTTTCCAGGGTTGATTTACAAGGCAAGAGAAAGGAAAGCCCCCAGAGGCGCTCAGGCTTTCTCCTGGCTGGGTGGCAGGCAGGTCTCTTGATCTGACACCTGCATGTGACCTCACTTCTTTCTTGTGATGACGCTACAAAGTCAGTGATGATGCCCATTTCAGAGATGAGAACACTGAGGCTCAGAAATGCGCTAAGGTTGCACAGCTGGATTTAAACCTGCCCAGCCACAAAGTCTGGGCTCCTCCTGGCTGCAGGATGAACATGCAGTGTGAAGGCAGGAGACCATACGTTGGACATCTGTGTTGGGCATGGTACAGGACTCAAGGTGAGCACTGGATAACTCTGAGGAGGAGGGGTACTGGGAGAAACTCCAGCAGCTCAAGGAAGGGGCTCAAGCATCCAGGGGCAGAGTGGCCAGTCTGGCAGGGTACTAGACCCAGGGAGAAAACACGGTTTGGGCAGGGGCCCATCACCCCAATACCTGGGGGATAGGTAGGCCTTGCAGAGACCCCTCTTCAGGCTCAGGAGCTGAGCATGCATTGCTATCCCTGCTCTGACCCCTAGGAAGTCCTTGGCACAAGGAACCAAATGCTCACAAAGCACTTAGCTTCCAGCACCCAGGAAAAAGGTCGCCAAGGCAGGCAAGCAGGCGCTGGCTGGGCAGGGGCCCTGAAAAGCTGGGCCCGGTTATTTTTAGCATCTTGATTCAAGAGGGAGGAGGCCCACCTCTCTACCAGGTAAATGTCAGCACCACTGGTGGACCCGCCAATTAAAGTAGCTGGAGCCGAGGAGGAGAGACAGTGACTCGGGGCCTCTCTCTTGGGCTCCTCATCCCCAGAAGCTCTCTTCCTCCACCTCCTCTTCCCAAGCCCTGGAGCATCTGCTTGTGGCCCTGAAAAGAAACCGTGGCTCCGTCCCCAAAGGAGCTTGACTAGGGCCTGGAATCCCGGGAGAGTCTTGCCTTGGCCACGTGACTCTGGCCAAGTCTCATGCCGTCTCTTCTCTGACTCTAATTCCTCCCTGGAAAATGCGCCCCTGCTAAGCCCACCTGCTATTTTGAGGATGCAGGAGCCAGGGCTCAGGAAGAAGCTTTGCCATGAGGGCAGCTCGCCCTTCCTGCTGTGGAAGGGCTGTTGTGTTATCCCAGAAAAGAATTCTGGGCTTCCCAAGTGGGAACCAAAGCTGACAGAGCTGGAGCCAGCTGCTGTGCAAACTGCTGGGGGGATGTATGAAATCCTAGGTACCAGGAGTTGAGCTCCCAGGCCTGTGGCTGCTGCTCTGCTGATAGGAAAGGTGAGAGAGAGGCCACCTTGGGTCAGTGGAGGCTCAGCGAACACAACCTGGGCTGAGCCCAGGGCTACAAGGAGGGGCTGCACCCGTGGGGGCACCAGGCGCCCACAGCACTCGCAGCAAATCACAAGCCTGGTACAGCACACATAGCTCAAAGGCTCACCTCCCCTCCGTCAGGCTCTGCGCGCACCCAAAGCCTTGGGGAGGGCCACCTACTCCCATCCTTGCCCCACACAGCTTCTCTAGAAGAAGGAAGGAGGCAGTTGGTCACAGGAAGGAGAAGGGAAGCCCATCTCTCAGCCCACCCCCTCCCGCTGCCAAACTCTCAGCTCTGGAGTCCACTCTGGGTGTTGGACCCTTAGCCTGCAGGAGAGTCTGCCCCAGGGGCTGAATCCCCCATCCCCCCAGGCTGAGGGAGACCCACCAGCTCCCGGGGGAGCCTAGGATCCTGGCACCTGCTCACACCCTCCCCAAAGGCAGGCTCTCCCACTGAGGTGCTGCCCTGCTGTGGCTCTCAGGTGCCCAAAGCTCCGAGGAGATCTGACAGAAACAGGCACAGAAGTGGGCAGTGAACCTCTCGGGGATGTTTAGCATGTTAGAAACACAGTACAAACTTCCTCCTCCTTCTACCATCTGGCCTCTAGGGGGCATCTCCAACCTTATTTCCTTCACTGCCCAGTCTTGGCTCTCCATCCAGCCCCACTGAATCTGTCCCCAGCGTGCCTGCCTCAAGGCTTTGGCCCAGCTGGACCCTTTGGTTAGAATGCTCTCAGTTCACAATCATGTTCATTCTTCAGGAACCAGCTGGAACTCCCCCTCCTCCAGGAAGTCCGCCCTGACTCCTGAGTCCCTCGGAACCCCTGGAACTCTCCCTAGGTATCACAGACCCAGCAGTCTCCCGTGGACTGCAGGCCACTGGGCACCCTGCTGTGGCTCAGCCAAAGGGGCTGATGAGGGGCACGGGTGGCCCCTGGTTTCCAGAGTCCATTTTCCTTCCTCACCCCCTTGCATCTTGTCAGCTTTCCAATCGGGGCCTGACTCCAGAGCATTCTCTCTGCCCTGGCCTCTGGGCCTGCAATCTCCAGACCTCACTGGGCTCTCTGGGTAAACAGATGGGAGGAGGAGCCCTAATGGTAGCAGGTCTCGGCGGGAGGTAGTGATTACAAGAGGCGGAGTACAAACGAGGCTTAACAGAGCCAGGTCTGAGGGCGCCCTGCTCAGCTCTCCACAGATCCCCAGAACTTCTCCAGCCCCACACTCTGTACCCCCAGCTCCTCAGGGGTGGGTCCTGCCTTTCTGCAGACACCACGCTCCATGGCTGGGTCATGAGCACTGCTGTAGGTCTTGGGCCCTGCTGGCGTCTACACCCGCCACGCATCTGAAGCAGTTTAGGGTGGCAGTGAGCTCAGCCCAAAGCCTGGAGTGCCATGCTGGGCCACTTTGGGGTGTACCCTCCTACCTCTGAGCCTCAGTTTCCCCATCTGTACCATGAGAGACTGGGCCAAATGATTTCTAAAGACCATTCCTCTCCCAGGTGGCTGGGATGCTATGATTCAAATAAAGAGGCCACACTTGCAGCCCCACCCAGCGTCTGCTCCCTCCCCGCGAGGTCACGGAGGTTTGGGACCTAGGACACAGGGCATGGGCGTGGCTGTCCTCACCCTAAGTGTGTGGCTCCTGAACCAGAGGGAGACAACCTCCAGGACTCAGTGGGGCGGGGGCGGGGGGACGGTGAGCAAACATGGGGGGAGGGCAAAGACCCCGCAGTGAGGAACACCCAAGGAATCCTTCTCAGCGTAGTTTTTACCAAATCCCAGTTTGTCCTCGGGGAGCCCGGTTGGTGGCCGAGGTCAGGGGTGTCTGGGGTGTGAGTGCAGCCCCACACACCTACATGGGTGACCACACACAACAGCAAGGCTCCCACCAGACTCTGGGAGAACCAGGGGTACCAGACCAGCTGCCCCCTCACCCCCCAAAAGGATGCCTCCTGTCTAGCCCGTCGGCCTCCTGCACCTGCCGTGATGATGTTGAGTGACCTTGGGCTGGGCTCTGGGCCTCTCTGTCCCCACCACGTCACTGAACACGTTTGTCCATGTCTCCCTTCCAGCCCCACCTCTGGGCTGCTGTCAGGCCTGCGTCAGGAAGGGGTGCAGACAGTGGCAACAGAAGGTGGCACCTGGGCTCTGCTCTGGGGCAGCTTCGCATTTCAGCATTTTGGAAGACTGGCTTTCCCCTGGGAAAGAGCCCCGGTGCCTGGGTTGGTGAAGAGGAGGAGGCAGTGAGCCGGAGGTGTGGCCAGCTGGAGTACACAAGCCCCAGCCCTGCCCCTCCCTGATCGACAGTCCCTGCGTGAGCTGTGAGCTCCTGCTTGCAGGCCAGGGCCAGCCTCATGGCCTTCACAGAGGAGCTGCCACATCTCCACGGCTCATTTTGGCTCCCTACTCTCTGCAGGACCAAGGTCAAACTCTGTGGCCCCCAGGAGCTGCCTCAGAGCCTGCTTCCAGTTGTGGCTGAATGAAGCTTCCTCTCCAGCTGGACTCCAGACCTACCCCATCAAGTTGTGTAGAAACCCCAGGAAGACCCTACTCCTTCACTCCTCTGTGTAGGGATCTAGCCCCCTCCTCGGGGCAGTCTCCTCTGGCTGCCTCCTCCAGCATGGGGGAAGAGCTGCCCATCCCAACTCCTACTGCCTTCACTCGCTGAGAGCACCCACCTAGCACACGCTGCACTGTAGACCGTGTGGCCTCCACTCCAGCCCAGGGCTGTGCTCAGCCGATGCTCAGAGATTCACTTTTGAATGCCAGTGCCTAGCACAGTGCTGGAGCCCACTGTGGCTGACGGAGCGAATAGTTCACCCAGCAAACACACATGTACCTACCAGAGACAGTCTGATATAGTGGGGAAAACACATATTATTGTGTCAGGTAAAAGTGGGCTGAATCTCAGCTCCACCAATAGCTCTGTGACCCTGGATACATTTCTTAACCTCTCTATGCTTTATGAGTTTCCTCTTCCACACAGTGGGATAATCCCAGCTTCCCTGGGTTGTTGATACCCTTGAGAACACTGCAGGTTGCGAATCCTGACCTGTCCCAGCAGAGCCTCTGGCTTTACAGACCAATGACCAATTGTTCAGAGAGGGACAGCGACTTGTCCGAGGTCACACAGCAGGCCTGCAGCAGGACTGAGGCTTGAACGAAAGTTCTGCTCAGAGAGCCCGTGAGCACAGTGGCCCACCCTGCTGACCCAAAGGGCATCCCACATCGGGCAGGAGTGACCAATGGGCTATGGACTATTTCCAGCTCCAGGTTGGGGTAGGGGCTGCAGGGTCAGGGCTGGCTGCAGAGGCAGGGGCTGCAGGCAACAAATTCCGGGGAGGGAGAGGAGGGTGTGCATTCTCAGCTGGTGCTGGATACTGACAGGTATGCCACATGGGGGCCCTGGGATCCCAGCTCTGTGTGGCCATGGCCAGGCCCGCTGTGAGCTGGGCTTGGCATTCAAGGTCTTCAAAGCCAGCCCCAAACCCGCCTTGCGACATGTAGCCCTGGAAACCTACTGACTGACAGCTGACGGTGTTCATGCTGTCGGCATGAAGCCACAAACCCGGGGCTGGAGGGGCTGGCCAGGGAGTGTGGCTGTCACCCCAGGTCCCTGCCCACAGAGCTCTCATCAACAACTGTTTGGGATCGCTGCATACGAAACCCAAATCCAGGCCAACCCCAATCCTCGCTGTTCCCCTACAGCCTCTCTGAAATGACAATCCAACCAAGTCCCTCCCTGTGTGCCCACACCCCTGGGGATCAGCTCCAACACTCACCCCTGCCTGCTCACCCACCGTCAATGCATACGCTGTGGAGCGCTAGCCTCGTCGCAGGCACTGATGCAAGAGTGTGCATGGCTGACTTCACTGAATTCCTCACAACTCAGTGGGGTCGGTTCTATTATCCCTATTTTACAGATGAACAAATGAGGCACAGAGAGGTTAAGCCACTCATCTGAAGTCACAAAGAGAGTAGCGTGGCAGTGTTGTAAAACCCCAAAGCCGAGGCCCAGAGTCCAAACCCCTCACCACTCAGTGCCCTGTGCAGTCATCCACCAAAGGTGTTCTGAGTACCTTTGATGGAGTGCCAGCCAGAGGGGGCAGCTGTCATGCCCCTGACGGGTCATGCTCTGTGTCCAGCCTTGCTGGTTGTCACGTCCCAGACCAGTTGGGGCCTTCTCACCTCTGTTTGCTCTGGGCCTCGCCTGAGCCTCAGTACCACACACGCCTGGCTCCAGTCCACCAGGTGGAGGGAAGTGGGCCAAGTTACCCACAGGTAGGGGCAGGGCTGGGGCTTGTGTACTCCAGCTGGCCGCACCTCTGGCTCACTGCCTCCTCTTCACCAGCCCAGACACCTGTGGGGCCTCTCCTGGACCAGGGGCTGGGGCTCTTTCCCAGAGGGGAAGCCAGTCTTCCAAAATGCTTAAATGTGAAGCTGCCCCAGAGCAGAGCCCAGATGCCACCCTCTGTTGCCATTACCTGTACCCCTTCCTGATGTGGGCCTGACCTCAGCCCGGGAGCTAGGCTGGAGGTTGAACTTCTGAGTCTCTGTTTTCCAGTCCGGTAAAGGGAATAGGACTTTTCAAGGGCTTCTCATTGGTCTCATGGGGTGTGAAAGAGCTTACACACTCTAGAGAACTCTACAGTACAAGAGGTCATTGTAGCTACTGGAGGGGTCACAGGGCAAAGGTCGGGAGGGAGGGGCTGGGGTCAGAGAAAGCTCCATGGCATCTGACCCATAGCAGTGAGTTTGCCAAGCAGAGAAGGGCAGGCAAGGGGCAACGAGGCAGAAGACTCTGCAAATAAAACAGAGCAGCCCCCAACCCCCTCTGCCCCTGTGGATTTGGAAAAGCACAAAAAAGACAGGTTTCCGAAGTATGCAGGGACAGGGCTGAAAAGGTAGACGGGGCGCATCAGAGAACCCTCAAACACCACTGCCTGACAGGAAGAGCTGTAATCCCAGCCTCACTGAAGCCACTGAACCTGGATGCTCAAGACAAGCTGGATGCTGGCACCGCTGAGGCTTCTGCTGCTGGGGGGAGGGCAACATCTCTCCCTTGGGCAGATGAGACTCACAGGGTGATGGGGGACTTGCCCAAGGTCACTGGGCCAGGCAGTGGCTGGTGGAGCCTGCACATGAACTCAGTTCTTCACTTAATCTAGGCAGGGCTGGCTTCACGGGCAGCTGCCCGGGGCCCCAAGCTCAGAGGGACCCACTTTGGTTTACTGCTCTAGGGCCACCCTTGTGAAATCCTTAATAATTTGTGGACCACAAGCCCTACAGTTTGGCACTGGGCCCTGCAAATTATGTAGCCGGTCCTGATTCTAGAAGATTCTGATGGACACTTTTGGGAGAGGAGGCAGAGGGCCAGTGAATGAACTGTCACTTCTCTGGGACTTTGCAAGAGCCGGGCTCTCTGCTTGGTCTCCCCTTTTTCCCTTGCCATCAACCTAGCAAATTTCTCCTTACATTCCAATTCCCAGCCCACCTGTCACCTCCCAGGGATCCTTCCCAGATCTCTTCCCCATACACAGACCTGACCCCCCCATACCAGGCAGAACCCACACTTCCTGCCTTGGTCCCACGCAACAAGCCTGCTGGTGGGTATGCAAGCAGCACGTGCCTCCCCCAGGGCCAGGGCACCCCAGAGCTTCCTGCTGACCAGGCTTCCAAAGGACCATGCTAAGGACATTTTACAAAGGGGTCTCAGAGAGGAAGTTATTAGATGATGCCCAGACAGTGGACCCCAGAGAACAACCCACCTTTTTACTTGCAAGAAAATGGACACTCTTTGGCCTGGGAAGACTGGGCCAGGCTAAAGCCAGAAGCCAGGATCCCCCTTGGGAAACTCCTCTAACTTGGAGGGGCCCTGCCGGGAAGAGGGAGGGGAGGGAAGAGGAAGTCTTGAATCTGGGGTGCAGGTACCACTTCCTGGCTGTGTGGCTCACCCACTCTGAGCCTCAGTTTCCTCATCTGTAAAGTAGGCATTAAATGACCTATCCCTGAAGGGAGCTTACCAGAGAAAAGAGCACAAACTCTGGCATCTGATGGTCTGGTTTGGAGCCCAGCTTCACTACTTCTGGGCAGGTGTCCTTGAGAACCTCACCTACTCTCGATGGGCCTCGGTTCCCTCATCTAGAAATTGTTCAGTGAGGCCTCCCTCTCAGGGCTCGTAAGCTCACGGATGTAACATGCCAGTTCCCCGACAGGGACTCGTGTACGGTTGGGTAACAAAGTGGACGACACAAGACCCTGACTTCCAGGAGTCAACAGAGAAAGTGCAGCTGGGGGCAGGGATGACACAGTCCCTACCAGCTTGTCATGCCCAGGACTCAGAGGGTGCCCAGGCCCCAGGGAGCCAGGATGGAGTCTGCAGGAGATAAGGAACAAGAATAAGGCCCGACGGACACCCCACGGCAATGCCCAAGCGCCTCTACCTAACCCACAGCCTACTTTCTTCTCATGAGAATAACAGGTCCTATTTGTTAAGCCCTACCTTGTGCGGGGAATTTTTCTCAGCACTGTGAATCGGTGTCTCTAATCCTCGTGACCACCTTGTCCAGGATGCTGGGGCCAGATGGTGACTGTTTCTGTTTCCAGCTGAGGAAGCTGAGGCCCAGAGAAGGCAAGAGCGTGGCCATGGTCACAGGACTGGCCCTCAAACCCTGACAGTCCCCCTCCCAACATACATGCAGAGGTCAGGGCTCAGCCTTGACCCAAAGCTGCCCAGTGACCCCAGGAGCTGCAAGGTGAGAAGCCAACGACCCCTGAACAGGCCCTTCTCCTTGGAACACATCCCTCCCTGTGTGTGCATGTGAGGGCATCCCCGGGTGAACGCGGAGACGCCATGTGTTGTGAGAACTTCTGCCCGTGTATCTGTGTGAGGTGTCAACACAGAAGTTTGTGAACGTGCGCGTCTGCGAGCGTGTGTGTGCAGCAAGTCTGTGCGTGCATGGCCGTGCGTGTAGCACGCACAAGTAATGTCTGCGTGTATATGGGTGTGAGGGAGCATGTCTCTGCACATCTCTGCACGTATCTGGGCACACACAACCAATCATGGCCGTGCGTACATCGGTAGCCCCTTAGCACGCAGGAACAGGTTTACATGCACACGTGTGTCTGTGCAGAGCACGCATGTGCACGTGTGTTCATGAACACAGATAGGAATATGGGCTGGGAGAATCCTCTGGGACTTGTATGTGTATCTATACTTCCAGGTGAAAACCTCAAGCTCATGTGTAACTATAAATCATCTTCTTCCTCAGGAAAATCTCGGCCCTCTCAGAGACATTCCAGACCACAACCTGGCCCACCTCCTCCAAGAAGCCTTCCTGGATTCCAGACTCCCAACACTTACACAGAACTCCAACGTTAATCCCCATCCCACATCACGGCAGCTTTCCTAACCTCATGCCCCCCACCAGCCAACTGCAAATCCTGCCAACTTCCCTGCCTCAGTCTCTTATGAGAGGCCTTTCCAAAGGCCTCTCCAATGCAACCACCTTCAACAGGCCACTGTCTGACTTAGAACCTTCCATGGCTCCCCACTGCACTTGGGATCTAATTCCTCAGCCTGGCATTTGTGGCCTTTTACAATCTTTCCATTCCCTTGCCAACCTCATCCCCTAAACTGCCAGGCTCTCCATCCAGCCTTCTTTCTCCCCATGATGTAATTCACTTTTGGATCACCTCCCCAGAATGCCCCTCTCTAACCTATGAACCCATCTATTCCCCTCTCTTGGGCTTTCCACATCTGATGTGATCTCCCTGTTTCTCCACCAGAGTACATGATGGGACAAGGCCTCCTCCCCGGCACCACAGGGCCTACTGTCAGGCCTGGAATACAGTAAGTGCTTAATACAAGCTTGGGAAACTGAACTTGGGAGGCGGAGGGAGAGAGAGCCGTATCCAACCAACATACCCCTCCTCCAGAAGGGACCTGTGTGTCACCTTGGGGAGGAGGGGTCAGGTCTGGTTCATGTCACATCATATCCACACATGAATCATGACCCCAGGCAACCAGCAGTAACTGTCACCTTGTAAAAGCCCCTCCCTTTGCCTTGAGTTGGGACAGGACTTAACACTTCTGAGGACATCCACGATCGCCTTGATGCCCACCCACAAGAAGAGGCCGGTGGGGGGGGGGGGCGGGCAAGGTCAGGGGCAGAATGGAACAGGGGTCAGGGCATGGCACACTGGGGCCACAAAGACCTGGAACTGAACCCCGTGGGGGCTCAGCCAGGAGCGTGACCTTGGGCGAGTTGCTTTCAGACCACAAGCCTCACAATGGGCTTGATAACAAGCACCTACCTCACAGGGTTGTGGTGAAGCCGAAAAGAGTTAACGACTACACAGTACACAGTGCCTGGTATACAGTTAAGAGCTCAGAATGTTAGAGGATATGATTATTTTCATGTATCAGATGAGAGGACTGAGGCTCTCAGCCATGAAGGGGCAGGGCTACCCAATGCTACACCAGGAGTTGGCAAGAGAATAAAACCAAGTATCCGAGTGCCAGGCCAGGGCACACCCCTCCGCTCTCTGGCTCCCTCTGAGAGGAGGAGGCCAAGGAGAAGTGAAAATTGAGAAATAAGCCCCTTCCCCTAATTCCTCAGTGATGACGGGCCAGCTCTGGGCTCTCCAGGCCCTGAAACAGCACCAGCTGCTTGGGCTGGGCGCCACACCAGCAGACACCCAGTGCCAGGGCCCAGCTCATCCGGCTTACCTGCCAAGGCCTCTGCCGACCACCGGGACTGAAGGCTGCTAAGGGCGTCAGGAAAAGGAGCTCACAGTGGAAGGAGGCGGCGGCCCCAGCAGTCTGACTTGGCCGAGCAGAGCTGTTGCAGGTCCTGCGGGAGAGAGGAGAGGGAGTGGTGAGTTTCAAGCCTGAGCCTGGGGGTGGCCCCGACCCCCTTCACCCAGCTCCAGGTCCTGCCTGCCCAGGCCCCTCTGGCCATCTCCTGGAGAGCCGAGCTGGCCCACAGAAGTGGAATGACCCTAGAAACTAGATGTTGTCCCCAAACCCCCAGTAAAGGTCAGAGGCCCAGAACCGGGCCCAGCACCAAGGTCAGCTCCTCTGCACCCCGTACCACAGCAGCAGCTGTGCTGGCACACCCACCGCTGTGCTGCAGTCAGCCCAGCCCCCCCAGGACCCCCACCCTTCAGACAAGCTGGGTGCTCTGTCTGGAGCCCTTTTCCCCACTTCTCTGTCTCTCAGAGCCCCACTCTGCTCAGATGCCTCCATGGAGCCCTCTCTGACCTGTCGCTCCTTTCTTTGTTCATCCCCCAGCAGCTCTGGGTCTAGCTGACCGTGTCTGCCCCAGCTTTCTATAGGCCAGGCTCCTCCCCCGAGCAGAGCTCCTGGACATCAGGAATGAGGTCTTAGTTTATCTCTATCCTCTGAGGCTCACAAGGCCACAGAGATGGATGGATGGATGGATGAGTGGGGCAGTGAAGATATTCAGTGAAGAAGGTGAACAAAGTGGGCCAATTGACATGTGCCTTGAAATCCAGAAGCCTGCCAAGCTCTCCCTGGGCCTCCTCGTGCCCTTTCCCCTGTTAGATTCTAGAATCCAGGGTTCAGGTTGGTGAGAGGAAAGAGACTTGGTGAGGTGGACTCCCTTCTCTGCTTCATGAGGAAACTGAGGCCCTGATAGGGGAAGGGTTCCTCCCATGGTCCCATGGCAAGAGAGAGGCAAGGTCAGAAGTAGAAAGGCCAGAAGTAGAACCCAAGTCTCCTGGTCTTGACCACTGCCCAGAGCTATCATGGATGGAGGCTGCCATGGCAGTCCCTCCCAGCTCCTGTGTCCTCGTGTGTCAACACATGCAGGCACCCAGCTTCCCTGGCTGTTGGGGGGTCAGGCTAGCTGTGGAAGGAAGCTTCTGGGTAAAGGAGAGAGGGCAGTAGGAGGGCCCTGGGATGGGAAAAAGTGCAGTAGTAGAGATCACACTCAGAAAAGAGCCACCTGGTCTGATGGCCCTTCTTCCCCAGTCTGGAGGCCTGAGGCTAGGGGCAGGCAGAGAGGGGAGTCAACCTAGGGAGCCCTAGGGTCAGAGACACCCCCTCCAGCCATCTTCAGCTGGGGGCGCCTTTCTAAAACCACCTCACTCTCTTCCACAAAGTTCTTTTGCGCCTCCCAAACACTGCTGGTAGGGCATGCCCTGGTCACCACCTTGGAGAACAGTTTGGAAGTATCCCCTACCCTGTGGTCTCTCAGTAGCCCAGCATTTCCACCTCCACAGAAATTGTGTGCATGTGGTCACCCAAAGATGCATACAAGAATGTTCACAGCAGTGCTACTCATAACAGCCCCAAAATGAAAACTTCCCAAATGGCCATCAACTGTAGAACGGATAAATCGGTGTGTGCATACAATGGAATACCACACAGCAATGAGAACGAATAATCTGCAACTCTATCCAACAATACACGTAAATCTTACGAACACAAGGTTGATCAAAAACGCCAGAGACATTGGAGAACATACTTAAGGGATCCAATTACATAAAGGTCGAGAACAGGCACAGCTACTCTATGCTGTGGCAGACTAAAACAAATATGGTCACAGAGTCTTTGCAGCTCCTCCTATCGAGAGGTGGAGTCTATTCTCCGCCTCTGAATTCAGGCTGGCCTTGAGACTTGTTTTGACCAATAGGACTTGGTGAAAATGGTATTTTGTGACTTCCAGAGACTAGGACTCAAGAGATCCTGCTGTTTCTGGCCTTGGATCTCTTGGAATGCAGCCTAGCCATGGAAGGAAGCTGGTCTACCTTACTGGAGGATGGAGGAGAACTGAAGCTGCCCAGCCAATAGCCAGTACCATCTACCAGATGTGACTGAGGCCATCTTAGACCGTCTGGTCCAGCCAGCCCTTCAGGTGACTGGAGTCACATGAGCCCAAGGGAAACTGGCAAAGGGACTGCCCAGGCAAACCACAGAATTATGAGACATAATAAATGGTGGTTGTTTATTTTAAGTCACACAGTTTCGGGGTAGTTTTGGGGGCGGTTTTGGGGGCAGCAGTAGATAACTGATAGTATGCTGTTGAGAATGTAAGGATAATGCTGTCATTATCCTTGAGGGGGAGCAGTGACCGGAAGGGGGTATGCAGGGGGTTCTAGGGGATCTGGAATGTTCTGTTTCTTGATCTCTATGATGGTTACATGAGTGTATTCATTCGGCGAGAATTTGTCAAGCTGCACTTAGGATATGCACAGTTTTTCTGCATGGATGCAATACTTCGACAGAAGCTAAAAACAAACGAGCCTTCCGTGGCTCTCCGCCCAGGCAGCCAATATCCAGCCCCGCCCTGCCCTGCTGGCCTCACCTCACTCTCCTCTGCAATTCACAGTGCCACCTTACACCTCTGCACTGGGGACGCCCCTCCCCTTCCTCTCCTGCTTCAAGCCTGAGGGCAGGCAGCACCTCCTCCTGGAAGCCTTCCCTGATTGCCCCTGGCCTTGCCCAGGTGTCTATATTCACACAGCTCTCTCTCTGGAGCTGGGTCTTCCTGAGCATGGGGTTAAGTCTTTCCCTTCAGTCTCCCCAGCTCTTGGAACTCTCCAAGCAGGGGCCCTATTGGGGTTCGGTGGCACCCCTCTTCCTATTCCCCTAGGGTTGAGACCTCCACAGTGGTGCTGTGATGATCACCGCAGGCTCCGGGGGGTGAAGGGGCACAAGGGGAACTGGTGATCACAAGACAGGTCATATGACAGCACCTCCTGGGACCCCGGCTTCTCCCACGTAGACCGAGGGCAGGGCTGAATTTGGGGGTACAAAGAGGGTCTACAAAGAGGGAAAGGACTTAAGGGGTCCCCCATTTTGTAGCAGATGGTGACACCTACGAAAGGGTACCACTCCTTTCCTCTTAATTATCCAGTGAAATGAAGTAGCAAGCCCGCCTGGCAGTCAGCACCATATCTCTGCTGGAACAATGCAAACTGCCAAAGCAAAGGAAGAATTGCAACGTCAGACGGCCAGGGCATCAGCTCTGCTAAAGTCCTTCCACGAACTGAGTTGTCTCCATCAGGGCCAAGCAAGAAGGTGGAAGCTCTCCCCTGCCCCACCCACTGCCCTCAGTGACTGTGACTCAGGTGAGCGCCAGGGCCTCAGTCCTGTAGGCCCCTGTCTGGGGCCCCTGCCTCACCTTTACAGTTTCAGCTCTGTCCTCAGTGGATGTGCGGCCCTGGCCCTGGGGGAGCCCGCTCTGGCCTCAGCTCCTCCACTCTCATCCCAGAGATCTGGCTTCGTCAACAATCTCTGACGAGTTACATTTTCTCTCGGATGGGAGGACTGGCCCCTGAAAGGCCACGGTGGTTCTGAGGCCCAGGAATCTTTCTGCCCCCCTCAGAATCTCCACTGTGCCAGCGATGGTGCCTGCCACAAACAGGCTGATGTGGCCACTGCAGGCCACCGAGGGCAGACCACAGCACCACGTCACCCGCCTGTCCCTGGGAAGGGGGCACTCAGGCCCGGAGGTGAGAGTGCATCCCCACCCCTACGCTTCCTCTGCTACCCAGACTCCCTTGCTGAGAAAGGAAGCTTCTTGCCCAAGAAAGAGGCACAGAGAAGCCAGAGGGTGGCCAGGATGGGAGAGGGCAAGACACCAGGTCCCAGGCAGTCTGTCCTACAGCAGAGGTTACCTCCACATGAGGAGCACATGAGGGCAGCTGCGTGGGCCCAGCCTAACGACAGAAGGACCTCTGGACTGGGGCGCACCTTCCACAGTTGGGTGTGCTGTCTCACAGGACGGGGAGGGTCCCGTCCGCAGAGGCGTGCAAGCAGAGGCAGCGGCCCTGTGGTGCTGTGGGTGCAGGAAGCGTCAGAACTGGAGCTGAATTCTCTGTTTCCCAAACTCCTCTGATGATAAGAATCACCTGGGCTGCTTGTTAAACCCACGGCTTCCCAGGCCTCTCCCCTGAGAATGGAAGTCTGTGGGTCTGGAATGCAGCCCAGAAATTTAAATTTTTAACAAGTCCTCCCAGGTGATCCTGTGCCTCTGGAAAGTTTGGGGGAGTACTGGCAGATGACCTTCCAGGTCCCTGTGGGCCCTGAGATTAGTGATTCTGAGCCCCCCACTCCACACTACCCCTGTCCTACCTGGAAGACGAGGCTGGCAGGAGACTAATAACTGCATCATTTTAACAGTTTTCGGAGGGAGCAAAGATGTCACGGGGAGGGTGGTTCTCAGCCCACGGTGGTACCGGCAGCCGCTCCCTCCTACCGCCCTGGGCCCCCTGGAGTCTCCAGAGCTCAGCATTGGGGAGGGGGTGAGTTGACAGCTGTTCAGGGGCTGCTCAGTGAGACCCGGAAAAGCAATTATCTTGCTCTTAGCAGAATGGCGCTGGCTTGTACCCTCCCCCTCCCTCCCACCTCCACACACACACACACACACACGCACGCACGCACGCACGCACGCACACACGCACGCACGCACGCACACCCCAGGCCAAGATGCTGCTGGCTGGCTCTGAACCCACCTCCCCCCACCCTCGGCCTCCAGATTCCTCTGACTCTCAACCTCCATCCTCAGAGCATATTTCCAACACTTAAATCATTTAGCCCGCTAAACCGGAGACGGCGAAATGGGTGCTATTTCTTAAAAACATACAGAGAGCGTATTAAATTATTGATAGCCATTAAACAGGGGGAAAAATTAAACAGCTCTCAGCTCTTATCAATCATTCATGCAGTTTCCACTGGGCTGTTTTCTGGAGAGTGATCACACGGGCAGCCCAGGGAGCCGACTCCTGCTGGCAAGGAAGGCCCTGGCTGCGTGGAATCGGGGAGGGGCCCACTGCAGCCCCCAGCAATTACCCGGGCGGAGGCTGCGAAGGGGGTCGGGCGGGGGTGGGAGTGAAGGTCAGCCTCTCTGCTGACTCCAGCCCCCCCCATCTTTACCACATTATTAACAAAGGGACGCTCCAACAACACCTTCAGGAGCCCCCTTCGTTGAATCCAGCCTGCTTTTATTGAGCGTCTAGTGTGTACCAGGCAGGCAAGGCGCACAGATAAATACGCCTCAAAGCACGCACGCAGGCAAATGTGCGAGGCAGTCCTTTTGGAAAACGTGATCACACCACATTGCTCTAGGATCTGCGATGGAGGTCCACAGAAGGTGGCTCAGAGGAAAGGGGCAGCTTCAGCTGGAGGGGGGCTGCCGGGGAAGGCTTTGCCAAAGAAGTCATTCTTGGGTAAACTCTTGCCCAGAGCACAAGCCGGGAAGGGCATCCCAGGAAAGCGGTACGGCCCCGGGTGAGGCCCAGCAGCCTCTCTGCGCCTGATCTGAGCGCTCCGTCCTGTCAACAGCCCTGCAGTTACTGGCCGTGTGGGGTTAGGGGCTTGGGCACAGTTTGTGGAGCAGGGGCTGAGGCTGTCACCTCAGCCTCCCCTCCAGGTACTGATCAAAACCAGGCCAGGCCAGGGGAGGGATGCACGAGGCCAGGCCCCCCCCCCAGCGTGGATGGGCAGGAGGTTAGGGTTCACCCCAGCTGCCCGGGGCAGCGGCACTTCCACCCCCACACGGCAGATCCATTTCCTGGCTCTGACTCAGGACACCTAAGCCAGCGCGTGACGCAGACCATGGAGGCTGCAGGGCCGGGACACCGCTGGTCTCCTGGCCACAGACAGGCCTGGCAGAGCTGTCCTCGGAAGACGGGCTCCCTCCTGTCGCTGAGCCGTGCCAAGGACCAGGGCACCAGGGCTGTGGGAGCCAGAGGACACCCGATACTCCCCCACCTCTCCGCCTGGGGACCATCCACAATCAGGGGCCATTTGAGGTTCTGGGGCCAGGCTGGGCTGCTGGCCGCTGCAGGGAACAAAGAGGCCAGGCCCAGGCTCGCCCCGGCCCTGCGCCCCCAGCACCCCGGGAGAGCATCACATTCTTGAATGCCTTTTAGGAGCTCTCGCTGTTCAGGAGCCTGAGCTGGGAGCCGGGAGGAGGCCCTGCCAAGTGTTGATAGCACCCTCTCCAGAGAAAGCTGCTGTCACAGGGAAACATTCTGGGGAGAGCGGTTGTTTACCACCAACGCCTGGGACCGTCAAGAAAAAATCAGAAGAAATTAAATTTGCAAAGTTGAAAAGACATAAAGGAAGCCCCCTCCCCAAGCCTGGGATTTTCAACCTGGAGAAGCAGGCTGCTCTAGTTTTTGCCTGGTTTGGCCTTTGCGTTTATTATTGCTTTCTCTCACGCAGCCAAGTCCTGCCCCGGGTCAAGCTCTATTTCCTCCTTTGTAACTGCTGCAATGCTTTCCACATCACACCAGACTGGATTCTGTTTGCATCTGCTCTGAACTTAATGGGGGACACCATGAACACAAACAGGGTTCCTTCCATCCGCACTTGCCCATGGGGTCAGAGAGGGGTCTCTAAGTTTACTACAAACAACCACCCCGGCCCCCCGCCTGCAGGCCAGAATCAATTCCTCCTAAGGGCTAACCTGCAGCACTGCTGCTGTAATTGTAAAAGCCATTCCCTGGATAGTGGGTGAGATGTTCTCGGCCAAGTGTAAATGAGACTGTACTCTTGCAGCTCCCGGGAGCCGAGGGAAGGGGCAGGCTTGGGAATTTCCAGGCGAAGGCCAGCAGAAATTGGCCACAAATGAATCATTAACTCTCGAGTCGAGAGCTCTGAGTGGCCGGTGCCAAGGTCTCGGGCCCTGGCCTATGTGGGCCACTTGGCCTCCCTTGGCTCAGGCCTGAGGGTGGCCCCGCCCCCCACTGGCCATCTGCTTCACCCCATGGCCACTGGTCACTGAGAGCCGAGGCCATCTGGACCAGAGCAGCCCAGATGTCTTATGGGAGAGGGCATGCCTTTCCCTAGGAACGGCTCCAAACCTTTGCCACACGCTTCTGTCCTTCTGGAACGCTGTCCCTTCAGCGAGCTAAGTCCCCTCGTCCTTCAAGGTCTGGCTCCAGCCTGGCCTTCCTCCTCTCTGCCCTGCCTATCTGGGACTACCTTGGCCCACCATCTCTGAGCCCCTGTAGCTCTGGCTGTGTCTGTCAGCCCTGGCCTGAGTGCAGGGCCTCATTCCTCCAGTGGGATGCGAACTTTGCCCCTCTCCTGGACCCCGTCAGCTGGTATGAGGCAGGGCACAGATCAGGGAGCCCACACGCGATGGGGTTGCCCATGGGCTCAGTCTGCAGCAGCAGGCGAAAGCACCTGGTTGTCGGCGGGGTCAGCAGTCTTCCCCTGGCTCAGGTGCGACATCAAGTCCCGCTCTGGGCCTCAGGCCAGCAGTTCAGGTGGGGCTAGGGGTGCCCGCTGGACTCCCACTGGGGAGCCAGGTGGCTGTGGGGGACCCGGCACCCTGATTCCCAGGAGCCAGCGGAGGTTAGCACTGGCCACCTCCATCCCCAGGGCACCATCCTGCAGGCTGGGCTGCAATTTCACCACAGCCCCTCCAAGCTGCCCTGAAGAGGGGCCTGAACTCTTCCTGGGTGGGGACTGATGAACACAAAGTCTGGAAGCATAGATCCTGTTATAATATGATGTCACTACGTCATTCACCAGTGTTTCTGAACTTAACGTCCACCTGTGTGGCACTAAGGCTGGCAAAAATAAGAACAAATACCACCGACTCGAGCATTTGCTTTGTGTCACACTCTGTGCCAAGCTCAACACACATTTCTCACGAGTCCTTCCATCCCACCACGAGGTACCTGCTATTAATACACCCACTTGAAGGAGGAGGAATCCACGGTTCCCAGAGATGCAGGTGAAGATGAGGTAATGTGCCCAAGTCCCAAAGTTGGAATGTGGCAGCTGGGGATTCAGATGGAGCATCTGACCCGGAACCCCTCCCCCGCTTGGCACCCACCTCCCACGTGCGCAGAGCCCCTTGTCTTGCACTCAGTCAAGTGCAAGACGCTTGCGCTGGAAGACGCCCTGTGGTCGCCACCCCACCCTTTTCACAAAGCCCTTTTCCCATCTGATCCTAAAAACAGCCCCACGAGATGGCCAGTGAGCGTCATTATGGCCATTTTACAGATGGGGCAACTGAGGCTTGATGGGGCAGAGCCTTGACTTATCTAGCAGCTTTTATACCCCTTTAATCCTCACAACAACCCCAGGAGGTGGCTCTTGTTAAAACCATTTTGCAGATGGGAAAACTCTGAGGATGAGAGAAGCAGGGGGAGCGTGTCCCACATGCTGGGGACAGAGCCTGGGTTTGTGCCCTGATCTGCCTGACTCCCGACTGGGCTTCTCCCATGACACGGGTTTGTCCCCGAGGCCTGGTACAGAGTAAGTGCAGGTCTGTGAGCATGGTAGGGAGAGGTGACACAGGAGCACGGCATGAGGGCCTGGGGCCAGGGGCTGTGTCCCTCTCTCCCAGCCTCCCACTGTGGGGATGGGGAGTGAACTGGAGTTGCCCTGAGGACGAGCCTAGCTCCCACTTCCCCGCAGGACTCCTGGGCGGAGGCACTCTGGACTCGTTTACCATGGCAGAGTCTTACGAGTCTAATGATCAGGCCGGGATGTCTCAGCCAGCCACACAGGTCACCACGTGTAGGTGTGTGAGGGTGGATGGCATCCATTCGGGGAAAACAGGGTGAGGTGGTGGCTGCAAGCCCACAGGCACATACCTCATCACACCCCAACACAGTCACGCGTGCACGCGCACTTCCCTTACTAGTGTCTGCAGACACCCAGGCACACGTGCCCAGATGAGCGCTCACACCCAGAACAGCACACACCTGCACTTGGGGCACTTGGGGCACCTGCGCGCTGAGCAGGGACGTGGACAGCTCCGACGCACACGCGTGCGCAGGGCCCCGGCGGCCGTGGGGCCCAGGGAGCAGGTGGGCAGGTGGCCATCTGCAGAAGCGTGCAGGAGCCCCTCGCTGCCGCTGCACTCATGGAGTTAGGACTGTCCGGAGCAGGCCCATAAATCAGGAAGCGGCCTGCTGCAAGCGTTAAATCACTGTCCTTAAGACGCGGTGCTTAGAATGGAGAAGCAGCTGGCATCAGGCCCAAGCTCGCCATTGGGGTGAGGGGTGGAGAGGTACCCGGTATTTGGCACCCCTCCACCCAGTGCCACTTCCCCACACTCAGCCCCCAGTCAGACCCCTCTCCTGCTAGCCTACTAGGCCCTGCTTCTCCCTGGCCTTTCCTCCCATTCTACCTTTCTTCCTCTGCTCCTGGCCCAAGACCCGAGTTCAGCTCCCAGGCTGAGTGCTGCCCTCCCACCCCCATTGCGGAAGGCTTCTCCCAGGGGCCAGCACCCTAGGACCTAGGAGCGCTGGGTCTGAGGCTGGGGGTGCTGGAAAGTCCACTTCTGGGCAGGAACACTGGGGCGCTGTCAGCAGACCCGGGATCTGAGCCCAGGGGCCACTCCCGGCTGTACTTCCCACGAGTTACCTCCCGCCTCCCGGCCTTACGCTACCCATTCTGTAAAGTGAGGACTGGATCGGGACCTCCTGGGGCTGCTCGTCCTGAGGGTCTGATGCCCAGGGAAAAGATCCTCCGTGGATGCTGATTAATTATGACAATTAATAATACAACCATCTGCATCTCGTGGTGGAGAGAGGATGATTAAAACCGGGCTCCATGCCCCAGCGGCAGAATAAATGGGTCTCCAGGTGGGCTGGGGTGTCACCCCCACTCCCAGGCCTGCAAGCGGGTCCTTGGGGGCTGTATGTCGGGGAGGGACTGCACTGCATAGACAGACGCAGAGAGGAGAGACAGACAGGCAGGCAGACAGACAGAAGGTGAGGAGCCGGCTCGTCGGCAGATGAACCATCGATCGTTACCTTGTGCCAAGGCTCTGGGACAGGATTCTCTCTGCGTACCACTGGGACAAACCACTTGGCCCTTCCACTCCTCCTCAACCCTTATCTTACCCTGCAGTGGAGCCCAGAGGACTCTACAATCCCTCAGTGCCCAGAGCAGTAAGCACGGCCAGCGGGCCCTCGAGAACCTCACCCTGAGCCAGGCATGGATAACCTGTTAATCATCACAACAGTCCCATGTGGTATTTACGCCCACTTTAGAGATGAGAAAACTGAGGCACAGAGAGATAGAGGAACTTACCGAAGGTCACGTGGCCAGGAAGTGCTTGAAATGCAAAGCAGGCCATTTGACTCCAGAGCTCTTACTAGGCTACAAAGATTCCAACTGAATGAATGAATGGTTGAAATTTAAGCAGCAAGATACATAAAGTCCTTTGAACTCTCTTTGTGAGTGGAAGGCAAAGTGGCCAGAAAATAACTGTCATGGGTTCGGGCTAGGTCTCTGTATCATCAGCTGTGTGACCTCAGGAAAGTCACTTGCTAACTCCAGGCCTCAATTTCCTCACCTATAAAATGGGGGTAAATGGGGCTGCCTCATCTACTGGCCAGATATGAAGGCAATGGTAGAGTGAGGTTCTGAGGATGATGACAGGGCATGATCGTGATGTCTGTGTATACGGCAGCCAGGATTTCCAAACCAGAAGCCTGTGTGCCTGCCCTGGTGGGAACCCCAAGAACAATAGACAAGGGGTCTGAAACCGTGGCAGCACATCGACCTCTGGGTCTGGTCAAGCCCTTCCTGGGCACCTACCCTGTGTACAGCTCTAGGCTAGCCATGACGGGGTAGAGGCATGGGAAGTACATAGGCCTCATGAGCACAGGGCCGGGTGCAGACCCTCCAGGGCCTTCGACTTGGTTGGGGGAGGGCCCCTGCATAACGGACAAGGGCCATCCAAGGAGCACCTGCTTCATTCCAGCAGGAGCTTGTGGACCCATCCCTGGCTGACCACCTTGCCCGGCACTGGCGGTGCACTGTGGACAGGGTCCAGCCTCAGGCTTGGGGGAGCTCGTGAGTGACAGAAAGGCAGGTGTGTCACCAAGCTTCATTCCCACACCCAGGGTGCCCTTACCAACAAATCCCCACACTCCCCTTCAGAGCTCAAACGTGACTTCAGAATGACTTTTCTAAACAGCCCTCCAGCCTGTCCCTCCCAGATGGAGCATAAAACAAAACCTACAGTATCTGACATCCCTGTTAGGGGAGCGGCTACTACACCCTGCCGGAGGTTGGCCACACCTGGCGGAGGTAAGGCCTGGACCCCGGGAGAGGGACACCTGCAGCCCTCCGTGTGATGGAGTTAGTGGTCACCTCTGAATATCGTGCCATTGGAAGACAATTCACCAAAACGTCCTCCCAGTACTGCCCCCTCACTCCCCCGCCATCCACTCCTTTACAAGGAGATACAAAGGTAATGGAGATAAAAAGTTCACAGAGGTGAACGGGAAAGAAAAGGGTAACCCAGTTTGCAGAGCCCCCCATGTTTCCTAATCAGCTTCCTGGCTTTTTGTCAGTTCCTCCTGCCATCTAGCCTGCCATTCGTTTCATATTTTTCTTGAAATCGATTCGCAGTTTTTGCTAAAATACCTATATTAAAAAAAACTTTATAGGATTACCTGAAGTATGAAATCAGCCTCACTCACCACAAGTAGAAGTTAAACATAAAAACAAATGCAGGGAGAAGAAGCGCTGGCATTATTTTGCTGCCTGCCTGCTGGAGACTGCAAGCCCCACTGGCTCTCTCTGCGGGAAAGAGAGACCAGCAAGGGGCCCGGCGCCTGGAGGCTGCCCTCCACACAGCCAGAGGGCTGGACAGGCCTGGAGCTGTGGGTTTTTCTCAGTTGTGATGAATGCAGCGGCTGAATCCTGACGGTCTCCTCTGTGTATCTCTGAGGAGCGCAAGCGTCACCTCTGAGAGGGGGCGGGTGACGTGTCTCTGTGACACAGATGAGGAAACAAGAGGATCAGAGAGGTGAGCCCACCAGCCTGGGGTCACACAGCAGTGAGTGGCCGAGCCAGGCCTCCTGACCGAGCACAAGGTTCTTCCCTTTCTGCTGCTGCCGCCGCCGTCTCAATACCACACAGAGTCACTTAGGCAGAGCAGAGTCACTCTGACCCGCGGCTGGCGTGGTAATGGTTTTTACACCTGAGGTTAACACAGTGATTTAAGAGGTTATTTGTCTTAATTTTCAGGAATCAGTTTCTCGGGGAGGAGATAACTAACACATCGGGCTTGGGAAGCTAGTCTTTTTAGAAAATATTTATAGCATTTCAAGACAGTTTGGTGGCAAATGGATATAGCATCTGCTATTTTCCTCATTTTCTACCACAGCTCTAAAACCCGGAGCAGTTACAACACACACACACACACACACACACACACACACACACACACACCACAACTACAGCAACCACGTCAATACTGACAGGAAATCAAAACCCACCTCTTCTTTGAGAAATAAAACACAAAACTGGCGTGATTTCAGAGCTCATTACCGCCTCTGGTTAAAGCCCCAGTGCGCCTCTACTAGCAGAACTGAAGGCTGATACTCAGAAGGCTATGGCCAGTGGGCCGGTCCTCAAGGCCATGGTGAGGTTCACTGCCTCCACAGTTAGGTTTGGCAGGACTCCCAGGCCCAGGATTGTGGCTCTCACAGGAAGCCCCAAGAGCAAAAGAGCCCTCCCCTGAATTAGGATTCCGGCTGCAAACTGGAGAGGGACAGGGAGAGGGCAGCCATCAGAAATCGAAGACATTCCATGAGCAAGGGCTGAGCTGACCTCTCCTCATGGTACCTCAGTAGTTATTCATCCCTCTGAGGTCAGCGACATTTATCACCCCCATTTGGCAGATGGCAAAACTGAGGCTTTAAGAAGCGTAGAGAGTTTCCCGAAGGCACAATTGCTTGTATGGTAAGCTGGGCCCTTTGACCCTCTACAGGCAGCCTGGCGTTCCCGCCTCATTTCCTGTGACCATCCTTCGAGTGGCCTCTCTGCCATACTCATCTGCTCCCCAGGACCCTGCAAGGCGTCTCCATGGTCCAGCTGCCAGGCCTTTGTTCACGCCATGACCCTTAATACCAAACCTCTGTAATCAAACCTGGAGGCATTGTCGCTATAGGATCCTGAGGACCTTCTGCTCCATCCTGGTGTCTCAGATGGGAATTCTGAGGCCCAGAGAGGGGAGGGGACATGTTTGGGGGTCACACAGCTGGCTGATGACAAAATAAAGGGGAACCAGGTTTGCTGTGAAAAAATCCCAAACCTGTTGCTACTCCCTCCATCCTTGACATCCTGATCCAGACACAGGAGGGGCCTTTGCTACTTCACAATAAGAAGTCAATCTACCTGGGCATGAGGCATGGGAGTGACACGCAGGGCTCAGGTCCAGACAAAGGCAAATGATGCTCCACTGTCCCCCAGCAGGGTGCCTTCTGGTCCGTCCAGCCCAAGCTTTTGGGCAGAGCCCTCAAGCCCCTCTGCACTGAGGCTGCAGGAGCTGCCCACGCCCCACCCAAGCCAGGGGACCGGAAGGCCCTCATTCATGATGCACTGGGACAAAACCCCAGGCCAGGCCCCAAGGGAGTGCCCGCCCACACAGCCTGGCTTGAGGCTGGCAGAGAGCCCCTGGGAGGAGAGCCGTGCCAGACTGGGGCCTGGTGCTCCCCCTGCGGCCACTCGCTTGAGCAATCCTCTCCACTTGAACTTCAACAGATATCCCCAATGCACGTGTCCAGAAGAGCCTCCGTCCCCCTGGTCCTGTTCTCCCTCCACCCTCCCTGCACTGGCCCCTTCCGATCAACTGCCCTCTCCCCGCACAACCCAGCCATCAAATCCAAAAGTCAAGAAGCCACCCTTGATTCTGACGCTACCGCTCAGCCAAGCCATCTGCCACCTCCACGGTTCACCCTCCCTGTGCTCTAATCTGCCCACCGCTGGCCAGCTCCTTTGCCTGGGGGAGCGCAACAGCCCCCCACTGGCCTGGCACTCTCACTTCCCTCATGCTTTACCCCGTGGCTGTGAAGCAAATCTTTTCCTGTTTTCAGCCCTCTCCAAGGCCTCCCCATGACCCACACACCCCATGCATCCGGCCCTGCCCACTTTACCAAGTATACTGCTTACCTTCCAGCCCCACTGGTTTTCCTGCCCCAGGGCCTTTGCACCTGCTGTTCCCTCTCACTACCTCCTCCCCCCACTATGACCGGCTCTGTTTTATTTAAGTTTCTCAGGGGTTCCTTCCTGATTGCCCTTGTCTAAAATATGTGCCCCCTCCCTCACTCCAATCACCCCCATAACACATCACTCCATATTATTCCCATATTGCACGTACTGCAAACTGATTATTGTTTATGCACGCGCTTATTTATTATCCGTCTCCTGCCCCCACCCTGATGATGTTAGCCCCAGGAGGGTCAGCACCGTGTCAGCCTGGCTCCTTGTTTTATATCCAGTGACCACAATAGTGTCTGGCACAAAATCGATGCTAAATGTTTGTTGAATGAGTGAGTGAACAGCCATGATCTTGTTAAGCTCACCCCCCACTCCCACCAGCCAGGTTGGGAACTTATCCCACTTCAAGGATGAGGGCATGGATGAAACGCTGAGAGGTGTCATACACGTCAGAGCACACAATGGTGAAAGTGGCAGCACGTTCATTTGGGACCAGGCCTCATGACGCCCAGCCCAGAGACGGTACAAGAATTAGGGAATAAGAGCCCGTGGAAAAAGCATGAAATTGTGTGGCTCCAGTATCTCTCTTGTAACGTGAAATGTCGCCTCTCTGCAAACCACATCCTGCCCCTTGTGAGCTGGTCTTGGCCTCAGCTCCCGGCCGTGGGCAGCCTGAGATTCCCCCGCCCGGCTCCTTCTCTGGGTAGGCCTTGAATTCACTGGCCCAGCCCCGAGGCTGGTGGCAGGGGAGGGCGGGGGCGGGGGGGGGCAAAGGAGGCCTTTTCTCCCGGGGTGGGGGGCAGAAGGAGGGGGCTGAGCCCAATGCGGGTCACGCTGCTGCACCCACAGCCCTCCCAGGGCTAAAAATAACCATGTTTACACACTTTCAGAGCTGGGATTTCTGCCTCCCTGTCAGGAGGCGTTCAGGACTCTGCTCTGTCCACGCTCACCGCTGTACATCTTCCACTTGGGCTGGGTAATGCTGGTCCAACAGAGGCGAGGACCAGCGCTTTCTGGGTTTGTTTCCTTGGGTTGTTTTAGGTGGGGGGAGTGAAGAAGCTGCACCAGCTGATTCCATCAGGAGAAAGCTTACTGTTGGCAGACAGCTCCTCTTCCCGGGGCTCAGAGATACAGCTAGAGCAAGAGTTAAAGAGGTGACCAGAACCTGAGCCATGTGGTGGCCCAGCCAGTTCATCCCAAAGCTTTAGGGCCATGGTGCCATGGGGGAGCCTGTGAGCCAGTTGGTGGTCTAACTCGCTGTGTGACCTAGAGCAGGTCACTTCCCCTCTCTGGTCTTCAGTGACCTCTATGTGTTGCGGCAACTGGCAGTCCGTAACTGACACCTCCCTGGTTCCCTACGTCACGTCCTCAGTGTGGAGGGCTGACAGTGCATCCTCAGAGTGTGTGTGTGTGTGTGTGTGTGCGTGTGTGTGTGTGTGTGTGTGTGTGTGTGTGTATTTGGGAGGAGGGGACAGTGTGAGGGATTGTGTTGGCACCTGGGGCCCCATGGCTTGTGTTCATGCAGAATGACAGGGCACACCTGCCAAGAAGGCCGTCACCTGGCCACCCTCCTCCCTCCCTCCCTGCCCTGGTTCGCCCAGATGGACTTTAGCACTGGAGGGACAGGTGCCAGTCACCTGCCTAGAGGCGGCCTTTCGCTCTGGACAAACGGGCTTGTCTCTGACCCTACAGTTCCCGTGAATGTGGTCTTGCCAGAAGGAAACGTGCAGGCTGGCAGAGGGCTGGCACATTGCTCAGTCACCTTCCTTGGATAGGCAGAGCCCAGCAAGCACTGACCACCCCCCTTACCCTCAAACACCCACCAGGTTGAGGACCTCAGGCCTCCTAGGATCCAGCAGCCTCAGGCTTTTCTTCTCTGATTTGGGAGGCCTGGCTGACTTGCTGCCCCTAGATGGGAACAAAGTCCAGGCCCACTGGCCTGACCTTAAGGGCTGTGCTCCTCTGACAACATCCCTCTCGTACCCTGAGCCTTTGCAAGCTCTATTCCCTCTGCCTCAGATGCTTTTCCCTCACTTCTTGGCCTGGGAATTTCCCACTCATCCAAGATGACTGATTCAGTTCCCTCCTTCTCCAGCAGAGTGGGCTCAGTACTTTGTCAGTGCCGTGTGCACCCCCCTCCGTTAGAAAGGACCTTGCCTGGTCACCTACAGGGCTGCCATGGGACAGGCGCTCTGTACCTGTTTGCTGAATTAACTCTCAAGGCAAGAGCTCACTCCTTCTCTCTCCTCTCCGCAGCCCAGTTCACCCCTGCAGCACCTCCCTGTATCCCTTCAAGAGTCTGCAATCAGCTCCATCTACCCTCTTCCTTCAGAGGTTCCTGTCCTATTGCAAACCCCTCAGAGTCCCTGCCTCTGTGCTCCTTATCAGACCTGCAGTTCTCAACCAGGTTTCCAAATGCACCTGCCCAGACATGATGGGGTGAGGCCCGGCACCTGCATGGTTAAACAAGTGCCCAGGGGTTCTGTGCACAGAAGCCCCAAGGGCCAAGGGCAACCCCCCATGCCTCAGTGCTTGGAATTCACTTCCCTCAGATACCACAGCACCCAGTGTCCCCACCAACCGCCATCCCCCCGCATACAGCACTGCTGTGGCCCCTGCCCAGGCCCAGCCAGCGCCGGGCCTCACGTCCCCTTCCCTGGACGGTGGCAGGCCTCCTCAGGGCCCCTGTGAGGACACCCTCCAGGCAGCCCCCACGGTGATAATTCTATCAATCAGATCTGGCTACCTCACTCCTCACCCCAAATCTTTTCTCACTGACCCTGCGTCAAGGATAAACTCTAAGGCGTGGATGGCATTTAAGGCCCTTTGGGATGTAATCGGGATCCCGCTGAGCAATGTCGTCTTGCCTCCCACCCACCCAGGCCTGATGCCCTCCGCCGCTCCTTTCTGCTGAGCATTCCCTGGCTTGTCCTTTGGGGTGCAGCTCGAAGGTCACCTCCTGTGGGAAGCCCTCCCTGAGTGCCCTTCCCCAGCAGCCTGACCCGAGCTAGTCCCCTTGGCAGGCCTCTCATCGTGGCTACGAGGCCTTCCTGCTATAGCAATGCTGGCCTGTCTTGTTCCCTAGTGAGGCTTTGAGCTGCTGGGGTCAGGCCAGGACAGGTCAGCCAGAGCCTGGGACAAGGTTGGCACTCAGCAGCAGGCAGGTTCCGAGCATCACGGGACGTGCCCACCACACCCCCAGTTAGGTGGGCATGAGGACCCCCATTTTGGTGATAAGGGAAGTGATGCTCAGAGAGGCTCAGGATCCATTCAGGTCATTTAAGCAGTAGTGGTGCGACTCAGGCAGGGTGGGACCAGCCAGCATCCGTGCTCCTACATGCCTCCGGGACCAGGCCCTCCAGGTAGTGAAAAGAGGGCCACCTGTTCTAACGCACCTGCAGCTACTGCACCTTACAGCTTCCACTCAGCACCTCACACAGCCCCCACCCAGCTCCCACTCCCACAAGGGGACACTTCCTCTAAGCTTAAGCCATGGTTAGGGGGGTGGGGAGAGTTACGGGGAGAGATTCTTCCAGGCGAGTTACCTGCTAAATGCAAAGCCAGCCTTCCTCTCCGACCTAGAGCAAGTGCCAGTGTCCCAGCTCAGCAGCAGGACGGCCCACAGGGGTCATGGGCGCTCCGCGCTCCAAGAGGGGCAGGGGAGCCTGGGGAAGACCCGGGCCCAGTCGCCACCTCTCCTTGCCTGAAGTGCAGTGCAGGCCCCTCTGTCTTTTGCACACCCCAGTCTAACTAGATCGCTTCCTCTTTCCTGAGGCCCCAGGGGGCCTCACAACCTGGCCTTCCTCTCAAAGCAAACAAATACAGAGCCAGTGAGTACGTCCTGGGGTTCCCGTGAAGCCACGGGAGGGAGCAACACGATAAAGGCAGACTGGGGGGACTGCTGTCCAGTGGAGTGAGGGGCCCTGAACCCAGAGCCCTCCCAGAAACGCAGCCTCCAAGCACGGGTACACTCAACCCCCAGGCCCTCAGCGCGGCTCTGGCAGCCATCGGAACACCCCCAAGTCCTTCCCACCGCTCAGGGGTCCTCTCACTCTGGTTTCCAAGGCCGTGGCTCTGGGCTGGGTATCAAGGAGGCTGCTGGCTCTCAGGGCCCTATCCCTGGCAGGGGTCACCCAGGAGCATTTGAATCCCAACCTGCTGCTGGGATTTGCAAAGTGGTTCCCTACTGGTTCATCTGACAGATGCAGCCGCCCTTCTCCAGCCAAACCCCAGGAGCCAACTCCAAAGCTCCACCGTCAGGTCCCGAGTCTCAGAATCTCCCCAGGCCCCAGAGGCCACCAACAAGTGAGGCCTGAGCCCACCCACTGCCCGCCTGCTAATTAACCTCCCTGCTAACCTCCCTGGTGACCTCACAGGCCCGGTGCTCTGAAAGCTGCGGGCCCTGACACCTCCTCGCAGCCTCAGTAGCAGCTGGGTTCAAATCCCAGCTCTGCTTCCTGCCGGCTGTGTGAGCTGGGATGCCCTGCTTGACCTCTCTGAATCTCGGTTGTAACTCAGGCTGAGTCAACTCTCAGTTACTAGAGGGTTAACTGATAACTAAGCAAAAACAATGCCAGTGCTGGTCAGGCGCTCACAAGGTACCAGGCCCTGTTCTAGGCTCTGTACTGCGATTCATTCATTATGCTCCCAAGATCCCTCCAGGTAGGTGGTTCTGCTACGACACCCCCCATTTTACAGATGAAGAAACTGAGTCTCTTCTCCTCGGTTGCCCTGTGGTAAGCACGGGAGCTAGGATTCAGCCCCAGCAGGCCGTCTCCAGAGAGCACGCACTAACCACCACGCGTGCTGCCCCCAGGAAGGTTCCACCGTCTCTCCAACGCTGCTGGGGGCCTAGCCTCGTCAAATTCCTCACTCCCCATCAACTCCAGGGTCCTGAGTGTGCCCCTCCCCGCCTGTCTACTGGCAGACACTGCCACACGAGCTCAGGCACTTCCTCCACTTGCCTTCAGACCTTTGACCTCAGGTAGAAATGACCACCTGACTACTCTCCGCTCCCCAAGCCCTAGGCTTCCATCGCAGTCCCCGGAGCTCCCAAGGGCAGGGCCCAGTGGTGTCCTGGACCCAGCAGGGACTCAATAAATGCTTGTGGAGTGGCTGAGTGACCCATGGGGTCAGGTCCAAAGGCCTCTGGCTGTGCCCATCCAGCCAGTCCTTGTCACCTGAGAAGCTCTCAGTAATGAGGCCCCACAGAAATTTCGAGGCCCGGATGTCAAGTTCCCCCCAGCAGGTGTTCTTCCTCACACTGCTGGGGGCGAAGTTAGCATCCAGGCAGCCCACAGAGAGGTGCCACGAGACCACATATGTAGTGAACAGAAAGGCCCAAAGTGACAGAAATTGATCAAAACTTCACCACACCACTGACACCCCATATATCAAAGGCCCCAAATCCCATTCTCCGCTTGCCTCCAATTTCTATCAGAGCTTGCCAGCTGCACATTTATTGAGAAGTCTGTGATCTGACAGGCACTGTATTACCTACATTAATGATGTATCAGAGTCTCTAGAATTGCTGGGGAAACAGTCCAATTGATTTTATTATTATCTTGAGTTCTTCACATTTCGTTCCACGCAGCTTGCTACCAGAGTTTCTGAGCAAAGACCAAAGCAAATAAAGAAAGGTTTCGGGGCCAGGGCTGACCTCAGGTGGGAAAACCTGGGCTTGTCCTGGGACCCTTGGTGGCGGTCCTCCCACCCCTCTGCCTTCTTCCTGTGTGACAGCAGGGTGGGGTCACTCAAATGCCAGGCGGCGGAGAGGGGCAAGCGTGGCTTCCTCATGGAGAGGAGAGCCGGGGGACAGATCAAGAGTTGAGGCCAGGCCTCCCACTCATGCCACAAAGATGGAGGTGGCCGGTGGGAGGAAGAAATAGCCACTGATGTCACCTGTCATCTGCCCCTTGGCTGGGACAGGGAGCTGGCCCCAAACGGAACCCACACGCAGAAACGGGCCCACGTTCCGTTAGGCCCTCTCCTTTCTAGCTCCTTGTGCAGACACTTACCCACCTGGACTCACCTTCTGCCTTTCCTCTCCCAACTCAGCCTCCCCCTCAGCTTTCTCCAGGAGCCCCGAGAGGCCACAGGGCCAGTGGGAAGCTAGGGCTGGAGGCCAGGCCGGGAACCAGGTTCAAATCCCAGCCTCACCACCTGAGCAGATCATGTAACTGACTGCACCAAGTTTTGCCCAACTACCTTCCTACAAAACATGGGCGAGGAGCTGACAGAGGTTCAGGAGATGAAAGCGATTCGAAGTGACCATGAGGACTGAGGTGCAGGGACCCCAGGTGGCCGTGAGATGTGGATTCCCCAAAGGCTTGGAATAATAGAAGAAGTGGGTGCCTCATGGGGTGCAGGGGCCCGGGCAGTATCTCTGGGTACCAAGGGCCCTTGTTCACATGGCAGGATTATTAGGTGCGTTCCGGGCCCAAGGCAACAGACAGGTGAAACGAGAAGATGGGGGAAGCAGCACATCTGCCCTCAGAGCAGGCAGCTAAGAAAGATACGATGATCCTTATCTGAGCAGAGAGGCGAGCTGGATGCTGGAAAGGCTGAAAGGCCAGGTGAGAACTGGTTCAGTTCAGTCATGAATGAGGGTCACCGTGAAGGTTCTAGAAGCTCACAGGGCCAACGTATGGGCCTTGTAGGGGTAGTGCTCTAACTACTGGAATTATGGTTATTATTGTTATTTAGTATTTTCGGAGATTAAATCAGAATATTTGACTTGATAGGTGGTGTTCTGATTTGCAAGTAGGTTTTCCTGAAATAGATATTTCAGATATCATTTGTCTATGAACATTTACCATGTGCCCAGCTCTATGCTAAGCACTAACCCTACATTTCATCCTAACAACCCCCTAGTCTCCCCACTTTATACCCATGAAGACTGAGGTGCTCAGAGGGGACGTCGGAATACCTGAGGTCCCGTAGGTGGAAGATGTAGGGTATGAATCCTGGCAGATCTGAGAGTCAGAGCTCCTGGACCCCGTGGGGCAGGAGAAGCCCCTCTGGCCCAAGGGTCCCACCCCCTGACCAGCATCCAGGCCCCATCAGAGGGCCTTGGACATGCCCCAGATCACGCAGTTATCCCAGGCAGGGCAGGGACAACAGATAAATCTACTGTGAACGTCGCCTCACTTAATTCTCAAAATAACCTGGGAAGAGAGTACTACCAATTTCATGGCCAAAGAATTCAGTCTCCAGAAAGCAAAAGGACTGCTGGGCAGAGTGAGGGTCTGGACCCAGACGGGAGGCTGTCGGGTAACCCCCATGCCACCAGGCCAAACACCTGGAACCTGGCCCTTGTGCCTCCCTCCGGGCCGCCCGGCCCCAGAGCTCGCAGCCTTCTGAGCCGCCCGGCTATCACCGCCGGCGGGCTCTGCACCTGGCACGCGACGCCAGCAGCCACGGTAAACAGGCCCGGCTGCAGCTGGACTCACCGGGCTGGCCTGTGCCCAGGGAGGCCATGTCCGGGGACGGGTTCCTTGGCATTTCTAGTAGCGGGCTCTTACTCAATTAGGCCCTTTCTGTCCAAAGGGCAGCTGTGACGTGCGGAATGGTCTATGGTGTCAGTATGAGCCCAGCATTGTACAGCTGGGAACACACAATGCCCTTGGTCGACTGTTTATTTATAAATCCACCCAGCACTCACCGAGGCCCTTACACTCAGCTCTTTCCCAAAATGCAAATTGGCTTCCTCCTGTATGTCAAACCGGCTTGCTCGAGCTGATAAAAATCATCCCACACGGGCTCTTTTATCTCCTCAATACAGAAAGTCCCATACCTCCTAGAAAGAGGAAGACGTCTTCTCTCTGCTTCACGGGGGCTGGCCCGGGGACAGGCCATGCAGAGGCGTCCAGGGCATGTGAGGGGGGTCAATGAGAGCAGTGGGAGAGAAGGTTCTAGGCTCTGAGACTTGTGTTCAAATCCTGCCCCTGACACGTTCCTAGCTCTGTGGCCTTAATCCCTCTGAGCATCACTCCATGTGCCCGTGTGTGTGTTAAGTGGGGATAAAAATAGTCCCTTCCTTATAGGGTTCGCTGGAGAATTAAATGAGATAATGCATGTGACTGCTTGGCACATTGCTGAACCCTAGTAAGTCTTCTGAATAGGGTGGTAGTGGTGGTGGTGGTGAAGAAGGAGAAGAAAATAGTTGCCATTCTTATCTGAAGCTTGGAAGTGCCACCCAGTTACTCTTGCTGGGTGGCTTCAGGACGGTCCCTTTTGCTCTCTGAGCCTCAGGTGCCCCCACTGGAAAGTGCGCCCACAGCAGCCTTTCTCCTATTGGTTGGTCGCCCAGCCCCTCGATTGCCTGCATCATATTCAAACAGCTTTGGGAATGCTGTTTCCAGTACCCTCTCTCTTCATTCTCTCAAGGGCTCTTTTATCAGAAAAACAAAATCTGTTCTAAAAAAAACCACTCCGTGTTTTGTAGAAAAGCAAACTATCTGACCGCCCCTCTGCCAGCTGGTGTCAGGAGGTCTAAACAGCCGTAAACATCACTTAAAGGCACATAACTTGCGCAAGGCTTGCTGAGGGATAACCAGGAACTGATAAGGGCTTGCTACCTGCTAGACTAATAAGGGGCCTCCAGGGAGTGGACAGGAAGTGCAAGTAACCTCAGTACGGTGCTAGAAGTCACCAGAGACCAAGATGTGCACTGGAAGCTCTTGGTGGAGGTTCCGAGGCTTACAAGGAGGCGTCACGATGCTGTCGTGACAACTGGGCTTGGCAGGCAACGTGGAGCCCTGCCCACAGAGTGAGGCCCGAGCCTCGGTCTCCTAGCAGGGAACGCCAGCAACGGTGTACATGGCATGCATTCACCGCAATGCTTAGCACCTGGGGAGACAGGGGTTACCAGGATGGACC
This sequence comes from Phocoena phocoena, assembly GCF_963924675.1. Lineage (NCBI taxonomy): Eukaryota > Metazoa > Chordata > Mammalia > Artiodactyla > Phocoenidae > Phocoena > Phocoena phocoena. Next base: position 54,316,302 of record NC_089234.1, read on the forward strand.
CATTTACAGAGGAGAAAGCCGAGGCCTGGAGGAGGGAAGTGACCAGTCCAAGGTCACGCAGCTTGTTGTTAATGAAACCAGCAGCCATGAAATGGCCATGCCACTGCAGCCAGCAATTTTCCCCAATGGGATGATACCTGATGGACGATGTCAGCTCCCAAAGACCTTCACCTCCCAGTCTCATTTACTGCTCAGAGCAGCCCAGCAGACAGGCTGGGTGGGGGCTGTTAAATCTCCTCACTTTGCAGGTTGAGGACAGAGGCACACGGCCATGTCACCCCGTCAGGGAGTAGCTGGGCCAAGCCTGCCCCTGGCCCTACAGAAACCCCTGCTGCTCTCACCTTCTCCTCGCCCCCTCAGCATGGGCGGGCCCAGCTGGAGGAAGGGCCTGCCCCCTAGGCCCCGACCCCACCAGCCCTCCCACCCAGCTCAGGTGGGTTGGCCCTGAAATGCAGGTGAGGGACTCCACTCACCTGTGTAATCAACACATTCCAGTCTCTCCCTCCAATCCAAGCAGCACCCTGCCCCCCCCAGCCCCCCACCCCCGATTAATCTCCTAAAACACTGCCCCCTTCCCTGACCTCCCTCGCCTCTAGAATGTGTCCCCTCCCAACCCTGCCTTCCCACTGGGGTCCCAGTCATCCCTGGAGACCTGGCCTCAGTTACTCCCCTGAAGACACAGGCACTGGCTGGGCTCCCCCGGACCCCCGGGGCATGCAAACCTCTTTCCCTCTCTTCATGCCTTTCCGCTTCCCAGAAGTGCCTTTCCTCCCCTGTCCTCTTCGCCTTGTTCTAGCTAAAGGCTCTGCATTATCAACACCACCTTTAAGTTCCCCCTCCTCCAGGAGGCCCTCCCTGACTACTCTAGCCCGTTCTCATCGCTCACTTGTTTCAAGGTCTCCTTGGAACCTCTTAGCAGATTTCTCTGGCACTTTCAGTATGTATCATTCCTATTCTGCCAAGCAGCCAAGGCTTAGTTTCCAATTTCGACTGTGAAACTCGGTGAAGTCAGGGACTCGGGATTTTCGCTTGGCCATCCTTCTGCTCAAGAAATATTGCCTTAGCCTGTGCTCCTCTGCCCACGCCACCTCCCTGTGGCCCCGTGCTAGGGCATACAGGAGACAGGGCTCTGGCTTTCTAGAAGGAGCTCACATCTAGAAATGGGGAAAGAAACAGGCAGTTGCCACCTAGCTTAGTAGGGGCTGCAACTGGCAAAGTGGGAGGCCGTGGGACCGCTGCCTGGTCCAGGTGCTGCTCTCCATCCGGAGCCCTCACCATGCCAAGCATGGGGCCCTACCCTAAGGAGACACTCTAGCCGGTCTCCTGCTGGACTGAAACTGCAGGCGAGTGATTCATCTGTCAGGTTACAAGACAAAGGAGGTCTGGCTGGGGGCGTGGGGGAAGCAGGCTGGGCGAACGCTGCCCTCCAAGGCCGAGCCCTCTACCAGCAGACGGACAGGAAGAAGCGCTGAACCCAAGTGACAAGAAGGAATCCCCTGGCCTGGGGGAGGCCCGTCCACCCTGATGGAAAAGGCAGGGAGAAAGAAGGCTGAGCCCGACCCGTCAGGGCTCCGCGGGGCACGGACATCCCTGGCCCCTCAAAGCCAGCGCCCCAGAAGCCTCAGCTCCCTAAACGTGTGTCAGCCTTGCGGGTGGGGCCTTTCTGTTTTCTGTTTTTCTGAGCAGGCCTCTCCAGATGGGCCGACGATAGGAAATGCACCACCGCACACTGCTGGCTCTTGGCCTAGCGGGCCCTGGCCACCGTCTGCAGCTCTGAGCATCTCAACGAATGGTTGCATTGTTCTTCCACCCTGAAGCCTTCTCTGGAGAAGCGCATGGGTGTCTAGAGATGTAAATAAATGGGGGTCCTACATGCCAGCGGGGGGGCCTCCGACCACACCCTCACATCCAGCTCCTTGTCACCCAAGCTCGTGGCCCTGGCCCTGTACCCCAGGAAGGGACAGAAGGCTCTTCTCTGGCTCCAAGCAGACCCTGCCTCCCTTCAAAACCTCTTCCAAGCTGGAGCTGTCTGTGGGCCTCACAGCCATGGCGGGGTGGGGCGCTCCAAGCCCCCTAGGGGATGAGGACAAGCCCTCCATCTGCAGCGCCCCGGGTTACCGTCAGCAGCCTCCCTCCCCACTGCTTCAGGGGCGGCAGAAACACCCAAGCATCCTGGGCGCTGGGCCTGGGAGTCCCTGCCCCTCCCCCCGAGCTTGTTTTCCTGTCAGTAAAATGGGGCAGCTAAAGTCAATGATGGGCCAGCTGTCTCCCAGGCCCCCACTGTTGTTCTAACCAACCACGCCTGAAGAAACAGCAGCAGGACCAATGCCCAGAGCAGCGAGGGGCGTTCAGAAGGCAGGATGGGGAAGAGGTGGGGCTGTCGATGGCTGCAGAAGCCCTAAAAGCTGGTAAAAGGCTTAATCCTGCATAATGATTTACAAAGTGACAAGTAAAATGGATTTACCGTGACAGCTTGAAAGGTGAACCACAGAAATAAAATGACACTCGGGCTCATCCTGTCTCTCCGCCACCTGTCCCCTCCCTTCCAAAAACCAGAAGTCCTGTGCACACCCATGGACATATGTGCATGGCAGGGGGACAAAGGAGGAGGCAGCTCTGGCCCCTGTCCTGGGAAGGGCTGGCGGGTTCCCTGTTTCAGGTGCAGCCCGTAGAGGTGATGCTCACAGCAGCCCTCCAAAGCCAGGGGGCTGTCTCCATCGACAGATGAAGGCATACTGGCTAGCATGCCCCGTGTGAGATTCCACCTTCAGGAGCACGCAGCAGGCACCCCAAGAGCCTGAGGGACCCAGCACTGCCAATTTCTACCGAATCTGTCTGATCAGACGTCGCAGTCCTAGGAACGGTTCCTAGGTTTTCAGGGGCCAGGGAGAGGGGTTCACTGCTTCCCCTGGCATGAGGCGGGACTCCAACAGCACTGGGCCAAAAACCAGACAAGAGGAAATCAGGGAAGACAAGAAACACCTTCAGCCAAGTTCAAGTAAGCAGATGCTCCCGCCTGCAGTGCTGGGTTCACGGCCGGCATCTGGATTTCTCTGTCAATACCACGGCCCTCGATCTGTGCTTACAGAAGTACCATGGGGTACATTTTCCTCCACTGAAGCGGGCTCATTCGGCATTCAGCTGTGTGGGGGAGAAGGATCCAGCATGTCAATGTGCCATCCGTGGGCCACAGAGATACTCTCCCTGGTGGCAATGAACTCCACCAGCTGCTCCAGGCTCCCTGGCTGCCTGTCCACCTCCCCCAGAGAGGTGCCGGCACAGGCACCTGCCCAGGCTCCACAGTCAGAGGCAAAGCAGAGTGTTTACTAACCCTCCCTGCCTTTTCGGCCTGAGAAATCTAAATAAAATGAGAGGTGGGCTTATTTACTCTATGGAATCCAAAAAGAAAAAGTAGCTGCTCAAACAAGGTAAATAAATGACATGCAAAAACACAAGTCAGAAAGCACCAGTTTTAAAAGACAGAGATTGGCGAAAACCGTAGAAAACCAATTCTGGCCCTGGAGCTTACTAAAAATTTGATTTCTTTTAAAGGATTCTATACACCGAGCAAAACTCCAGCAAGCGAACACAGCTGAGTGAAACCTCTGTGCTGAGAAAAATCGGAAGTATCTGGATAGCTGAGGGTTTCTATTTCATTATCCATCTATCTGAGCTTTACTGAACACCTTCACAGATCCAGGCTGTCTGGGGACACAGGAACGAGACCCAGCTGGTACCCTCACGGAAGGGGCAGCCCAGGGAGAATGCAGACGGCTGGGGGAGTAAAGGGGGGCACTGAGAGACCCCCCAAGAGGAGGCAATGACAAAACTGAGGCTTGCTGGTAAGGACTGGCTGGGAGACCTTATGCCACGGTCCACATGACGATGTCCAAAGTCCCATAGACAGATCTCTGTTTCACAAACGTGAGAACTTTGTGAGCAGAAGTCAGATAGACCACATTCAATCTTGGGGGGGGCTGGTATAGAAAGTCTTGCCTATCCTGGAGGTACAAATGCTCAACCAGGCTTCCAGAAGTATCCCAGGTAGAAAAGGCCTCAATGCACATATGGGGAAACCGAGGGCAGACAGAGCCAGGGCCTTGACTAGGTCAGGAAGCTGCTCCCCAGCAGAGATGGGAAATGGGTCTCCTACACTGGCCAGAGCCCCTTCCAGTGCCCAGTGCTACCCTGGAGGTAGCTATTCAGCCCAACATCAGACACTGGTGGGGCAGTGACAGGCTGGGAATACACATCTGGATGGCCACACGAGTCCCTGACCACTGGGAACCACTTAAACATAGAAGGGGAGGTACTTCTCCTACACAGGCCAGATTCTCATTCTTAAAAAAATCGGGCTTTCATTTCTTGAAAAAGATGTTCACGGGGCATCCCTGTGGCTAAGGCCTGCTCTTGCCTCCAGCTGGCAACCTTAACAAGTGTGTTTATCGGGTATAAACTGCCTTCCTCAGCCTCCCCTCCTAGCAGCCCTGGGAGGTGGGCACTCTCCACCCATTTTACAGGTGAGCAGGCAGAGCCAGAGACCCCTCTCAACCCGGGTTCCTCTCTTTCTGGGCCTGCTGGGAAGACTGACCCACTGCTAAGTGCCAGGCGGGAGTTGGGGTGGGCGGGTACAAGCTGAGTCCTCTGCCCACTGAGTCCATTGGCAGGTGTGGACTTGGCTCAGGGTCAGGCCTTGCGGGGCAACTTGGACCCTCGACCTCAGCAGTCTGAGCCCTGTCTGGCTGGAGCAGAGCCCCGGAACCACCCTGCCCAAGTGCTGCTGGGCCACGGAGGGTGCCGACAGCCAGGCTGCGGTTTTGTGCTCAGCCAATTCTTGGCTTCTACGCGATGAAGTGGAGAAGAGTCCTGGCGAGAAGGCACTGTCCACCCACTCACCCTGCCACTGCGGGCAGCCTTGGGGCCGCCGTGGACCACAGGCCCAGCCCTCTGCTCAGCACCAGAAGGCTGAGAGGCAGTGGCCAGCGGAGGCAAGGCCCACCGGACAAACACTGGCTCTAGTCACCTTCAAGGTGAGGCAAGGAGACCCAGCAGCCTGCCCGGGTTCAGGCCAGAGCGAGCTGGCCTGGCTTCTCCCCCGCAATCCACCCTCCTGCTGCTTCTGCCGCCACTTGGGAAGCAGGACTTCCCTCCTGCTGCCTCTGCAAGTCAAACGAATGCCAGTTTAGTTATCGGGGGCCTCCCGGGCTGCGGGAACTCTGGGATACTGGAGTGGCCTGACTCAGGCAGATTATCCTGTTAGAGGAGAGAGATGAAGAGAATGGGGAAACGGAGGCCCAGAGGGGACAAAGGGTCTGCCTGCGGTTACGAGGCAGGATTGGAGGCACAGGAACAAGGAATGTTAGGGTAGAAATGACCTTGGTGGGCTAAGCAGTCCCAGTGCCCCCATGTCACTGACAGGTAAACTGAGACCCGGGGATGGGAAAGGACCTGCCGAAGGTGACTTTGAATCAATAAGAGTCCCAGGATGATAATCCTTGGTAGATCCCGTGGGGCCAAGATAGAGCTGCCCTCTGTGACCCCAGCCTCAAAAGTTAGGGAAGTTGCAACACTTCCTTGTTTCCATAGTGACTAGCTACTGCTCCAGGAATACACTGAAATGTTTGTGTTCCCTCTTCTGTGCCAGCCCTGGGCCAGGCTGTAAGGACACAGAGCGGAAAGAGGGGGTGTGAAGGGAGGCACGGACCCAGCCCCCATTCCAGTTGATCCCAACAATGGAGGGCAGGAGGGAGAGGAACAGGAGAATATTCAGTGGAGGAAGAAATCCCTATCCTAGTGTCTGAGAATGTCAGGGGAGGGAGGTCAGAGGTGGCAGCTCTTGAGCTGGGCTCTTAGGGATGCAGAGGAGTTAACCAGATAGGACTGGGGAAGGAACTGACATAGGCAAAGCAAAGGTCCCAGGGCTTGAGGGTGATGGCATATTAGAAAGGGACAGTGCACAGAGTGGAGAGCATGAAAGTGGAGGAGATGAATGGAAGAAAATCACGATGGAAACCAAATGCAGAATGGCAAAATCACAAGTGTGACTAGGGTGTGACAGACACCTCCCCATGCCTCTGTTTTTCCAACTGTTAAATGGACACCTTATAGCTATATGGAAGGTGACAAGCACAAAAAAAGTCCTCCCACAGGACTTGGAGATCTGGGCCAGCTCTCCAGTCCCAGCCCTCAGCCTGTTTTGCAGAGGTAGGCAGGCATTCCCAATGGGCTTCTAGGCATAACCTCGGTCAACCTTCAAATACATCCAGGATCTGACTCTGTCTCACTAGGTCCACTGACCATTCTGGTCAAAGCCACCAGCATCCTCATGTGGGTTACTGTAAAAGCTACCCAGCTGGTCTCCTTGTTTCCACCCTTGTCCCCTAGAGTCTATTCTCAGCTCACTAGGCAGAGGGATCTTCTTAGAAGGTACACCAGATAGTCTCAGTCCTTTAATTAAAATCCTCCAGTGGCTTCCAAATTACTGAGCATGAAGTCAGGAGCCCTTCCCGTGCTCCATAAGGCCCTCTGCGACCTGGTCCCTGACCATCTTGCTAACTTCCTCACCTATCTTCCTCCCACTCCATCCAGCTACTCTGGCTTCCCTGCCTTTCTTAGAGCATGCCACAGGACCTTTGCACATGCTGTTCCCTATGCCTGGAATGCTTTTCTCCCAGATGTTCATGGGGTTCACTCTCTTACCTCCCTGAGATATCTGCTCAAATGTAGCCTCTTCAGAGAAGCCTTCCCTGGTCACTCCATCTAAAGAACCCTGATTCTCCCATCTCCTTATATCACCTCATCCTGACTTCTTCAAAACACTTATCATAACTCAGCATGACATCATAGATAAAGTTGTAGACTTGCTGACTATCTCACCTAGGAGAATGCAGCAAGGCCTCTGTCAAGTTCACCACTATATCCCCAGGGCCTGGAATAGTTCCTGGCACATAGTAGGTGCTCAACAAATCGATAAATGAATAAGTAATCCATCTTTCTTGGAGAGCTGGGTAAGGGGAGGCACAGAAAGACCCCAGGCCCTGCTCCCTCGGGGGCAGAACACTCGAGGCTTCCAGACCAGCCAGGAAAATTTGTTCTCAGGCTGGCCTAAGGACCCACCAGCAGGAAAAATGTGCTGCCCTCCCAGTGCACAGGCTCCCAGACCTGGAAGGGAAGCAGGGCCTGGCCTAAGGGTCTTCAATAGTTCTTTCCATACACACTAGACTTGAGCAGCCCAAGGAATCAGTCTCAGGGAGCAGTGGATGGAAGGAGGCCAGGCTGGCTAGGGCGGGAGGAGTTAGCATCTTGCTGGCTTTGCAGCCAGCTTCCTTCCCTCTCTGGGCTTCAGTCTCCTACTCTGGGAAATGCGGATGAGACAGGGATAAGATAAGCTGGTTGCCCAGGTCCCTCCTGCTCCAACCGTCTGGGCATCTTTGGGTCTTCAGAGCCCCAGGAGGGATCAAACCAGGTTGAAACTAGGGCCACAGATTCAACCCACGGTCCCAGGCCAGGGTAACATCCTGCAGCCAGTTAGAATAGACACCTGGGCAAGGGGTCTCAGGTGGGCTCCTGGAGACCCTGTTTCCACCCAAGGTGATGGCTGGCAGAGTGCGGGGCAGCCCTGTCAGAGCCAGGAAGTGAAGGGGAGAACACCGTTACAGGGCAGCAGTCCCCGGCGAGGGCCCCAGGCTGGGGAAGCCAGCTGTCTCAATGAAGACCCCAGGGGACACCTGCCTGCCCCCAGGCCCAGAGGTTCTGATGAGCGTAGCCAGAGACACGAGGCCCAGGAGCTTTGTGAGATGAGGATGGTAAATCCCAGGCAAGCCAGGCGCACCATCGCCACAGCCATAAGGGACCTCTCCCTGGGTCTCACTGGAGCAAAGGGTTTCTGTCAAGTGACAAGGCAGAGGATGGGCACTGGCGGATGGCCGGAATGCCTGGGTTTTAGCTCCAGCTCTGCCACAGACTGCCCTGTGACCCTGGGGAGGCCTCTGTACCCTCTGGGGTCAGACTCAGCAGCTAAATGAAAGGGTTGGCCTGGATAATCTCCAAGGCCTTTTTGTGCTGACACTGTCATCAAGGCACATGGTAATAAAACATTGCCCTCCCCGACGCCATGACACTGTACAGCATGCAAAGTGCTGGCCCTCCCCTCTGACTCCTGTGACAGCCTCAGAGGATACTGTCGGTGGGTGGCAGTGCCAGAAGTTCTGACTCTAAGTCCAGTGCTCTCTGCAGACACCCAAGTCTCTGGGGCCTCGGGACACTTAGGCAGGATGTCCCCTTGACAGAGTGGCAGGGGACAGAGAGGGGCTCGGTGAGGAGGCGGATGGAAGCAGACAGGGAGGGAGTATTACCCACAGCCCCCTGGCTATCCTCCTAGAAAGGGACCCCAGTTCCAGTGGTAGGTGAGCCTGCTGGGAGAGGCTAGGAAGACAGCCTTCTCGAACCATCGGGTATGTCTGACCCTTGAAGAGCAGATGCCAGGCCACTTTCTTTCCCTCAGACCCTACTGAGCCACATTTAGGACCTCCCCAGCCTAGATCCATGTCTTACGACCTGGGTTAGACCGTTTTCAGGTCAGGCCTGAGGTCTCCAAGCTGCCCAGGCTCTTACCAGAGGCAGAGATAATAAGGAGGCCCAGGGAATCGAAAAAGGCCACCTCTTTCAGGAAGCCCATTCTGCCCACTCCAGCCTCGGACTCAGCCTAGCAAGAAGTCTCTGGGGATACACCCATGACGTGGAGTATGGAAGGGAGCTCCCGAGAACTGACTTCCCCATATCTGCATTGTCCTGAGAAGAGAACTAGCAGGAAGCATCCTTCCAGGCTCCACACGAGGTGGAACTTCCTAGATGGAGGAAGCTGCTGGGAGGCAGGGAGTGGCCCGTCCCTGGAGGTGTGCAAGCCCATGACAGAGGGTGCTCTCTGGGGATGCTGCAGAAGGGCCAGAGGTCATCTGTGTAACAAGGCACCAGATGAGGGGGCCGCCAAGCTCCCTTGCAGTCCTGAGAACCAAAGGTCCCACGGATACCCAGCATAGTAGTGTCCAGAGCCCCTGGAGGGGGAGGTCTGGGGGACCATCACACTGGCTGGACAGTCACACCTCTAGGGAGCTGGCTAGGAGGGCAGCCATCCACAAGGCAGAAAACGCTGAGAACTCTGGTGCCCACAAGGATTCCAACCTTCAAAGCAGTTCCACTCCTTCTGCCTATAGAAATCAGCCTCACAGACAATTCACGCACAAAAATGAAGGTGTCAACCCGGGCCAGGGTGGGAGGAATCACAAAGCAGTCCTGTTGCAGGAGATAAATCAGCATTGAGCTCACAGCTTCAAGGAAGCTCCTTTCACAGCCAGGCCCCATTACCAAACACCAGGCAAGAAATCACACCTGAGGCTTCCTCCCTTTTTCCAGGATCAGAAACACAGGGGGGTTCTGGAACTCGGGGTGTGAGGTGGGGTGGTGGTGAGCAAACTGGGCAGGGAGGCTGAGAGCCAAGGAGCCCCCTGACTCGCCCCCTGCCAGCCACAAAGCCCACTCCTCAGAATCCCACAGAGTCAGGGACAAGAGGAGTGCAAGCCCAGAGAAAGTGACACGTCCACAGTCACAGAGTGGGCCTGCCAGCATGGGAACCCAGCTCAGGCCCAGGGCTCTCCCCAGGGCCCCAGGCCGCCTCGCCCTCTCCGACAGCAGCACAACACCCACAGCTCACAGCCGATTCACACCAGCGAGGCGTCCTGAAGACACAGCGCACTCCTCTATAGGTAAACGCCATTGGGCCCCTCGGTCCAGGAAGAGGAAACATTAACCGGGGCAGGATAAACAGGCAGTGCAGCAAGCATGGTTGAAACTGGCCTCCTGACCCAGAGGAGGTAAGCCCTAAACCGGTCCTGGTCAGCCTTCCTAGAAGAGGGAGTGGGCGGGACCTGGCTCCCTTCACCCTAATCCCTAGCTCTTTCTGGGGACTTTGAATCCTGGCGCTGACAGAGGATGAGACGGAATGGTTTCAGCAGTGAGGTCGGCTGGCACAAGAGGCCACCCCCTGGGGCCACCCAGTCCCTGTGCCAGGCTTTGTGTCCCGGGGGCCCTACCGCTGTTAGTAACCTTGGTCAGGTCCCTTCCCTCCCTCGGCCTCTTTTCCTCATCAGCCCCAAGTCAGGCTGGATTAGGAACAGGGGGTTAAACACAAATGCCTCCAAGACTACGGAAGTGACACACAAAAATGAGTAGGAATCAGAGGGTTTGTGGGCAGGAGGAAGGGAAAAACGACCCAACAGTCATGCTCACTCCAGGGCCAGGGTAATTTTAGACCCTTGGATGAAGGCTGTGGTTCTTACACTGCTTTCAGGTATCCAACGTCATTCAAGGATGGGAACAAAGCTGGGGACCATATCTCTCCAGAAAAGGACATAATTGCCAAGGTGTGCACGCAGGCTCAGTGCCCCCGCGGGTCGGGTACGAGGCCCCTCCTGCCTCACAGCTGGCAGGTCTTTGAGGCCTATCTCTAGGGACATGGCAGGGGCCCCACCCCTCTGCCAAGCTGGCCTTGCTTTGGGGCCTGCCCAACCACAAACGGATTTGTGGTCTGGTAACAATAAAAGAAAAGGAGGCCAGCAAAAGTGACAGAGACCTGCAGGCTTGAAGGGGATAGAAGTCAGGTAGAACCGCCAAGAGGACAGGCTGGCGGGGATTCTGTCCACAAGGAAGCCGCCCTCGTCCTCCCCATCGTAGGCATCCCTCGGGAAAGGCTGTTCTTCAGCAGGGAAACCATCCACTGGGCCGGCTGAGCGGTAGATGCCAGAGCTGGAAGTGACCACCCAGCTGCACGTTTCCCAGGATGTTCCACTGGTGTCTCTAATAGTTATTTTGCATTAAAAAGGGAGACTGGAGGAGTGTCCCATAGCTTGGGAAACCCTGGGTGAGGCAAAGGGGCTGGTGATTTCCCAGGACAGGGTGTGCTCTGCCATCTGTCCTTCCTTTTGTGGACCGGTGTTCCCGAGGACCCACTTTGGGAAACCTGGATGTGGTCTCAGCTCAGGATTTTCGGGTGAGGAAACTGAGGCTCAGGGCATCCGTGACTGGCCTAAGGTCCCAGAGTCAGTTACCATCCATTGTGATTGCGCAAGGCTCAGCCCCTCCATCCTCTCCTTTTCTCCACCGGGGAAAAGCCTGCGAGGGACGCCTCGCCTCATCCCATTTACGGGTGAGGAAGATGAGGTTCTAAGGCAGGAACCCAGATTAAGTCTCCACCTTCGGAACACCTCTCCCAGGGAAACAGGATTCCCTGATAGGGTGAATGAAAACTTGGGTTGTCAAAGGGGGCATCTCCGAGATGTCCCAGCAGCCCTTTCTGCTACAGAGGGGAGAATGGCAGGTGTCAGGAAGCCTGGATCCCAAGCCTGCCTTTGTTGGTCCTGAAGTACCAGATGACCTTGGGCAATCCCCCTGACCTGAGTGTCCTTGTCGGTCAGTTGGAGGTAACGCAGTGCTAACAGCTGACCGGGTGTTGTGGGAAGCAATGGCCATGACAATGACCGAGGCTGCCGTGTCTTGGGCACTTACTATGTGCCAGAGCCTGCATGTGCTCCATCTTCTCAGACTAAGGGCAAGGTAATATGTTCTTTTTATACTATTAGTGAGCCTGTTGTGCAGCTGTGGAGCTGCCCAAAGTCACAGATGTCACAGAGGGTGGAGCTGAGAGTTGATCCCAGGCAGTGTAAGAGCCTAAAACAAACGAGTTGCCCAAGAAATGCTGGCTATTAGGATATTTACGGAGGACTTTGGTTAGTTGTTCTAAGATGTCAACAGCAGAAGCACCAAAATAATGACATCAATAAGAAAAGTCCACCCCTCCGCACCCAGAACACTCAGGCCCCCTCAATGAGACACTCTGGTGCAAGGGATCCATTTCGCTGTGTGATGTGCGGCCAGTCCCTTTACCTCTCTGGGCTCTGGGTTTCCCCATTGCAAAACAGGAAGGTGGGACAGAGACCTAGAAGGGTCGTCCCCGCTTGCCAATGCCAAAGGGTTTCAGGACCCTTCCCCAGAGGTCTGTGTGCCCCATTTGTCCCTCAGCCAGAGTGCTACCTGGGCTGAGCCGAGTGCCAGGTCTCCTAGTTTTGGCCAAGGTCTACCAGGGAGTAGGACTGGAGTGTGGACAAAAGCCTGGACATGGGGTGAGGCCCAGGCACCTGGCTCTCCTCCCTCGTCCTGAGGTGACACGGGTGACTCCCACGGCGGACCGGGCTCCCTCCCTGCTTCTCCATCCACAGAGGAAGTGTTAGCAGGCCATTCTACAAAGGACAAAAATCAGCCCTCAGAGGGCCGGGTGGGGCTGGGGGACAGGCAGAGGAAGCCACGCATCTCCTTGGACTAAACAGGCCTGGGCAGATGAGAAATCTTGTACCCTCCCTAAAGGGTTTCTGCTTTACTTCCCTCAAATCTCCAATGCAACCAGACTATTATTACCTTTCAAGAAATATGCTGGTGGGTTGGGGCTCCATTGCCCATCCTCCTCCAACTGCACAGGATCTGGGGGTTCGACTGAAAATGTCCTCCCCAGGTTCATCTGGCCCTTCCCAAGTCAAAGGTGGAACAGCATTTCATTTCTGAGCTCCAAAGGGTGGCTATCGGGGCTGCACCAGGCCAGCAATAGGTGCTCAATAAATGTTTAATGAACTAATGGGCTAGAGAGACAGGGTTCCAGGCCTGGCTCTGCCATTAATTCGCTGTTGCCCTTGGATACAACCAATTGTTTCTTTCCGTAGTTGGGTTTCCCGGACTGGAAAAAAAAAAAAGTCAGACCAGGTAACCCTTATGGCCCCTCAGTTCTACACCACATGCTTAAGGGTGCAACACACAGGCAGGGAGCTTCCAGGGTAGAAGGAGGCTTCAAACATCTCTTCCCACTGCTCCAGAGCGAAGAAGAGGACAGGACGTGACTGCTGGGTGGGAAGCTCTCAGTAAGGGGTTCTGAAGGCATCAACAGCCATCCGCCCCGCTCCCCTGCGAGCGCCAACCTCTGCGGGTGAATGACTAGAGATGCTGAGGAATGAGAATGGGGACAGGGTAGAAGAAAGGATAGAAAGTGGGTGCAGTGTCCATTTAAGACAGACACCAGGGCTTCCCTGGTGGCGCAGTGGTTGAGAGTCCACCTGCCAAGGCAGGGGACGTGGGTTCGTGCCCCGGTCCGGGAAGATCCCACATGCCGCAGAGCGGCTGGGCCCGTGAGCCATGGACGCTGAGCCTGTGTGTCCGGAGCCTGTGCTCCGTAACGGGAGAGGCCACAACAGTGAGAGGCCCGCATACCGCAAAAAAAAAAAAAAAAAAAAAAAAAGACAGACACCAAAATAATTCCAAAATAATTTTAGAAGAGCCACTGAAAGTACAAAGAGGCTATATTTTAAATGACACGCCCCCACCCCACCCCCAACATTCAGATTAGCTCTGTTATTTTCTGGCAAGGCTATAATCTGCATTGAGGTGGACCCTCCAGGCAATCAAGAATCTGGGACAGACTGGTGGGAGAGGCAGGAGAAAGCCCTCATGTCTGGGAGCCCTGGGAGAGGCAGGCCTGAGTCCTCAGCAGAAACCCTGGCCAGCAGAGGCCACAGCATTGTGCCTGTGTACAGGTAATGCCAACTGGGGAGCCAGCTTTGAGACAAATGAATCCCTCCAGCCCCTATCTCTGGAAGCAGACTTCTCTGGAGGGTTTACTAGCCCCTGGACAATTCCAAACCTGCCCTGAAGTCTGCAGGTACAAAGATTACAAAGCCAGAACAGAAGTCCCTGCCACCCTGCCACTACCAGCTACCCAGGCCCTAGGCCAGTCCCTATCCGTCTGCAGGCCTCAGTTACCCCACTGGCACAGTGAAGGGTTTGAGCTGGATGACGTCTAAGGGCCATGCCTGCTGTGACAGACTGCAATGCTAAGACTCTACGGAAAAGCACAACACCTACATCACTCAGGCCTCCACCCCGGAGACCTGGGAAGGGAGTCCCCAGTCCCCAGCCGGCTGGTTAAGGCTGGGGGCTGGGGCCTAGTAGAGTCCCCACACCGTCTGTCCTCAACAGCCTGCCACGGCTGAAACCTTTGAGTGGTTACAATTACAGCCGGGCTAACAGGATTAGGGGAGCATTGAAATCTAAGAAATCTAATTAGCTCAGACACCCCGGCCTCCCCCAACACAATCCTGCAGTAACCCCAGCAGCTGGGCCTGACAGGCGGGGCCCGGGCCCCTCCTGGGCCACAGTCGTTACCTGTGCAGGTGTGCCAGGCTGGGCCAGGCTTCCTGGGGAGCAGCCAGTTCAGCCTGCCCGGCTGCTCCCTGCTCTGGTCACCACCACCTGCAGCCTTGTCCTGGGGTGGCACTCAGATGAGCTCCAGAAAACCCGGGGCAGGGGCCTGGCCTGCAGGCGGGCAGTGTCAAGGGGCAGAAGGAATTCAAGGGCCCCTACAGGGCGGCTACCCAGCACGGCCTGGGGACTGACTCAGCCAGAGAAGGGGCAGGCTGAGCCAACGTCTGTACCTATAGAAACCATCGCAGCCCAGGGAAGAGCCTTGGGCTGCACGGGGATCTGGGGCCTGGAAACATCTCTGCTTCCTGCTCCAGGGCCAGGGATGAAGGCCCATGCACAGACACGTGTGCCCTGGGTAGTCATGGCAGGATTTGGGGCTCAGAGCAAGCTCTGGCTGTAAGACACTGTGCCATAAGAAAAGGGTGCAGTTGCTCGGGGCATGGGCCGCGTGCTGCCGAATGGGAAGAGCAAGTGAAGCCCCACCATGACCCTTCCTGGGCACAGCTCCTCCACCTTAACCTCAGTCCCCGATTCCCCATTCTCGGGGGCCACATGGATTTCTGTATCCCTGTCCCTGCCTTGCTGGTGGACTGCGAAGGCAGTAGCACAGCTGGCATCTGTAAGGCCTGGGGTTGACTCCTGGCTGAGGCACAGGTCATTTCACCTCCCTGAACCTCAGTTTTCTTCTCTGCTAAATGGGGCTAATTCCAAATAGCAGCTAGCTTCCGCTGCTGTTCTTGGGGTTAAGCAAGGTTGGAGAGCGCTTCTAAATCCACCAAGTGCCATACAAAGGCGAGGGGCTGTGGTTATTACTGTCATCGTGCGCCCCGTGGCAGGCAGCCAGCTGGTGCTGGTTAATTATTTATTTGGACTGATCTTCCTGCCCTTGCTGGACTGTGAGCTCCTAAGGAACAGGAACTGTCTTACACATTTCAGGGTCTCTCACAGGCCACGGTCCTCACACTGTGGACTCTCAGGAAGTATCTGTGAGATCAATGCTGGGCCCCTGACCCAACCCCACCCCCTGCTATCTATCTCCTTCCTTCTCCTACCCGATCCAAGGAAAGTGCCAGGAGGAAAGCTGGCACACAAAGACAGGTAACAGTGAGCCCCTCAGGCAGACCCTCTCCTACTCCCCACAGGTCACTCCCAATAAGGGCTGGAAGCAGCCATTTGAAGGGTGTCCTCCCACCCCACAGGGGTGTGGCTTGCCTGGGCACTGGTATTGAATCTGGGATCATCCAGGAAAGTACAAGTCTGTGGTCTGGAGAATCCCCAGCTCCTCAAGCCCAGAGAGGTCAGGAGAGGTTGATTTCCAGAAGGCATGCCGCTGAGCACACCAATAGTCAGAACTGTCCACCAAAGGCAAAAACGGCCCTAAGGTAGTGAACTCCCTGTCATGGGGAGCATGCAAGCCAAGGCTGGACAATAAGCTGCCAGGGAGGTAGCCTTGGATGGGAGAGCAGTTTCTGGAAAATGCTTCTAGCACCTCCAATCCAACCCCTTTGTGCCTCATCCGTTCTGCACGCAGAGCCTGCCAGGCCTTCAGGGCACACACACCCAGGGATCTCACGCCCATATCCGCCTCATCCTCACAGCAAGCAGGTAGGATTGGGGGGCAGGGGGGCGGGTGTCCTGCCCTTGGGCCCATTTTACAGATGTGGAGACTGAGGCCCAGCTGAGTGAAGCTATGGGCCCAAAGCAGCCAGTCAGCTACAGCCTCCTGACACCTCTCCCCTACCTCCTCAGGTAATAGCAAACGCCCTCATAATCGTGACGGGTTTCTGGACTCTTTCCTCATAGCCTGCGCTTGGGACTGGTTTTCTCAGCCTTCCTTCATCTTCCCTGAGGGCAGTGTCCAACCTCCAGATCACCCCTGGAGCTTCCAGCCTACACAGGCTCTGCCTCCCCCTTTCCTCAGGGTAGAGCTCTAGGGACAAAGAGCCCCCCTCCTTAGAGGGCGTGGACAGAAGCCACTGTGTCCTGCTGAGAGGTCAGAGCAGTCACCAGGCAAGGCTGCAGCAGGGTTCAGGGTAATTACAGCAGCCCGGCCTTTGTTGTCCACACAAAACCTAAGGAACCTCATAAAGATGAGGTGGTGATAGGAGCCAGGCTAGGGCCCTGGGGAGCAAAGTTATGAATGAAAAGTATGGGACTCAGGACCTGGCAGGCCCGGCTTCCTGGTTCTGTGACAGAGTGCCCAGAGAAGCTTCCGGAAATTGACTTGTTGGTGCCTGAATTTCTTACAGCAACATCTCTCCATGAGACTAGGGTCACAACTGCCTGTTGGATGCTGGCCGAGGCTAGAGAACTCAGTATCTGTGGCTTCACACACGGGTACTCTTACGACAAAACTCTTGGGACACAGCAGGCCTCCAAGTGTCTTCCTTCCTTATCCACCCCGATCTCTGTCAATCAGGAAAAAAGTGAAGTCTGCAGCTCTTAGCTGGGTCCTTCCCTCTGCAATTTTCCATTGATGGTGTACACCTGTCCTAGGCTGGGGCACATCTCTGGGGACCAGGGATGGAGACAATGTTGTGTTACTGTCACTAGGCGCGCGCATGTGTGTGTGTGTGTGTGTGTGTGTGAGAGAGAAAGAGAGAGAGAGAGAGAGAGAGAGAGAGAGACAAACCCCAAGTCTCTGGACCTTTCTTTGCTCCTGGCTGAGAAAGGAATGAGGCTCCTCCTCTTCTCTCCTTCCTTAGGAGAAAAAAGGGACATTTGTCCCCATAAAAAAGCCAGCAATCTTTTTTTGCATAGACAGGACTAGTTATCAAAGTTTCCAATAAGTCCAACAATTACTTATTCCCAACTCTTCTCTGTGAGCCATACCCTGAATGCCTCAAAACCCCAATCCAAAAACCATTTAGAACTCTTGAAAACTCCCTACCGCTCAATCCCCACCACCCCCTAGCCACCACAGTCACTGCCACCAACTCAGAAGTCTACAGTTTTGAGATTTACATGTGAAAACAGCATTTCATATCCTTGTGACTTGGGACAAGGAGATGCTTCTGTCCTTTTGGAGAAAACAAAACCCAGCCGAAAACACAAAACTCAGAAGAAAACACCATCGCCCTCCCAATGCATTCCCTTGGCCCCAAAGTCACACGTGCTCTGTGGCAGATTCGGCTTTCAATGTGTCTTTTGTTTGATGCTCGTGCTTCAATATCTTCAACCTGAAGAGAGGAAGGTCAGCACAAGGCTCGGGGCATATTCACAAACTGCGCCACGAGGGGCAGGCAGCGGGCAAGTGAGGGGCCAGGAATTCCCTGGACCTCCTCAAAAAGCAGCCGGGACACAGAAAGTTACGGATTTGCTCCCTCATCTGAACTTCCCTGAGAGCAACTTTCAAACTCCCGGGACCACGCCACAAACGCCAGCAAAGGCTAGTCAGACTTCATCACCAGCCAAGCTGCCCGTTCTCCAGCTGCAGCGCCTGCCTCTTTTTCTCTACCTTCAAGAAACAATAATAAGCAAACCCAGGCACCTCTGGGAACAGCCTCTGGCCTCCTGCCCTGCCCTGTGTAACGAGCCTGTCTTCACACCCATGAGGGAGGAGGAGACGGCACTGGCTAACCCTCTGGTCTACCAGGCCCTGTTCCCGGGGTTGCAGCAAGGAGACAAACTGTTGCTCAAGAAAATCCTCCAGAAAACCCTTGGCACCAGAAGGCAACTCCGGGCAGCTCCTGCCCAGTGCCAAGCCAGGAGCTTCCAGAGGTGGCTTCCCCCTGCCCTTTTAAATCTGTGGGGCTGGGCCCTACTCTCCCATGCCCTGGGCTGTCCACCCAGGGGGCTCCGAATGGCCATGGCAGAGCAGGGAGGAAGAAAAGGCTGGCCGAGCAGTGCCCTCACCCTGCCAGCTCAGCCGCCAGCTTCTTGGAGGACCTCTGAGAGAACATTTGTTTGGGCTGCCAAGTTAAATCTTCCTCCCTCATGTCAGGGCATTGGAAAAGCAGTCGGGGGGAGGAGAAGGCGGAGAGCGGGGGTTAGGAGCAGCGGGAAGGAGGGAGGCAGGCGGGCAGGCTCACAGAGCCCCAGTTACTCCGGCACTGCCTGCGCAGGAAGCTTGCGGCTCCCAGGCAGGCGCTGCCGGGACTCCGGACACCCAAGCAGGGGCCGGGCCGCCAGGCCTCCAGGGTCAGGCGCCGGGTACCAGGCGCCCTGGGCTCCCGCCCAGGTAGAGGCCCTCGCTCCGTGGCCCGCCGGAGAAGCGAGGTGGGAAGGGACGGCAAGGGAGGAAAAAGTTTGCGGCAGGTAGAGGGGTCGGGCTGAGCGGCCCTGCTGTCGGGCTATCCCCCGGGGAGGGGTGGGGGACCCGGGCCGGCTGCCCTGGCTTGCACCCGCCCGCCCGCCCTCCCGCTCGGGTTGTTTACATTCCTGGAGTGTCTTTTAAACCCGGGGCTGAGGCCGGCTCCCGGCCTTCTCCGGCGGCTCCGGGGCAGTCTCCCGTGAAAATCTGCTGGCGCACAATGGCGGGGAAGACGGCCGCCCCTCGCCCGCGCCCCCGCTGCTCCGGGGCGGGGAGCCTGCCCTCCGCGCCGCGCCCTCTCCTCGCCCGGCTGGCTTCCTGGACAGATGTCCCCGGCGAGGGGGCGACGCGCGCCCGCTGCCCGCGCCCCAGACGCCGAGGCCGCGCTCCCCACTGTTTTCTACCCAGCCCAGACGCCAGGAATGTGAAACAAGCTTCCAGAGCCCGCCCCCCACCCCAGCTCCAGCCCCGGCCCGGCCCCCCAACCTCCGCCCGGGCCGGCCTCCCACTCCCCCGGGGCCGCCGCCGCCGGAGACGGAGAGGAAGAAAAGAACACGGGGAAATTACTTTCGTATTTGCAACGCGCGCGCACACACGCACATCTTCCCCCTGGGCTGCCCTCTTGGCCGGGGCAGCTCCATCGAGGCTTTGGCCTTAAGGTTCCTCGGGCTTCTAAAGATCTACTGAAAGACCCTACACACACCCCTTGGCGTTCCCCGCTAGTATGGTGCGCCGTGTCTCCCTGGGCAATTCCCACACAAACAACTTAACCGCGCCCCCCCTCCCATTTACAAAAGTGTGTGTTTTCCCTGGAAATTCAGATGCACAACTTAACACCACCACCCCTTGCCGCCACGAAACCCGGCGCCTTCCCTGGCGGTTCCCCTACACACAGGCGCACAACTTCGCGTCTTTCCAAAGGAGACGAGGGAAACCGAGGTGATCCTACGCCGGTCCTTCCTTCCCTCCCTCCCTCTCTCCCTCCCTCTCTCCCTCCCTTCCTTCTTTCTTCCCTCCCTCCCTCCCTTCCGAATCCCGGTCCTGCACGGCCCCCGGTGTACTGAACCAGGGCTGCAGGCGCGCCGGCAGGAGGCGGGCACCAGGTCCGCGCGCGTACAACTGCACTCACGCCCCGCGCACCCGAAGAGCCCCGGCCCCCGCGCGCAGACCAAGACGGCTCCGCGCAGCCCGGCGTTCGCCGGTTGCCTGGGCCTTGGCCCCTGGTAGCCAAGAAGAGCGCAGCGGAGCCCAGCCGCCGGCCACTCGTCCGGCTCGCCAGGTACCGGCGGAAATTAAAGGGAAAAACCCTAACGCCCAGCGCCCCACAGTCGCACCCCAAGAGTCCACGGGGAGCGGGAGGAAGGCCTGGGGCCAGCGGACGCCCGGGTCTGGCCCCAAACTTACCCGGAGCTGCGAGCGCCGCTGCCGCCGCTGGAGGACGCGCCGCTGCCGCCGCCGCCGCCGCTGCCGGGCAGGGCCGGCTCCGGCCGGGAGGAGCTGCGAGGGCGCCGAGATGGGCTCCGCGCCGGCTTCTGCTCCGCGCCGACCGGGGCTGGGGTCACCGCGCTGCGCCGGCGCTGCTCGCTCGCTCCGCCGCCCGGTCGCTGCTCTCCGCCTGCCGCCCGGCCGCTCGCTCTCCCGGGCGCCAGCCGCCGCTCGCTTTTTTAATGTCCACAGACAGTGAAAAGGAACTCGGCGTTAGGGGGTGAGTAAGTGAATCAACTCGCCCGGAGCCGAGCAAGTTGAAGTGTCAGATTACATTGGCTATTCTATTTCCAAAGGGCCCCGCGCCGCCGGCCGGCCGCAAAAGCCGGTGCGGAACTAGGGGAGGAGCGGAGCGGAGCGCCGCGCCACCGCCACCGCCGTCGCCGTCGCCGTCGCCGCCGCCGCCGCCGCCAGCGCTCAGCTCCGCTCGCCTAGCGCTCTCTGCGCTCTCGCCTCTCCCTGTCTCTTTTCGCCTCTCTTTCTCTCCCTCGCCTTTCCTTTCCCTTTCCCTCTTTTGCTTCCTTTCTTCCCAGCTCCTCGATCTGGGAGCTCTCCAAGCTTTTTCCCCTCTATGGCTCTGATGGGGCTTCGCGCGTCACCCACTCCCACTCACCTTCTCTCTCCTGCCTCCACTACTCCCTGGCCGCTCCCCCCACCAACCGCGACCCCACCCCCACCCGCTCCAGCAAGTTTGGAGCAGGAGAGAAATGCTGAGGATCACATTGGAGAGGGGGCTAAAATCACCTGTCTCACCGGAGTGTCCCCCGCTTTGCTCTCAAACCCCCGACTGGAGTGCGTTTGGGGCCGCGAAAGCTGTCAGGTACCCGAACTGGGGCTGAGCGAGTTGCTAACGAGATTGCCAAAGACTTCCGCTGGAGGAGGCTTTGGGGTTGCTCCTAAAGCCCGGGGGCTGGCGGGTGGGGCGAGCAGAGGACCCCTCCCCTCCCCGCCAAGGGCAATGTTGAGGTAGGCTAGAGCGCTGGGTAGAAGCGGTGCGCACGGTCTGTCCCCGGCACCCTGCGCGGTGCAAAAGCGCTTGGATTCCCCGAGGCCCGGCGGGAAGCGTCCCGGGCCCAATGTGTGCGGGCGCGGTGGGGGCCGCGGGATCCCGGCCCAGGGCTGTGCACTGTCCCAGGAGCCGCGGAGAGCGATGGCACTCACAAGGCTTAGTTGGGTGAGCCCGGTCGCGGGGTTCCCCTGGCAGACCCACGCCTGAGAGCATCTAAGTGCGCGCCCACTTTGGCTCACGTCCGCTGCCCCTCACACGGAAACTCCTACACAAACGGCACACACATTCGCGCCCACACTCAGTATTACAAACACGCTCTCACACGCACACGCACCTACACACGTACACTTTCGCTCACAAAAATGCCCGTGTACACGGCAAGCGCGCGCACACACACAGCACGGTGCAAACCCACATACATTCAAAAAACAAAACATCTCCCTGTGCACTAAATCCTCACGTTCATGTACACATACAAACACATCCCCTCACGTTCTCTTCCACACCCCTTCCCCAAGCCCCCCCTACTCATGATTTGCGGTACCCTCAGTCCCAAATCATAATCAGCGCCCGCGCAGCCCGGGTTGGACACACACACGAGCGCACGCGCGCACGCGCGCACTCCCCTCCCCGCACAAGCTGGGGAGGCTTCGGCCCGGCTCCCGCTTCGGATTCCAGGTGTGGTGGCGGCTCCACGCTCCGCGTTTTGCAGTCCGCCGCGGTGTCGGAGGCGAGGCGAGGAAGGGAGCTGGAATAACAAAGGCAAGTTGGGGAGAGCGCAAGGGGGCGCAGCCCCGGTCGGGCCGCGGGGGGAGCCTTGGTCGGCCGGGGCTTTGGAGGCTGCAGGGTCTCGGGCGCCTGAAGCCGGAGATGGGGAGGGAGGGTGGGGGTCGAGGGGCGGGGCCACAGCGTGACGTCAGAGAACAATGACACCGCCGGGTGGTGGGGTGGGCGGGCACCCGGAGACAGCCGAGGCGGGGGTCTCCCCCGGGGCCTGAGACTAGCGGAAGATGTCCTGGCCCGGCCAGAGCCGCTGTCTGATTGACGAGGCCCGCTTGGGAGCGCGGATGTGCCACGCAGACTCGAGGATCGCCCCCGGCCTCCTGGGCAGTGATCAGCGCGGACCCTGGGCCAACGCGGGAGCAGGCCTCGGCTTGAACTCCTTCAGGGCCGGCGAGATCACTCCTTCCAGCACCGGAGGGAGAAGAGGCAAAATGAATTTGCCAGCCCTGAATTCATTCTCAAGGCTACAGTATTCTGACAGCCAGCAAACTGAGCCTGAATTCCTGAGCGCTCAGAGGACTGCAGCTCAGGGCCACAGGGGCTGGGGGACGGAGGGAGGATGCCGGGAGCCTGCTTGATTTTCCCATGGGAAATTCTGCCTCGCTATGCCATTAGGCACTTCTTTCTGGGCCTCAGTCCTTCGACCTGTCACATGGACTGTTACCACACTGCTACTTTGCTACCGCTCTCACACAGGTGTCAGCTGAGCGTCCCCTGGGGAGGGTGGATGGTATGAAAGACTTCCAGACCTCTAGGGACACCAGGGAGGCACGGTCCCAGCACATTCCTGTGGGAGGGAGCCCCAACCCCTCGTCATCAAAGTGGCCCAGGTTCATTAAGTTGGGACATGAGGGTAGCCTGAGAAACCCTTGAAGGCCTGATCCAGGGCTGGAAGGTGGGAATTCCACTTGCTGAAAGGTGGCTGGAGCCACAGCTGCCCTCCCTCCACCCCCACCCCACCCCACCTCCAAGAATGCATAGCATTGCAGCAGCCAGAAAGCCATCCCCACCCCAGGTCCAAAACCTTAGGACAGAGTTTCTGGGTGTTTAAGGACCTGGAGGGCAAGAATTCAGCCCCAGCGGAGAACTAGGCCAGTTCCTGTTACCTTGATGACCACCTACGTCAGAATGTTCAGTCCTCTCAACATTTTTGTCCAAATCTCTCAGTGAGTGACAAGGTATAGCTACCTCTAGGAAGTGGGGGGATGCAGGTGACCTTGGGGATGACCACTCATGTTCAAAAGCTCCTGTCCAGAAGACACCTACCCGCCACCTCCCTTGCCAGTTCCTTTGGCATCTGGAAACTAGGAAGTGGCTGAAGAGGGCAGAGGAGCCCAGCCCAGCACACAAAGCAGGCCCAACTCTCTGAAGCGTGGAGCCGGGGGTTAATCTCCCCTCTTCCCAGCTGAGCAAGCATGGCACTTGGTGGCAGCAAGTCCAAGAAATCTCGCCTGGGCCCTGAGTCTGCCCGGCCTCCTGGGGACCCTGGGCTCCAGTTCTTGGGACTCAGGCCCTTGCTGTCTCTATTCCACTTTTGAGAAATAACAAGGCAGGTTTGATCCCTGTGGGGTCTTGGAAGTTGCTATGCCTTAGTTAGTGCCTACTGTGTGCTGGATACTGTGCTGAGGGCCTCTGAAGCGTTAGTTTATTGAATTCTCACATTGCTTTGAGTTAGGTGCTATTACCATCCCCGCTTCAGAGAAAACTGCACCGTGAGGGACTTGTCCAGGGTCAACAGGAGTCGAACTCAGGTCCTCATTAACAAAGTTTCCTGCTGGTCCCTCAGCCCCAGCTCTGTATCCTCATCCTTAGACTCTCTGTGTGACCCTAGGCAAGTAGCTAGCCCTCTCTGGGCCTCTGTAAACCAAGGGCAAGGTCTCATCATGGTGATCAGGCATCTTTGGGGACTCTGTGTTCTGAGCCCCCACCCTCTTGGCCTTGGCCTCTGTGGGCCTGGAGGTCTGGGGTGAATCAGAGAGGTTAGTGCTTTCACTTCCCAGCCACTGGGAGCTGAAAGATGGATTCCGCTCAGCCCGTGCAGGCCCATAAGTCACCTGGCTCCAGAGGCGGCTTCAGCGGCCATCAGGAGGATGCAGGCTGCACGGGACCTGTCCGTGGGCACCAGTATGGGGCCCAGCCCACACCCACCTTCAGAACAGACTTAAGTGCTATTAATTCCCTCACCCTCCACCCTCGGGGGAGCTATCAGCAGGAGAAGAAGGCCACTGCTTAGGCCTGGGAGGAAAGTGGTGGTGGGAGGCTTTAGGTCCCGTGCAGGGTGTCATGACTGTGGTCCCCTCGGGCAGGGGCCCCTCAGTGGGCTGGGGGTGGTCAGGGGACTGACACATGTGGGGGGTGAATTCCTGCTTCCACGGGGTTGTCTTCTCTGTCTCCACTCTCCACAACCCCTCCCCAAAAGGGAGCCAGAGGGCTAAAGGGGCAGGAGGAAAGTTACATTCAGTGAGTGCGTACGCTTCCCCAAGCACTTGGGAAATAATCTCTCCTTACATCCTCTCCACAAGCCAGAAGGTGTAATTTGCCTCTGAGGGAAGAAGCTCAGAGAGATTTAAGTGACCTGCTTAGGACCTCACAACTACTCAGTGGGCGGGGCTGGGAGTGAGCTGCAGGTCTGGGCTGGGCCTCTGGGTTGAGAATGGGGACTTGCCTTATCTCATCCCCAGGCTATGGTGCAGACAGGGTGACCAGCTGGGTACTTTGAGGTGGAGTAAAGACTCTTACTCACCAGGCAGTCATCGGGCCCTCCCATGGCAGCGGAATAACAGGGAGGACATTTAGTCTTCACACCTTGGTTGGATCCAGGAGACATTTGGTCCCTGCCCAGCTCTGAGGCCTGTGCCTCTAAGGGTGGGTGGTGAGGTCCAGCAGAGAGCAGATGTGCACAGCAGGCTCTCCTGGTCTGCCTCCTCTCCGTGTACCCATCAGATGGCTCCCTCCATTCTCTGAGGCCACACCTTCCCAGCATCCAGGCCCCGATTCTCCCAGGCCCTTCCGCCAGTCCTGTTATCTTCTCAGTTTCCATCATGGAGCTCTGCCCCATAGTTCCAGCTCCAGCACCACTCACCTCTTCCCATCGGAGGCCCCAGAGAGTAAACCGAGAGCCTGCTTCCATGTCACAGACTCTGTGCCTCTGTTTCCCCATCTGCCAAGCAAGAGAGCATGGGACACACAGGGGTTGTCCAATGGCACTTGTGCCTCTGATCGTCCTGTGATTCTGTAGGTCTGAGCCTTGGGCTGAGCTACGTACGGTGCACTTTAGGGTTTCGGGGGAGGGTGGCTGCTTTCGGGAGTGCTCTCAGAGGCCCCCTTTTGGCCAGGTAGGGACAGGAAAATATCGATACTCGAGGGAGCTGTCCAAGACTGTGAATAGGTAATAACCTTAACACCTCCCTTCAGGGGGTACCTCTCACTCTCTGAGCCTCACAACGGCCCTTTTATGGGTGACGAAACTGAGCCTCAGATGGAGGTGCTGGCTTTCCCATGGCCACACATCTGGGAAGTGTCAGAGATGGGACAGGAACCAGGTCTTCTAATCCTTCACCTGCACGAGTGCTGCCAGAGGGGAGATCTAGAACGTCCTGCACTGCAGGGTGGTGATGGGGCGGACTCTGGGACAGGCGATGGGAGGAAGGTCAAGCCTCCTACCTCCTTCCTGAAAGCTCCCGTGCCCCGAGGGTTACCTCCTTTCTGGCGCTGGAGGGGGCGGAGAAGATCTCAGAGCCTCAACATCTCCCCTCCTCACCTGGATAGCAGTTGCCTGGCCTCAAGGCTCATACCTCTTGCCCTGACCCCGTCATGTAGCCATTCTGGGTGGCTTTCAGAATTGTCAGCATTATATACTTACCGTCCTTCTCATGCTCTGCCTACCTCCTGGGACGCACCCCTCCCAGCCTTCCAGGCCACATCTACAGCCACCTGCTGGGAAGCCTCTTCTGATTACCTCTAGCAGATGTGCTGCCTACCTAGTCTCAACCCCATCTGCTGCTGTCCCCATAGCATTGTCATCGTTATAGCAATTACTGGTTAAGTTCTTACTGTGTGCCAGGCACTGTGTATGAACTCCTCCAGTCCTCACTTGAGCTGATTATTAAGATTAACGTCTCCATTTTACAGATGAGGAAATTGAGGCACAGAGAGTTTCATTTGCCTGGTGTGACACCTCACTAGTCAGGGAAGTTATTTGGTATGCGCCCCTCTCCCCTCCCTGGGGACTGCAGGCTGTAGGATGGCTCACTGTTCTATCCCATCACCCAGCACAGCTGCTGAGTGACTGATGGCCGGTCAAGTGCCGTGAGAGATGCAGGGGGCACACAAGATGAACCAGACCCAACCTTCTGGGAGCTCACAGGCTATCAGGAAGGACTACCCACACCAAATGCCACTCTAAGAGTTTGGGGAAAAGAGACTAATCGTCACTGTGTGAGGCCTGGAAGGCCGGCTTCGTTGGGGGCCTTGGAGAGACCATAGACCAGAGTGAGGCGTGGGCCTGCCCAAGGTCACACAGCAAGTTTGAGGCAGCAGTGGGGCTGAGACCCCAGGCTGCCAGTGTGATGTGCCTTCTTGCACCTTGCAGCCAGCTGTAGGGCCCCTGCGTCTGTGCTTTTTCAAGGACACGTGGTCTCAGACGCCTCCATGATGCTGAGCTGTTCAGTGAGTGGCTCTGGTCCTTCTCTCCCCTCTATTAAAATTTAAAAAAAAAGAAGAAAGAAAGAAAGAAAGAAATCCAGGCATTGTTCCTGACTGCAGCTGGTGCCAACCAGAATCCTGCCGAACAGAATGGAGCCGAGAGCCCTGCCGCCCAGGGGCCTGGCTGCTGACACGGGGCCTTTCTCTTTTGCTTCCCCAGGGGGGCCCAGGCTGATGCTCCATGGGCACCCTCTCCACCTGCCTCCCTGGCCACAGCCCTGAGCCTCCTGCTGCCCTCACCCTCTTTGCGAAAATCCGAAAATCCGATGCCACTTGGGAGGGCCGTTAGCCCCCTGCCTTCCTTCCTCATCTCCCCACAGCCTGGGGTGAGCTGGGCCTCCCTCCCTGACAGCCCGGCCCCTCACCCTACCGGGAGGGGCCTGCGATGCCTGTCTGGGAGAGTGGCAGAAATCCTTTCTCCATGGAATCATTTGGAACGCTGGGTCGATTTCAGAACATACCAGGATTTTCCATCTTCCCCGCCCCCAACCTGACTTGGCAGGTACCAGTCCTCAGCTCACCCACTAAGGCAGTAGGGAAGGCCTGGGGGGGTGGGCGAGCGGTGACAAACAGCTCTGCAGATACAGAAACGGGCTTTTTAAAGTCACTGGTTCGCCTGCTCCCTCTGCTCAAGAGACTTGATCTTAGGAGAAAAAGGCTTCTCCAAAGTCTCCCTTACTATCTTTATTTCATTCCCCCTCACTTGCCCCTTTAGAACTTTGAGCTCTGGTTTACAGCCCCTCCCCCTCCCCCCGACACACACACACACACACACACACACACACACACACACACACACACACACACACACACAGTGAGCTGATCTGGCGCAGGTTTCCCCAGATGTCAGCCCTGAGAGAGCAGCAGCCTCGCCACTACCCAGTGTCCGCTGGGAACCCTTGGGCTTGACCCAGCCAACAAAGCCGGCTTTCCAATCTCCGACTCTCCTGCAATGGGCACGGCACTTTAGAGTCTGTGAAGAGCACTTTCTGTCTCACCTGAGTGCCACGGCAGCCTCAGGAGGCAGGCAAAAGTCGACCCACTTGGCAGAGGAACAAACTGAGGGTTCAAGAGACCCGGTGGTTTGGCCAAGGTCATACAGGAAGGGGCAGAGTTGGAATGGGAAGCCTGATCTGTTGATCCCATGTCACTAAGCGGGAGTGGGGACCCGAGTGGTAATGGCCTCAGACGACGGCATTCCCAGCTCTCCAAATGCTTCCGGGAGACAGGATCTCAGACATACTGATGCTTGCAACAAATATTTATCACATACCTGCTATGTGCCTGGCACAAAACTAGGCGCTGGAGATCCAACAGTGAGCAAAACAGATGTGGTCCGTGCTTATATTCTTATGTGGAGGAGACAGACCCCAAACAAACTGTGCAGGAAGATGTGCCTGTCCTCCCCTATCCCACCCCAGCCCATGTGCCCTGGAAGGAGCTCTGGCCGAGAGGCTGGGAGACACAGGTTCTGGTCCCAGTGTTGCCACTGACTCCCCGCGTGATGTTAGACAGGGTTTTCCATCTGTGAAAGCTTCAAGCATGTGGCTCCTCATGCCCTACTCCCAGCCTCTGAGTCAAGTGGTTAATAATTTCCTGGCATGAATAATTACCCTGATTACGTTTTTTCTTAAATCTGACTTTTCATAAGTTCTGGAGCCAAAAAGGGGCTTTTGACGTCATCTAATCTGAGCCCCATCACTAACAACGAACCCCTGGGTCTCATTTCTTCCCAGGAGGTGACTGTCTCTGCTTGCATCTTTCTGGAATTGGGGAGCTTGCTCCCTCACGTAGCAGATAACGCCTAGTGGTGTGCTGCTAAATGTTTAACAGCTGGCTCTCCAAAGCAGGGAAAACCTGATTTGTAGCATTTGCTGATTTCGCATGGTGTAAAATACTCCCACCATGGCCAATTTTAGGCTGCCACCTTAATATCAACTAGGTCAGGCAGTTCCTGAAAATTTAACAATCGGCTCCTGTGAGCCAGTCCAAACTGGCCCCAACACACCACTGCCCCGCCCCACAGAGAAGCCCTGTCCAGCTTTACTTGCTGGGAAGTTCTTCCTGTTATTGAGCAAAACATCTAATTGTCAGGAACTCCAGCCTGGAAATGCTGAGCTACTTCTCTGGGGTGTCGTACGACAAGGGGGACCTTTGGCCCCATGAAGCCCTTCAGAGAATTGGAGGAATTGACCCTGTCTCCCCGCGAGAAGGGTAGTTCCTGGGCCAAGTGGGGTCAGTGTATATTCACCCACCCTCCCTCCCTCCCTCCTTTCTTCTCTCCCCCTCCCTCCCTTCTTCCCCCCTCCCCCTCCCAACCTTCTTCCCCCCTCCCCCCCTCCCTTCTTCCCCCCTCCTTTCTCAAATATTTATTGGGCCTCAGTGACATGACAGGTATTGTACTAGGTACTGTGGACACAGTGACCCATGTCTGTTCACACTGGCCCCCTCCAGCTGGAAAGTCTCCCCACTCAGCCTGTCCACCTTTGAGGCTACGCTCAGATGTCACCCACTCTCAGAAGCCCGCCCTGACCTCCACCCCTTCCCTTCCCTCCCAGAGCCCCACCCTCCCAGAGCCTTTATCAGTCCCTGTTTGGCACTTATCACGTTCTACCTTGGATTACAGCTATTTGTGTACGCAGCTTATCTCGCTGCCAGACTGAGAGGCAGCGCAGGCTTGTTGAAAGAGCATGGACTTTGGAGCCGCACGACCTGGCCCTGCATCCCAGCCCTGCCACTTAGGGCTGTGAGCCCTTGGGAGCTTACACACACCACCTCTTGGAGCCTCAGTTTCCTTATCTGTAAAGTGGGGCTGATGATAACTACTAAGGTGGTTTGACCATTAAATGAGATTAGAAATGTAAACCTCCTTTCCTGTTCCTGTCTGGACTCTCATCCTCTTAGGGACAGATTGTGTCCAGTGCCTCTTTGTATTCTCCTGGTTATAACAATAACAGTATAACTATTAACAACAATGGCAAACACTCACATAGCACTTACTGTGTACAAGGTCTTATTCTAAGAACTAACATAGGTTAACTCACTTCATTATCACAACAACCCGGTGGCCTTGGAACTATTATTATTCCCATTAATAGATGAGCAATCGGAGGCTCAGAGAGGTTAGATAATAAGCCCGAGCTCACATAGTTAGTGAGTGGGAGAGTTGAGATTTGAATCCAGGAAAATCTGCTCCAGAGCCTTAGCTGTTGAACGCTACATCACATGGCCACGGTACAAGGGCTTGGAGGGGCTCCTGAAGTGGTGTGGGAGGGTGAGTACCCACAGTGCACCCTAGCCTGTGGACATCTTTTCCTTGACCTGTGGGGTGGGAGTGGGGGTGTACCAAGATGCTCCTGGTCTGCCCTCTAGGACCTCTCAACAGGTAAAGTTGTTTGTATTGATGAGAGGAAAGTCTCTAGGTCCCTGGGGGGAAGGGGACCAAGAGGCCACTAATGGACAAGGCAATCAGAGAGGGCTTCGTGGAAGAGGTGGCATTTGCCGTGGTCCTTGACAGATGAAGAGGACTTGGACTGGGATGGACAAGACAGAACAGCAGGAGTAAAAGTGTAGAGGTGGGGGAGGTACATCAGGGGTTCATTTAAGTGTCAGCCTAGCCATTTCCCCTTGTTCTTGAGGGTGGGATGGAGCAGACAGGGTGAATGTGGGGAGGCGTGTGTCAGTTGCCCAGTCTGAACTCAGGAATAGTGAAGGGAACTGTTTTAGGGGCCTTGAAAGCCAGCACAGACCCGAAGGAGCTGAGAGCCAATTGGGCTGCTCCAGAGGCCGGACTGGCATTTTGCCTCTCTGTAATCTACTCTGAGGTTCCTGAGTCCAGCCCTGCTCCCTGCTCCCATCCCTCCATTTCTCCAAGCCTCAGTTTCCCCACCTGCAGAATGGGCATGAAGAATGGACCTTTTCAGCCAGTTGAAGGATGAAACAGGCCTGGTTGGGGGGATGTGCCTCACACTCAGGGGGCAGAAAGTAGGTGGGAAGTATGGGGGTGGGGGGAATGAGAAGCTGAAAGGGGAGGGGTGGGAGCAGCTCCATGTGCACGCCAGTGAGCGCCAAGCCTGCCAAGTTGGCTGAGGTGGTGCCTCGTGATTCCTCCAGCACCACTTGCTCCATTCTCCCGGCATTGCCAAAGGCTGCCCAGCTCTGCTGGCTTAGAAGCAATCTTCCTTCTAGGCTTCTGCAAGGACAGCTCCTGGCAGGCTCTGGTCTGACCCTGTTCCTCTGGTTCAGGCCCACCATGCCCCCTCCAGGTAGCATTAATTGTACTGACAAATCCCTGAGGGCATTCATTGCGTGCCAAGGGCCGTTCTAACTGCTTCTCTTATATGAATTGATTGAATCCTCACAAACACACTGTAATCACATTTCAAGCGAGGAAACTGAGGCACAGAAAGGTTAAGCCAGGTGGTCTCAAGGCGGTTCCCTGGTAGGACAGGTGAAGCCTGAGGAATGGAGTCAGCCCGTGGAGTTTAGAGGCAGGCCCTGCGAGAGAGTCATCTGGACACCTTCTAGCTGTTTCCCTGTGGGAAATACTCCGATGCGAGCCCCCCTCACACTTTTCCTTTCTGCTCATTTCAGAGTTCTCAGGCAGCTCCTCTGTCCATACATGTGCCCATATGCCCACACGTTTGACACCTTGGTCACCCAGACTCACGTAGACATTCACACATGTGGTTCACTATCGTAGATTCACAGACACACACACACACTCTTATGTCCCTGAAATGACACAGTGGGGTCTGTGAACTCACACTGCATTCCCCTTGCCCCACATCCAGCCTCTGAGGATGTCCCTCCGGCCCAGGCATTTGCATTCTTGTCTGTTCAAACCGATGGGTCCAGATGTGTACACAGAGCATCCCCCTTTTTACTGCAGGTCCCGCCCATATCATTGCCCCCGCTCCGCTCCTCCAGTGAGAACTGGCCTGGGGGTGCGGTTGGGGCTTGGGGGTGGATGGTTACCCTTCCCCCAACTCCACAAGCTGCTGGAAAAACAGCAGGAAGAGGAGAGTGAATTAATCCTGGCCTCCCCTCCCCCGGGCTCTCTGTGATGCTAATTCCCTCCGCCTTTGATCCAGCCCAGGCCCCTAACTCCGAGCGGGGAGCCGGTGCTGGGCAGTCCTGAGATTAGGGCTGCCTGGGTGAAGCCCCGGGCGCATCCCCAACGTGGCAGACTGGGGTTTCTCCTCTGGGGAGGGGTCTTGGGGATTAGAGCTCTGGTTAGTGACCCTGGCATTCACAATGCACTCTCTTTTGCCAGAACTTTCTCATTTTCTCTCTTCTTCCGAAGGGGCCCTGGGGTTCCCATTTTACACAGGAGCAGAGTGCGGCCCAGGGTGAAAGGACTCCAGAGGCTTCTGGGCCAGTGAGTGGTGCGTCCAGACCCGGAGCACAGGTTTTCCAGTCTCCAATCTCGCCCTGTTTCCACTGAGGGTCTTTGTTTATTCTGGTGACTAACCCCCCCCCCCAAAAAACAAAACCCAAAAAACAAACAACGATATTTGTGGAGTAGTCACTACATGCCAGGAGCTGTGTCTTAAAGCATCATTCTGTCCATTCCTCACAGCAACTTTGTCATGGTCTCACTTTCCAGGTAAGGAAACTGCTCCATGTAACTGTTGCAGTGGTGACATCCGGATTCAAACCCAGGACACAAGCTGGGCAGAGTCCCTCACTGTACAGAGAGGACACCAAAACCCAGAGAGGAGGGGAAGGAGAAAGTCCACAGAGGTAGTTGGCTGGGCATTTATCTCCTACCTTCCTAGCTACATCTGGAAATGACTGGAATCTTCTATGGACGCAGTGGAGCTGGGACAAGGGTCCAGCCCCTACACTGCCCTAGAGTCGGAGATAAGGTACCTGTGAAGATACCAGGCATAATCACACAGAGGCGTCTCATCCAGCCAGGCCTTGGGACAGCCTTGTAAACTTGGGCATAAACACAATTAAAATTTTTATTACATTATATTTCATACATATAAAAGACTATTTGTAAGCCATGAAGCACATTAAATGAACCCTCATGACCCCTGCACTTAAGAGCATGACAGACACCAGTGAGGATCTGCCCCTCCTAGCCCCTCGGCTTCCCAGAGGGAACCACTACCTGACGTCCATCCATTGCTCCCTTCCTCACTTTGACACATGGTTTTAGCACAGGTGTGGGACCCCTGGGCTAACTGCACTTTTGAGACATTGAATTATACGTATGCTGCATTCGCAGGGGAAGTGACTTCTTTAAAGGGAAAGAGGAGGAGTTTTGGGGGCCACTGACACCCATGTGTCTCTTTCCTTCAGGAGCTGCCTTCTGCAGTAGCTCCTGGCTCTGGGTCTATTTGCAGTGTGGTGCCCCATTTTGCCCTCTCCCTCCCGAGAGTGCTCTGAAAAGGACACTTCTTCCTGGTGCAGCCAGCCAGCAGAAGCAGGGCAGGTACCCGGGCAGCTGGGCATTCCCTGAACAAGACACGCCACTACGCCTTTGCATAAGCTCTTCCCTCCACCTGGAATGTCCCGCCCACATAGTCTGCTCAGGAAACCCAGTTCCTTCTAGGTCCCACTCCAAGGTTCCATTTGCTGGGAGGTCTTTCCCGTGATCCCCATCCCCTCAGCCCCCAGCAGAGTTGGATGTGCCC
Source organism: Phocoena phocoena (assembly GCF_963924675.1). Lineage (NCBI taxonomy): Eukaryota > Metazoa > Chordata > Mammalia > Artiodactyla > Phocoenidae > Phocoena > Phocoena phocoena. The sequence continues at coordinate 54,349,477 of NC_089234.1, forward strand.
TCCTCTACCCTGTCAGAGTCCTTGGACATCCCTCTGTCAGCCCTTATCCCAGGGCAGATATTCTAGTAGCTCCCAAGAGCAGCCTTTATCCCCAGATCCCAGACCTGGGCAGATGTTCCCAGAGTGACCAGGATAGAATCTGGGTGAAGGTGACCGCAGATGGATGTCCCTGTTGGACCCCATGGCCTGGACCTCCAGGGTCCTAGCCAGTTTGCTCCAAGGCCCGTCTTGATGGGGGATTTGGATGCAAGGCTGGGAGGAGACTGTCTGAGGCTTGGGGCCGCTGTTTACCCATCTGCAGTGTTGACAGGTGTGTGCAAGACATGTGTGCAAGCCAGTGGGTATGTCAGCTGGTGGGTGTGGTCACAGGAGTACATACGTTCACACACGTGCTTACACACGTGTGCATACACGTAGTCCCAAGTCCACAGGCCGCGAGGAAACAAGCAGGGGCACTTCCTTTTCCTGTTTTCAACTCCCCCTCCCGCACAAGCCTGTCCTCTCTCCGAGCACCACACCGCACACGTTTAAGGAGTGCCTGCGGTGTGCAAGACCCCAGGGGCTGGACAGAGCAGAGTAGGGGGCAGCTGGCCCCTGAGAGGACAGGAATGACGGGGGGTTGCACACCAGATACCCGTCCTGCTCTCCCCTATGCACTAGCCCTAGAAGCCAGATGCCACTGTCTCCTCTTCCCTTTAGAAGCCCCTGAAGTTCAGAGGCCACACAGGGGAACCAGTGGAGACAGGTGGACGAGACCAGAAGCTCTGTGCTCAATTCCCAGTCCTGGGTGCTGGATGGTACAGGGCCTGCCAGAAACCCCTACTTCCCAGGGAAACCTGGTTTTGGGAGGGGCTGCCCAGAATCCTCCCAGTCACTCTGCTGTCCCCTTGTTGGAAACCACACTTTCTGAGTGACATTTCCCAGAGCGTCCTGTAGGGGGGCGCCATAACTGTTAGCAGCAGCAGGGACTAAGGGTAGCTCTGAGCTGAGTCAGACAGGACAGTGTGGAACAGGGCCAAAGGTCTGAACTGGGGACCGGGCACTGCCCCCCCCAACACTCACACACACATGCATGCATGTGCACACACAAATACACACGTGCATACACGCACGCACGCATGCACATGCAGAGAGGCGATGGCAGTAGCCTAAGGTCACGCGCAACCAGTGCTGGCCCTCTGCCTCCCAGCCCCGTTTGCTCCTTGAACTCAGGCTGCCCTAAAGGGGACCTATGGCTGCCAGGCTTCCGGCTTGCCTCCATCTGAGAACCAGGACCCAGTGGCTGAGGGAGATGACCTTGGGGGTGGTTAGGTGCTCCTTTAGCCTGTTGTTCAGGTGGGAGGAGGACGTGGGTTACCCAGTGTGAATATGGAGGCCAGAGGAAGGGAAAATCCCTGCCTTTCCTCCCCCTAACGCCCAAATGCAACCCAGAAGGCCCTGCGTGAAGGCCTCTTTCCTGTGATGAGGATGGCCTGCGGCCTGGCAATCAGGAACTGCCTCTGATGGCCCTGCGCACACCCTGGATTCCTCGCTTCTAGCTGCAGGGTTGCAGGCAGGCCGCTTCACCTGGCTGGAGCACAGTCCTGAACCTGTACCAAGAGGAGGAACACACTCACTTCCAGGTGTTTGGGGATGGTGGCCCAGGCCAGTGCCCAGGAGATGGCCGACATGTGGTCAGCGCTTGTTCTTGTAAGTGGCCCTGCGAGGCCAGGCTGCACTGTGTCCAGACCGCCTGGTCCACAGGACTTGGGTCTGGCCTCGGGAGAACCAAGCTCTGTCTTGGTGCTGCCTGACCAGCTGGGTGAACTTGGGGGCCTCACCCTCCTCAGCCCCGAATGAGCACACCAGTTTGAGGGGCTAGAGAGACCGATCAGATGGGAAGGGCCTTGCAAATGCCCACATTGGGGATGCTGGGGTGGGGAACAGGTCCCTGGGTGGGACCTCTTCCTTCTGGCCCTCAGCTGGGCTGAGAGCTGCACGTCCCTCACAGAGGGGAGAGCGTGTTCATTTGGGGACCCTCTCCGAGCCCTGTGCCTGCCCTCCCTGCAGGCCCCTGAGCTGCCTGGTCGGAGAGCTCTCCCTTGGGGAGTCTGAGGCCCCTTTGAAGCTGGGAAGTTTGTACTGGAGGGGCAAAGGCAGCCTGGATTCAAAGCATCTCTCCTGGCCCTTAATTACCCTTCTTCACCCATAGGTGGAATTTCCACTCAAAGAGCTAAAGAAAGGCACCCGCTCTGCCGCAGGGGGACTGGGTTTCCCTGTTGCCTTTGTGTGACAGCCGCCAGCGGGGTGGTGGCAAGCAGCTTGGGTTTCTGATTTTAATGATTTCCTGAATTCATTCTGTTTCCTACCTCAGGGAAAGGAGCAGAGGTGATCCTTTTGAAAATTCACATAATTGCTTTTATTTGATTTTTATTAAAATGCATTCAGGAATAATGTGATTGCCCCCTTTATTACGTTGTTCATCAATCTGGCATGGGGAATCAGCCTGGAAAAAGAGGTGGGTGCAGGAGCCGGTGTGTGGTAGGGAGTGGGGACAGCCCCTCACTGGCCAAGTGGCACTGGGGGAACCCAGCCCCGGCTGCCCCTGACCTGGGAGGTGAGGTGATGACCCTGCTGCGCCCACTGCGTGGCGAGCTGGAAGATGGAAGGCAGTGCTGAGCAGGGAGTGCTGTGAGCACACTCTAGATGTCCTCCCCACCCCACCCTCTCCCCCTCTGTGCCTCCTCCTCCAAACCCTGAGTCCCCAGAGGCTGAGAGCCACAGCGGTCTGCCCTCCCAGCGTCCCTCGCACCCACACTTCCCTCGGCTCCCCCAGTTGCCTGCACCTTTACTGTAGCCTCTGTGCTGGTCTCGCTGGCTCCAGGCTCAGGGCCCTCAGTCCAACTTCCCACTGGCCCCCCTGATCACACCACTCCTCTGCTCAGGAACCTTGGTGGCTCCCGAGGGCCCCTTTCCTACCAGGACCTTTTGCTTTGGGACCTTCGCCTGCAATGGAAAGTACCTTGATTTCTTGTCAGACTCGGTTCCGAAGTTGCTCTGCTTTATACTGGGCAAGTCCCTGCCTCTCGGAGCCTCAGTTGACGGATTAAAGGAACGTGAGCACCAAGGCCTTCGGGATAGGGTCACTGAGAGGGAACCACGGGGAATGTAACTCACACAGCGTGGTTTGGGGGGTTGGGGGGGAGTATCACGTGACTTGGCCCGGTGAGAGGTCAGAAGCACTCAGCAAATGCTTGGGGTGAGAGGAAGGGCAGATTCAGCCCTGGCCCTCACTGAGGCCTCAGACCAGCTGAGGCAGCCATGGGAACAGCGATAGCATTTACTTCTAGCGCTTCTGCCCTCATGGCCCGCGGCCCTTCCCTCCTCCCAGCAGAGAGTTCTGGACAGGACCGGGCCCAAGCTTTCAGCCTAGCAGGTAAGAGTGGGACTCACTGTTCTTCCTGCCTCTCGCTGCCCTTCTAGGGGATGGGGGTTGCGGTTTCCGAGGAGGGTCAGAGATGCCTTTGCTGGGCTTCCTGGAAGCCCTCTCCCCGCTGAACTTGGCACGTGCACCAGATGCCCTCCCTCCTCCACCCTCGGCATGTCTTATTGCCCTCCTCTAGCAGATGAGGTAACTGAAGCTCAGAGAGGGTAAGTGACTTGTTCAGGGCAGCTCAGCTAGGAAGTGGGGGGGCTCTTGGGCACAAGAAACTAGGATGGGCTCGTGACTTCCCTGCTATCCCTGAAGCTGTTGGTGAGATGCTTTGAGGGGGTGGGTTTGGCAGCTGGGCCGGGCCAGGTGGAGCCACCCTGTGCTCTGGGGTGTGGGTGTTCGAGGCAGGCCCTCTCCACTCAGCCTCCAGTCTCTCTAGGGGGTCTGCCTCTGCTGGGTGGGCTGCATAGGGAGTCAGGTTAGCATGCGGGGCATGGGCATACGCATCCAGAGCTCCGGTGGATGCTTTTAATTTCTGTGAAAAGCCCATCTTCACTGAAAAAAAAAAGACAAACTTTTGTTGTCTGTTGCCGGTTTTTTTTTTTATGTGTTTGCTTTTATGCAAATCATTTGGCGGTGGATACAGCCAGGGGAATTCAGAGAGTGGAGGCCGTACATTTAGAAATTCAACTGTGTGGCCCCTGAGGGCCCGCTGGGGCCCTACCACCTAGGCCAGCACTCGGTACAGGGCGCTGCGCAATGCTTAGTCCACCATGTGGCCGCTCAGCCTTGGGGAAGCTGTTACCCCCACTGGAATGCCCTTCCCTGTTCTGCTCTGCTTGGATGGCTCCTCCGTGAAGCCCATGCCACACCAAGCCTCCCTGGATGTGCTCGCCCTCGGGTTCTGATACCTGCTCACCCTGCCTGCCCGTGCCTGGGTTCCTTGGCACAGGTTCACATCCAGTCTCTGCGGTCAGTCTGTGAGTCTCTGTAAGAGGGCAGGCCCAGTCCTCAGTCATGGGGAGGGCCATGCCGGGAGCTGGGAAAGTCCTCTAGTGTCAGCAGAGGAAATCCCAGCCCCGAGGGGCAAAGGGTGACCAACATCTTCCCTAGGACCAAGGGGTTTCCTGGGATGCAGACTTCCATTGCTAAATTGGGACAGTCTCCATCACCCTAGCTAGGGCTGCTTGCTCAGGGCCTAAGAGCAAGCTCAGACCCTGAACCTCCTGATTCCCCATGGCTGGTACCATGTCCTGATGCTGTCGCTATAGACAGTCAGTACCTTCTTTTGAGGGAGGGGGACACTGAGACCCCTTGGGTGTCCAAGAGATTGGCCCAAGGCCATGGGTGAGTGGCTACAGAGCCAGACTAAGGGACCGCCAGCCCTTGAGCCTCTGGTTGGTTCCTGCATCCAGGGAAAGGGCTTTGCCCCAAGGGAGGGGAGAATGGCTGAGCTCTGTAGTCCTGTGGCCTGAGTGCCACTCCCCAGGCCATCTCAGACCCCACCTCCCAGCTCCGTGCTTGCAGGGCTGAGGAGGGGCTGAGCCTCCCTCCCCCACTGCACCCCAGCCTCCCCTCCCCCCCCAGCCCCCAGGCCCTGAAGAGCAGAGCTCCTTATCAGATCTTGGTTCTCTCCTCCGCTCTGCTGCCTCTGCCTGGCCTCCGCCCCCAACCGCTGTAGCCCTTTCCTCTCAGAAGCTCCTTTTCCGTTACCAACACAGGCAGCCTGCAGAGATGTTGGTTTCTGTTGCTTTAAAAAAAAGTTTCCTTTTGGTGAGGGCGGTGAGGGGTTGTTTACTGGGCCTGCAAAGCCTCACCGTGGGCTGCAGCTGGGGGGTGGATTTGGGCCCGAAGGCTGCACGCACAGCCCTGAGCCTCTGGATCCTGTGCAAAGACAACAAGTGTGGAATAAACACCTGCTGTGCCCCCAGCTCGGGGCTGGGCTCTGGAGCACCTACTGTGTATTCACACTCCCTCGGGAACCTGTGCATCTGGGCCGGGGGGTTATCATCCGTTTCCCACAGGAGGCAGCTGAGGCACAGCAGAGGTGGTTGGGCCCCAGGCCTCTGGATTCATGGTCCGGACTCTGCCCACCACAGCGTGCTGCCTTCAGAGCTCCCCATTCCAACCTCCTCCTTCCTTACCTGCCTTTCCCCACACACACAGGGCCCAGGTTCTCCCCACCTGAGAGACAGAGCTTCCTGAAGCTTCCGTCCTAGCATCGTGGCCCCTCTGTAGGTAGGGCATGAGCTCTAGCCATGCCACCAGAGCTGGATTTGAATTTCAAGTCCTCCTGCTGTGTAACCTCTGGCAAGTTGTTTAGCCTCTCTGAGCATCAGTTGGCTTGGCCATCAAATGAGAGAAACTTGGAGAAATCCCTGAGAGAGACTGGTGGACTCTGAAGGCTGTCAGGCAGGGGGCTGGGGTCTCTGTCTGCTTAACAGGGGCCTCAGGAAGTTTCAATTGTCAGCCAGGTCTGGGGAATTGGCAGAGGTGGTGGGGAACTGCTGAAGGTGGGTGAGTGAGGGAGCACCACGATGAAGACCATGTTCCAGAAGGATCATGTAGGCATCAGTGTGGGTGAAGACTGCAGGGGAGAGGTAGAGGCTGCGGGGCTATTGAAGGGGACTTTGCCTTCCTTTTCAGAAAAATAAGGTGATGTTCTCCTTACCCCACACCCCTGCCCACACTCACCCCCTGCAACCAGGAGCAAGAATCATGGAGGCGAGACCATGATGGTGTGCCAGACTCCTGCCCAGGACAGATTCCCCCCACTGGCCTCCTCCCGGCTTCAGCTGTCATGCCCTGTGGGAGGAGGACCTGGAGGTTTAAGGGGTCCTGAACCCCAGCCCACACCAGGGGCCAGGTGTGACATAGGGTGTCCTCCTCCTCCCAGCAGCCCCAGTGTCCCTGAGAAGTGTTGGCAATCCAGGTCCACCTGAGAACCACAGTTTCCATTTCTCACTGACCGCTTCCCCTGGGTTTCCTAAACCTCTTGCTTCAAGCCTCCTGACACTCCCTGAGTCCTTGAGAAAACTCCCTCCAACCCCTCACCTTACAGGTAAAGAAGTCCCCCCAGAGCAGGGCAGCAGCTGGGCTGTCTGTGTACACTTCCCCTGCTGCAACTCCGGCCTCCCCGCATCCAGGACACGGGAGGGAAGCTCCTGATGCAGGGGATCGAAGGCCATCTCTTTCTGTGAAGGAAGTGCCTTTTCTGTAAAGTGAAGAGTTCCCCTGACATGTGTCTCCCTGTGAGTGTCACAGGCATTCTTAAAGATGAATGATCCTCCGCCACCTGTACTAGGTTTCCCTGGGGATAAGCCACAGCTTGGAGCAGCTGAGGAGGCCGGGAAACTTTACTTGAGGAAACTTTACTGTTCCCCCTTCTCCTGAAGTTTGTTGGATGGAGAGTGTGGAGAGTGGGAGCACCTTTATGTGGGTCCATTCAGGCTGCTACAGTAGAATACCATGGACTGGGTGGCTTATAAACAAGACATTTATTTTTCACAGTTCTGGAGGCTGGGAAGTCTAAGATCAAGGTGGTGGCAGATTCAGTGTCTGCTGAGAGCCTGCTTCCTGGTTCATAGACAGCTGTCTTCTCACTGTGTCCTCACATGGTGGAAGAGAGCTCTCTGGGGTCTCTTTTATAAGGGCACTAATCCCACCCATGAGGGCTCCACACTCAGGACTTAATCACCTCCCCAAAGTCCCACCTCCTAATACCATTACCTTGGGGGTTAGGATTTCAACCTATGAATTTCCAGAGGAAGCATTTGGACCATAGCAATCTTGTTCTGGCAAAGGTTCTTTAATGGCAGGAAAGAAGGGTGTTTGAGTTTCACAGCCCTCCTGCGGCCATTGTACCCACTTCCGAGACAGGTACACTAAGGCCCAGAGTGAGAGCGTAGATGTCCTTGCTCATATTCAGAGCCTGACTCTCTGGACTTTTGGTCAAGAAGAAAAGTCTCTCTCTGCTTGCTTCCAAGGCATTGTTGCCCTGCCGCTTCCACTGTCCTCAGTTTCTGGCCAGCACACAGTCTCTTGCACAAGAGGAGGGATGCTGTTCCTTGCTAGCCCTGTGGCTGCTCTTGTGATGCTGGGCTCCTCTGCTGTCCATATGCTCAACCCTGTAATAAAAATACTTCTCCAGTTAGTTCTAATTTTAACTCGCATTAGGACCGGCATTGCCTATAAGGCTGGCAACCAGATACCCTGGGGGATGTGCCTGCCTCACCCTCTCTCCTGGTGATAGAGGCCTCCAGGCAGGGGACGAGTGCTCACCCTGCTTTGCTGTGTAACCTTCCCCAAGGCTCTTACCCTCTCTGGGCCTCTCCTACATCATCTTCAGTGGCTGCTTTGTGGGGTTGCAAGGATCAAAGGATGTGAGTGCAGGGGATTGGAAGCCCTTTCTGTGGGCCGGCACTGGGCAGCCACCTTCTGTGTGTTTAAGTTGTCTTCACAGCAGTCTAAGATGTCTGACACAGACAGCTTCACGGACCACTTACTATCTACCCACCATCTGAGGGGGTTCTGCGCAGGAGGATTTTTATAGATATTATACTGGTATTCCCCTGCTGACCAGGCCTTTGCATCCTTTTACCCGGGGGTTTGGGGGCTATAGTAGAAATGGCTCCAGATCCAAAGCTCTCTCTTGTCATCTCAGACAAGATGCTGTAAGGTGGCCTGGAGGGCCTTCGAGGGACAAGACTCCAAGGAGGATGGGACAGACTGAGAAGGAAGGTGGGTAAGACAGGCCCAGACTCGGGTGTGTGACCAGGCCTCAGCATTTCTGGGAGGCCAATCCTGCACCTAGTCCAGCCTCATGCCCAGCGGAGTAGGAGGCCACAGGACGTCAGGGACACGCAACTCAGAGCACGAGGGCCTCCGCAGCGGCCAGGACAGAGTGGAGATCCAAGGCCCTGCCCTACTTCCTGGGCACCATGGGGCCTCCCTCTTCTTGAGGCCGAGGGTAACAGCCTGATAATGATGGAGGTGAGATGGTCAGAATTTAGTTTCTTGAAAGAAAAATCCAGAATGTGCTACTTCTTGCAGCTGTACATGTTGGTATAGCGTCATGCCCTAGTAATAGTTCTATTATACCCACTGCAGAGATGAGGAAAGTCAGCTCAGAGAGTTTATAATCGTCCAAAGACATCTTGCTTGGAACTGGTGGATCAGAGACGAGAACCTTGGTTTGTTGATGTCAAAGCTTCTGCAGCTTTTGCATTTTTTATGCCTACTTGACTGGCAAGATCACCCCACTTGGGGGACAGATAGGACAACAAGGCCCACATGGGAAAGTGACACAGCTAGGAAGTGAGGGAGGACTACCCAGTCTGTGCTTAGACGCTAAGCTGCCCTCCTCTCGGTCCAAGCTGCCCACGGCCCATCCGGCATCCCTCTTCTTCAGCCTAAGGCCACCCACACCAGGCCTCCAGGTCCTGACAGTGTGGAGAAGTTCTGGCCTCCTCACCTGCTTCCCACAGCCCTTGCTGGCTGCAGAGCCTGCCCTGGACCCACTGAAGCCGTGGCTCAATCCCAGATGTTGCAGCAGGCACAGCCCCGGCCCTGCCCAGGCCTGCCATGGGCTCCTCCTCTCCATGGGCTCTGGGCCTGGGAAGTGATGCCCGCTGGCTCAACCTGAGATTCAGTGGGTGAGGTTATGTTTTGGGTCAGCAGATCCAGGATCAATGCTTTTGATTTCTAGCATTTCTTTTTCTTTTTTAGAATTTCCATCTCTCTACTTGTATTACCCATCTGTTCATCCACGTGGCCTACTTTTTCCATTAGAGGACTTAGCATACTAATCATAGGTGTTTTAAATTCCTGGTCTGACAATTCCAATATTTCTGCCATATCCGAGTCTGGTTCTAATGCTTGCTCTCTCTTCAAACTATTTTCCCCCTTTTATCACGCTTCGCATTTTAAAAAAAATAATTAATTAATTTTTGGCTGTTTGGGGTCTTTGCTGCTGCCCACAGGCTTTCTCTAGTTGCGGCGAGTGGGGGCTACTCTTCGTTGCGGTGCACGGGCTTCTCGTTGAGGTGGCTTCTCTTGTTGTGGAGCATGGGCTCTAGGTGCGTGGGCTTCAGTAGTTGCAGCACACGGGCTCAGTAGTTGTAGCTTGCAGGCTCTAGAGCGTAGGCTCAGTAGTTGTGGCGCACAGGCTTAGTTGCTCCGTGGCAGGTAGGATCTTCCTGGACCAGAGCTTGAACCCGTGTCTCCTGCATTGGCAGGCGGATTCCTAACCACTGTGCCACCAGGGAAGCCCAAGCAGGACTTTCTAATGATAGAAGTCTCAGGCTTACTCTGTTAACTCTTTCCTGCACAAATGTTTAAAAACTTTCATTTCATCTAATACAAACACTTAAAGCTATACATTTCCCTCCAGCCAGTCTTTTAGCTGCATACTACAACAATTAATAGATTGTGTTTTTATTTTTTCATTCAGTTCAAAATATTTTCTAATTTCCCTTGTGATTTCTGTTGCCCTGGCTTCAACTTGTCTGCAGCATCTTATCTGTTATTAATTCCTTCCTATGAAATTTTTATTTTATAAACTGTATTTTCTAGCTCTAGAAGTTCTGTTTGTTTCTTTTTATGGTTCTCATCCATCTCTTCACTACGTTTTCTCTTAAATCCTTGAATATTCTTATAATAATTATTTTAATGTCATTGTCTGCTAATTCCACAGTTTCTGTCATCCATGTCTGTTTCTACTGAATTATTTTTCTTCTAGCTGTGGGTTGTATTTTCGTGCTTTCTTGCATGTCTAGGAGTTTTTGTTTGGGTGTTGGGCATTTTGATGCTCCATTGCTGAGTGTTTGGATTTTGTTGTCCTCTTGAAAGATTACTGAAGATATAGCTTTGGCAGGCAGTTAGTTTACTGGTGGATCAAGTTGCTCCTTGTGAGGCTTATTTTTAAGCTTTATTAAGCTGATCAATGAGGCCTCTCTGCTCTGCTCCGGCTGGTTGGAACTCAAAGTCTTTCAGCTCTGTGTGAGCTCTGCAAGTAGTTAAACTCACAGTTCCCTGGTAATAATTTTTCTCTGATAGTTGGACTTTGCCTGGCCTCATCACATCTCACCCCCAGACAGGCACAGTTTATAATTCATTCTAAGGCTCAAGAGGACCTCTGTGAAGATTTCTGGAACTTTCTCTGCCTAGCTCTCTCTTTGCTGGTACTCTGCCCGTGACTTCCTCTACAGGCTTAGCCTCCCTGTTCTCCAGCCTGTCTCATCGGCTCAGTGAGACTGCTGTGCTTTACTTAGATTCACTCTCTTCGTTCGGTAGCCTGGAACGTGTGTCCAGTTCGACAGCTGAGACAATCATAGAGCTTACCTCATCTGTTTCCCTTCTCTCGGGAATCACTGACCTGTGCCTCTATGTGAAGATAGGTGTTTCTTCCGTTTTCTTTTTGTATTTCTTTTCATTTTTTATGGTGTTGGTGCCAGTGTCAATCTGATTACCAGTTACTCTGTCATGGCTAGGAGTGGACAGCATTGACTCCTGTCCAATGTTCCTGTTGAGTAGAAGTTAACCAGGAAGAGGTGTGTCGGGGCATCTTAGGAGAAAGAGCTGCACAGGGGGAAGTTGTGAGTTTGGGGCATGTTCAGGGATGGTGTTTGTGGTATGTGTGTGGGGAAGGTTATGCGGGAGCAGACAGATAGGCAGGAATGTATTTGCAAAGGACCTGGAATGACATCTGGGAGTTTGCACATTATCCCAGAGGTCTTGAGGAGGCTAGAGCAAGAAATAATTATAAATGCAATAACAATGACACGTAACTGGTGTGTTTTCATGTACCAGGCAGGCACTGCTCTAAGCTCTTTCTGTGGATCATCTCATTTACTCCTCCGTCAGCTCATGAAAGACTAGTGTTACTAAGAATTGCCTCGTGCCCTGTGTTTTTCTAAGCACTTTTCGCAATCACCTCATTTAGTCCGCACATAGAGCACTACTTGGTAGGGAATATAACTATGCCTATTTTATAGATCAGGAAACTGAGGTACTGAGAGGGGAAATGACCGATGGTAACACAGAGAATAACTAGCAACAGAGGTGGCTTTCTTTTCTGCCAAAACACTCTTTCAACATTATTATAGTAATGTTCTTAAAGCTGCCTTTGGGTCATCCAGGTGTCCGTGGTACCCCGTTGCCTGCAGATACTGTGAATGGGGCGTGTGGCCACCATGCCTGGTGGACGCGGCATTGCCTTGCGGTCAGGTGGTACCTGTGATACTTTCAAATCACATCCGCAAATCCTTTGACACTTTCCATCGGAAGGTGGACTCTAATTCCCCTCCCCTTCTGGCTTTAGCGACTCGCTTCTAATGAACAGCACGTGGCAGAAGTGATGCCTGATGACGTCTAAGACCTGGTTATAAAAAGACATCCCTGCTTCCGCCTCACTCGTTCTCTATGACACATGCCTTGGGAGTCCCAATCTGTTTTCTGTGCCTATAGTTTTGCCTTTTCTAGAATGTCATATGAATGGAATTATCCAGTGTGTCGTCTGGCTTCCTTTATTCAGTATATTGCCTTTGAGACGCATCCATGTTGCTGTGTATGTCGGTAGTTTGGTCTTTTTTATTTCGGCAGTGTTTTGTTAATTCACGCACCTGATATCCATTTGTCCATCCCAGGGCTGGGCATACGTTGGGCACTCAATAAATGGGTGTTGAGTAGCTGAGGGGGTGAATGGAAGCTGAAGGTGGGGACTTTGCAAATCTGTTAAAGCCAGGCTTTGATGGAGGTTGGAGGAAGCAAGGTGATGACATTTCCCCGAGACTCAGTTATCATTCATTAATTCACAGCTACTTACTGAGTAGCTACTCTGTGCCAACTGTTGTGCTAGGCTGTAACGAATGGTTTCTGCCTGCTCCAGAGCTGACTGTTGATCTGAGAAGACAAATAACTCACCAAGCGGTTAACAGCGAGGGAGATCAGTGCTGGGAGAAAGGAAGACAGAGAAAGGGTGCGAGATGGGGAGGGCAGGGCAAAGGCGTGATGGGGTGGACAAGGCTTCCCAGGGAAGTGAAGGCCTGAAGGAGGCTGTGTTTGCTGGACCATGGAGGAGGGAAGGGTGTGCCTGGCAGAAGGAACATATGTGAGCACACAGAGTACACAGCATGTTGGAGGAATGAGGCCAGTGTGAATGTGGGGACTGGTCAGATTTAGGGCTGGAGAGGTGGTCCTAGGACCCATATTTTGCATCAGTGAGTTTGGCTTTTAGTCTAAAGACAAATGGGATCCACTGAAAGACTTTAAGTTGCGAAGTATTAATCAAGGTCTCTGTACTTCAGAGTGGAGAAAGGATTGGGTGCATAAATACAGGGAGAAAGGCCAGTTGGGGGGTTGTAAGTATTCCAGGGAAGGGCGGTGGTGACCTGGCCAAGGGCAATGGGAAGCAGAGCTTTTAGATCAACTTAGGGGAGACCTGCCAGAATCTGGTGACTGATTTTATGTGGGGAGGAGGCAGAATGAATTAAGGCTGGATCCCAGGTTTGGGACTTGGGCAACCATGTCCCTGGAAGGGGAGCAAGTAAGGAGGGGGCAGGGGGTGTAGAGATGATGAGTAAACATGGGGACTGTTGAGGTCAAAGATGTCCAAGTGGAAAAGTCCAGGAGGCAGCTGGATATTGTGGTCTGGAGAGGGAATCGGCTGGACATGCAGAATTGAGAGGCCCTGGCACGGAGCAGGGAGTGGATGACCATGCCCATAAATGCGTGAAGAATGTGGAGGGCCAAGGGCTCAGGACAGGGACCTGAGGAACACCAGGATTTCAAGAGAAGGACAAGAGGTGTCTAAGTGAGACTGAAGGAAACGGTGTGGGAAACAGAGTTGCTGACAAAGGAGGGTTGGAGGAGCCTTGGGACGAGTGTTGAAAGGCATGGCAGCGGGCACCAGCAAGCATGCTGCCCAAGGGTAGTGAGATAAAGGGCAGGACTCAAGGACGGCCAGCCCCTGGTGACCTACGAGATGACCCCCTTGGAAGGGTGGGAGGGGCAAAAGCCGGAGAGCTGGCTGGCGGTGAGGGGTGGATGGTGGGGACCGACAGGGAGATCGTTTGCAGCGTGGCGTCTCTGTCTCGTTTTGCAGTTTGGTGGGGACGCGTGAGCCAAGGCTGGAGCTGGTGAGGGATGTGGGATCCGGGGAGGATTTTAGATGAGAGCAGCCTGGATTCGTTTAAGCGCTGATGCAAAGCAGCCAGTAGAGAGGGGTGTTCTGGTTGTCTACTGCTGTGTAATAAACCACCCAAATCGTAATACTTTAAAACAACAACCATTTATTATCTCTCGTAATTCTTGGAATAACTGGGCTCTGCTGGCTCACATGGGGCTTCAGTCACCTGTATGTTTGACTAGAATGTGAAGATGGCCCATCACATGGCTGGCGGCTGGTGCTGGCCGTTGGCGGGGAGTTTGGCTGACAGGAACATCGTGGTTCTTCTCCATGTGGACTTTCCATCTTGGTTGGGATTGTCACAACATAACAGCTGGCTTCCAAGAGTATGCACGTGCTCCAGAGAAGCTGCAGATATCTTAAGACCCAGTTTTGGAAATTACCCAATGTCACTTCCACCACATTCTATAGGTCAAAGCAAGTCGCAGGCCAGCCTCGAGTCAAGTGGGAGGGGGCAATAGACTCCATCTCTTCTTGTTAGGAGGAGCGGAGAAGAATTTTGGCAATCTTGAACATAACACAGGAAAAGGAAAAGGTGAACCTGTACGGGAATAATTGATGGATCTATCGAGAAAATGGCAGGGCTGGAGGCCCAGGGCACATGCAGTGGGATTGGCTTTAGAAAGAAGAAGGGCTTGGAATGGGCTTCCAGGAGGGTAGGGTCATCTTATATTTTCTCAAGATCTGAGCAGGTCAACCAACCACAAAGTTCTGGGTTGTGTAAACCGCTTTGAACTTCCCCTCCCTTTGTAGAATAGCAGAGAGACTCCTAAGAGCAACACTTATTATTGAGTGCTACTTCGGCCTTAATCAGTTCTCCCAGTGGCCCTGTTTGGTTGTATGAGGTCAATGTGGTGATACCCGTTTCACAGGTGGAGCAACTGAGGCTCAGCACGTCTCTCTCTGTCTTTGAGTTTGTGTGAATGGGTTGATTGTCTGCACATAAAACACGTTTGCTCTCTCCTATCTGAGGAACATGTGGATGTTATAATAACTCCTTAGAGGAGGGACCCCATATGGATGTGAAGTGAAATTCTCACTCAGGAGAGGGGAACAGGGAGTGGTGGCACCAGCTCAGGCCCTGGCAACCTGAGGGGATCTTGGGCTGGAATGGAACCTGGGACTGTGAGGTTCAAACCCCTCAGGACAAGAAGACAGAGGAAGGAAGCGAAGGTTGGCTGCAGAAACCTGTACTGGTGACCAGCATTCCCGCCACCCTAATCATGCACTCGTGATATTATTAAAAATAATTTATGTCATGTGACTGCTTTTTAACTATCTGCTTTCAAGACTTAAGACCAGGATTATAAAAGGCATGCATTTATAAATTATCAGCGCAGAGCTCATAAGCGCATACACATTGGGGAACACTTTGGTAGCACTTTAAATTAATTTATTGTCATTCATTCCAGCTGTCTGTGATGTAAACCTTCAGCTATAAATTTGTACCATCATCTGACACACCATTAACTAAGGTGCTGCCCGAGCCAGAGCACATTATAAAACATTTGAATACAATTTCTGTAGGGACTTACAGCTCCCCTCTCCTTCCTTTCCTCTCTTCTCTCTTTCCCCTCCCCTCTCTTCCCCTCTCCTCCCCTCTCTTATTAATGACAAGCAATATGGAGAGGAGGCAAACACTTGAGAGTTGTGTTGGCAAAGGAATCAGGGCAGGTAAGACTCACTCTGCCTTGTGGCCGTCCACGGAGCTCATGGGGTTTCATCCCATTTTACAGATGGGACATCAGAGGTCCAGAGAGAGCATGGGTTTGTCTAACTAAGATCACACAGCCAGCAGAGACAATGACCTCCATCCTACCCCAGTGCCTCCTTGGCAGGCAGGCTGAGTCTCTGCTCCTGAGAACTTTGGCCTGGGCGTGAGTGACCCCCCAGAATTCAGAAGAAATGTAGGAAGAGGGAATAAGATTTCTTTGAGAGGAGTTTCTGGTGGGGCAATCAGAGAAGCTTTCTGGGGATGCCGGGCAAAGAGAAGGAAAGAATGGAGGGGGATTAATCCCATGAATACTGTTTTTAAACATCATAAAGGCAGAGAGTGGCTTGTTTGGGGGGCCTAGAGGGACTGAGCTGGCAAATTGGAAAGCAGTCCCAGGGGACAGCTTGGATCCCATGAGGAGGGATGTGGTAATGGCCAGAGCTGGCTGACACTGGAGGGAGCTCCCTGTCACTGGAGGAATGCAACTGGAGGGCTTTGGGAGACATGGAACCGTGAATTCGTTTCTTATTGCTGCTGTAACAAAAGACCACAAGAGTCATGGCTTTAAAGAACACAAATCTATTAACTTATAGTTATGGAGGTCAGAACTCAAAAATGGGTCTCATTGGGCTAAAATCAAGGTGTCAGAAGGACTGCGTTTCTTCTGGAGACGTCTAGGGGAGAGTCCAATTTTTTGCCCTTTCCAGCTTTTAGAGGCCGCCCACTTTCCTTGACTCACGGCCCCTTCCTTCATCTTCAAAGCCAGTGACACCAGGCTGTGTCCCTCTAGTGATGCCATCTTGCTGGCTCTCTCTTCTGCCTCCCTCTTCCATTCTATGTACCCTTGTGACTACATCAGGCCCACCCAGATAGTCCTAGAACATCTCCCCATCTCAAGGTCAGCTGATCAGCAACCTCAATTCCATCTGCAACCTAATTCCCCTTTTCGTGTAATCAACATATTCCCAGCTTCTGGAGACTAGGATGTGGACATTTTGGGGGGTGTGATTACTCCACCTATCAGAGATGACGGGTAAGGCCTCTGAGGTCTCCGTCACCCAGAGAAATTTTCTCATCTGGAGCCAGAGGACATTGCATTGCTTCTCTTAAGTAAGATAAGGTATGAGGTAGAAGAGAGAAGGATAGGAAAAGGAGGAAGAGAAAGCGGAGGCAGGGCTTGGGGGCAGGACAGGAGAGGAACATGGGGCAGGAGGAGGAGTAGCAAAAGAAAGAGGAGGAGGATGGAAACTTGACGTTCATCCCATGTCAGACACCTCAGCCACTCGCTATGTGGTCAGGCTGAGCGTCAGGAGACTTGAAGCCCAGTCCCAGTCCCACCATGCGACCAGGAGCCAGTCTGCTTCCCGCTCGCACTGGCTTCAGTTTCTCCCTTGGTCTTAACCACTGGACTGCCAGGGAAGTCCCAGCAGTTCATTTCTTTTTTTTGCTAAGTAGTATTCCATAGTCTGGATGTACTAGAGTTTGTTCAGCCATTCACCTCATGGAGGACATCGGGTTGTTTACAGTTTAGGACTAACACATAAAACTGCTATGAACATTTGTGTGCAAGTCTTTGTATGGACAGTTATTTCCTTTCCTTATGGGTGAGTAGGAATGGAATGGCTGGATCACATTGTAGATAGATTTTTTAAAAATAATTTTATTTTATTTTATTTTTTAATTTTTGGCTGCATTGGGCTTTATCTAGTTGAGACAAGAGGGGGCTACTCTTCATTGTGGTGCACAGGCTTCTCATTGCGGTGGCTTCTCTTGTTGTGGAGCACGGGCTCTAGGTGCGCGGGCTTCAGTGGCTGTGGCATGTGGGCTCAGTAGTCGTGGTACATGGGATTAGTTGCTCTGCGGCATGTGGGATCTTCCCGGACCAGGGCTCGAACCCGTGTCCCTGCATTGGCAGGTGGATTCTCAAGCACTGCGCCACCAGGGAAGTCCCAGTAGGTAGACGTTTAACTTTTTTTTTAATTAAATATCTATTTTTAAAAATTTATTATTCACTTATTTACTTAATCTATTTTCGGCTGCGTCAGGTCTTAGTTGCAGCACACGGGATCTTCCTTGAGGCATGTGGGATCTTTCGTTGCAGCCCACGGGCTTCTCTCTAGTTGTGGTGTGCAGGCCCCAGGGTGCATGCGCTCAGTAGTTCTGGCACGTGGGCTTAGTTGCCCCGGGGCATGTGGGATCTTATCTCCCTGACCAGGGATTGAACCCGAGTCCCCTGCATTGTAAGGTGGATTCTTTAGCACGGGACCATCAGGGAAGTCCCAATCGGGGTCCTTTGGAGGACTGGGAGACCCTATCAAGGTGCTTGTGACCAGGAAAACCCGGCCTGATCCTGGTAACCTTGAGGGTTCGACACCCTCCACCCCAAATCACTGGGACCCTGCCTGGGTCTAGTGCCTCACCCAGGATGCTCTGCAGCAAGCCTATCCCCCCGCATGCCCTCAGCTGGCCCACAGCCGCCCCCCGACCACCTCCTCCGTCCACGCCCAGGCCCCCCTGCACCCAAGACGTTGGGGTAGGTTTCCTTGCAAGACTTTCCAACCCGATTCCCAGCATTACAGCGGAGGGTGACAGCACCGCTCATAGCAGCTCTGCGGGCGGCCTGGGCGCGGGGCCGATGTGGGAGCACACGGAGGTGTGACTGTGGGGTGTCCGTGTGGGTCTGTGAGGTAGGAACGTAGCCCGCGGCTGTGCGGATGTGTGGTGTGTGGGCATCGCTGTGCCGTCTGGGAGCGTGTGTGTGTGTGTGTGTGTTCGTGCGTGTGGTGGGTGTGTGGGTGCTAGTGCTTCTGTGGTGCCGGGGAACGTGAGTGTGGAGATGTGTGTGTGTGTGTGTCTGTCTGTGGGTGTGTCTGTCCAGGAGGGTGGCTGCAGTGTGGGTGTGCGCGGGAGTGCATGTGTGTGCTGTGGTGTGTGTGTCTGTCTGGGTGTAACTGTCTGGCCGTGGGCATGTCTCTCTGGGCGGGTGGCTGCTTTGCGGGGGGGGGCGCGGGCTTCTCTGTGCTTGTGCGGCGTGTGGGGTGAGCGTGCGGGGCGGTGTGTGGGGGCTGCGGTGTGCGCGGGAGTGGCGGGCGGGCAGGCGCGCGGGCCGGCGGCCAGGGTGCGTCCCCGCTTCCCCGCACACAGTGGCTGGGCTGACAGCCGGGCGGAGAAGAAAACTAGACGTCAGGGAAATCAGTCAGAGACAAATCGATTCCCTTCAGAGGTGAGAAAAAGCAGATGCTGCAGCTGCTGGTGGCCCGTTCGGCTCTGAGCCACATCCCTCCCCAGCTTGAGCCCCCTCCCCCCGTGCTCTTGGCTGCCGATGTCGGCCCAACCCCCTCTGCCTTTGTTAGGGGCCCTGCGGCAGGCCTGCTGCCTGGGCTGCCTCCTCCCTTCCCCGGCAGGCAGGCAGGAGCCCCTGAGGGGCGTGAGTGTGTGTGAGAGATGGGGGTACAGACCTAGTTGTGGGCCTTGCCTGATGGCAGAGCCCCCTCGGGGTCTTCAGAGACGTTGGGCCAGCGACTTGGCTAAGGACATCCAGGGAACTGGAGGTGGCACTGGCCCTGAATTCAGGCCTGCTGGGTGCCAACAAAGGGGGATTTTGCCCACCTCCTGCTCCCCCACTCAGGGGCTCTTTGAGCAAAGCCCCCTTTTCCTCCCTCCATCCTGTGTTCAGGGATAGCGCAAGAGTTGCTGCCCCTGGGCAGCGCTGGTGCTGCATCCTTCCTCCCGGTGCATGAGTCGGCCCCCGGGGGGTGGGGTGGGGTCTGGGGCTGGGGGGGGGGCCCTGACACCCTGCCTGGGTCTTGCTGTCACCTGGCTGCCCGGTGGTCCGCCCCTCCCCGCTCCAGGCCCTCCTCTCTGCCACCCTCTTTTCCACTGGGTTGTAACGCCCAGAACAAATCAGGAAACAAGGGCAAAGCCTCTTAGAAATAGACCCACCTGGAGTCAGGGCTGTGTTTTCGGTGTCCCGGGCTCTCATGGCCAGCCTCTGCAGCCACCTGTGCGGCAGACCTGCCGCGCTTTTGTTCTGGGCCAGGGCCTGGGTTTGGAAGTAAGCAAGACAAGCAGGGCCTGCCTTCAGGGAGCCTCACATCCAGCCGGGAAGACACGCCTTGACTCCAGCTGGGATGAGAAGTAGAGGTGGGGAGAGAGGGAGGGCAGGGTCCCAGCCATAGGCAGCCCTGGTGCCCTCGGCTCCACCCTCCTTTCCAGGAGCCCATGGGCTCCTAGCTTCAGCTCAAGCTGGTTCCTCAGCCACATTGCCCCCTGCCCCCTGCAACTGTCCACTTGCCCACCTCCTCCCCAGCGAGTGCTCTCCCAGGTCCTGCCTCTCCTCCACACTTGACCCCTGGCTAGGACGGATGGCTCTGCCAGACCCACGCTCTATCTTCCTTCCTTTTTAGGACAGTCGGCTTCGTCCAGCATGGATCCCCCACTGTTTTAGTGTAAAGCTGCTGCATTGAGCAGAGGGCGGGAGAAGTGGCTGTTCCAGGGGCTTGGTTTCTGGGATGGCTGCACCAACAGACTCCCCCCACCGCAGACCCCGTCCTCTGCCCATGAGGACCCTGGTCTCTGCTCCCCACTCTCAGGCCTGTCCTGACCAATGTCCACCTGCTGGGGCCCTCCATGGCCATCCCTAGCCACACTCGAACCCAGAGCCTGTACTGAGAAGCCTGTGTTCCCTGGCTCTCCCAGACCTGGCTGTGAGTCCTGGGCCAGGCACTAAACCTCTCCGGACCTTGTGTTCTACCTAGCTAAAAGGATGAGGAATCAGGCCTTTTTCAGCCCCAGAGGGCCCCAGAGTGGGATCTGCTCAGAGTAACAGCTGTGTTTTTGTTACTGCTGGTCGGGGGATGGCTCATGGAATCCTTTCCAAACCCCACCCCTGGCCTAGATTCCCAGTGGCCAGCCAGATGGGAGAGGCCATGGATTGATCTACAAACATTGATTGAACCAATTTGGGGCCAAGCCCACGGGCAGACAGCACCTGGCCTAGTGCCTGGCCCATGAGATGTGTCCAAAAAATTAACAGCGGAGAGAAGGAATGGATGGAGTCGTGAGTGTGGACATTGCTGCCATGTCCCCGGCCCCCAGGAGCTTTCAGTCTCACTGGGATGCATTGGGTTTCTGACTCCAGCTCTGCTTCTGACCGCTCCTGGCCTTCCTGTTTGTCCCTCAGTAACATCGGCAGCTCTGTGACCTTGAAGATCATTTCCTGCTGGGATATTAATACCACCACTAATAATAACAGTAGCCATCGAGGCAGGAGCAAGCATACTAATATTAGCTGCACCTGTTGAGGGCCCAGCACGTGCCAGGCCCCCGCATGTGTTCTGATGTCAGTCGTCCCCTGAGCCGTGAGCTGGATTTACCATCTCCATGTTGACAACAAGAGGACGGATGCTCTGCACTTGCCCAGGGTTTCAGAGCTAGGGTAGAACTCAAGGCTGTTTTGGTTGGGCTCTGAGGATGGCAAAGCACAGAGGTACTCAGCTGACCTCAAGTAAGGGAGGGCTGAATGAAAAGAGGAACATCGTGGGGGCCTGGGGTGAGCCAGTTCCCTGGGCTGCAGACAAGGCTGGACTGCGGTGTGGAGCCTCAGGAGCTGGGGCCCCATGCAGCAGAGAACCCCCCGGGGCTGCAGTGCTGGCATCACCCTCAGTGGGCCTCCTCCTTCCCAGCTCTCTGCTCTGTCTGTCCCACGCCAACTCCCACGTTCCCTTCTTCCTCTCTGTGTGTCTGTGCTGGACCCCTGCTCCTCACGGATGTGGCTGCCTGGCAGCTCCACTCTCCACTGGGCCTCTGTCCACACCTCCTTTCAGGCCCTCTCCCCCAGCTGCCTGCCCAATTCACTCCTTATTTCCCAGTTCAAGGTCGGCTTCCCACCCTGCCAGGTCCCCTGCCCCAGCTGCCCGTTGTCAGGCCCCAGCTCTCATGCAGTCAGTGGCGGTTGGATGGGCACTTTCCGTTCACCCAGAGGGTCTCAAACTTGGTCTCAGGACCTATTATGCTCTTAGAAATTACTGAGGACCCAAAAGAGTTTTTGTTTATGGGGTTGTGTCTATTGATATTTACCACATTCGAAATGAAACTGAGAAATCATAAAATATTTATTCTTGAAGAACAACGAGAATAACTCATTACATATCAATCATTAACGTATTTTTCAGGACAAATAACTATTTTCTAAAATGAAAAAATTTAAGAGTGGTACCACTGTATGTTTTCACAGTTCTCTTTAATGGTTTACTGGGACTTCCCTGGTAGTGCAGTGGATAAGACTCTGCTCTCCCAATGCAGGGGGCCTGTGTTTGATCCCTGGTCAGGGAACTAGATCCCATATGCCTGCTGCAACTAAGGGTTCGCATGCCACAACTAAGGGTTCGCATGCCACAACTAAGAGTTCGCATGCCGCAACTAAGAGTTCTCATGCTACAACTAAGGAGCCCGCCCACTGCAACTAAGACCTGGCGCGACCAAAATAAATAAATAAATAAATATTTTAAAAAAATGGTTCACTTAAGAGAAGACGGTTGGGTTCTCATGTCTGCTTCTGCATTCAATCTGTTGAAGCCTCTGGAAAACTCCACTGTAGGTTTGCAAAAGGAAGAGGGTAAATAAGGCAAGCAACATCTTCTGACCTTGCAGAGCCTCTGAAAGAATAGGTGTCTTAGATCGTTCCTGATATGACCCCTGCACGGGCTCCTCAACCTGACAAATGCCGCAGGAACCCAGCAGTCAGCCACAGGCCGAACACCAGGCCCAAGAGCTCAGTCCTGAGAGCTGTGAGCTGGAGCAGTGGGAACCAGGAGAGCGAGTGGGCCGAGAGCAGCTTCCTGGAAGACATATAAGGTGAATGGAGCCACGGCAGATGGGCATCTTTCGAGAGGCAGAGGGGAGAGGGGGTTTTCTGGGCCCTAGGAAATGATTGGGCACATCTTCAAAGTGGAGCAGAGAGGCATGTGGCCAAGGCTGGCTGAGACCTTAAGGGCCCTGAGCTCTGAGAAGACGCTTGTTCCCACCCTGCATAACTCAGGATAAAGTTTACTTTCCATAGCAACACTAAGCTTCCTTGTATGTTGAAATTAAATTAGCCCCTTTCTAGTTTCTGGATTGCAAAACTGGATAAGTGCACAGAGGCAGAACTTGTCTCATTTGGGGAGCCGTGTTGTGTTAGAGCCCGCGCCGTGGGCTCGCTCTACCTCGTGGGTCATGTATGGGCACTCGGAGTAGGTGATGGGCAGGGTGGGTGGGGATGAGGGACTTAGAAAGGCCTGCCAGCGCTCCCAGAGCACCCAGTGATTCCAGGCACCCGCTGCTGAGGGAGGGTCTGAGCAGCCTAGCCTGCAATCGGTGGAAGGGGGGGCCGTGGTAGAAGCCCTGGAATCCCCAAATCTGGGGCGGGGTGGGAACAGTCATCCCCATGGCTACTGACCTTTCTACTTCCTTGTGAGGCGGTGAACCCTGGAGAGTTGGGGGGAGGAGTACTCTGGAGGGAATGACCCCCACCCAGCAGAGACTGGGAGGAAGTGGGGCTTGGTTAGGGCAGAGGTCTTGGGGCCATGTGATGGTCTGTGGAACACCAGCTCTGAACCCGAGCTCTGCCACTTACTCCAGGCCTCAGTTTCCTCATCTGTAAAGCAGGGATGAGGACATCCAGCTCACGTGGTTGTCTGGAGGTGACACGAGAAGGTGAAGGTGAAATGAGATAAAAGGGATAGAGTAGGCGGTGCAAAGAATTGGGCCAGCTCCATGAGGCACGAGCTTCCTTTCACTTCTGTTCGGTGCTATAATCAGATCCTGGTTCACAGGAGTTGCTCTATAGATACCTGTTGAATGAAAGAATTAATAAGTGAATGCAATGGTGGCTCCGTTAATGCCAGTTCCTTCCCTAGGCAAGGCCTAGGCCAGCCACCCCAGGCGGGGAAGCTAAGACCTAGAGAGGGGAAGAGCCTTGTCTAAGGTGGTGCAGCAAGTTGGCGCGTGAGCTGAATCCTGGCCGGAGGCTCTGCTGCCATCAGCCACGCGAGGAAGGGTGTCTGTGGGAGGGTCTGGGTCCTCCTCTGTGGCACGTGCTTGCGTGCACGTGTGTGCCTGTGTGAGTGTGCACGTAAGCAAGCATGTGTGTGTGTGTGTATGTGTGTGTCTAGGAAGCCAGGAGACTCAATTCCCTCCTTTCCGGGGTTCTTCCCTCCTGCAGGGAGGCCTGTCGTGGGCGGCTCTTCTGCGTGGCCTCTGCACACCTCACCTATTTTTTTTTTTTTTTTCACCTCACCTATTTAATGGGATTTTTGTGCAGCCTGAACTCCCTGCAGGGAGGTGTTCTCATTCTGGACGTAAGCCCTGTCGGCAACGATGCCATCACAGCTTTGAAGAGAGCCCAGGCCGGCTGCTCCAATGTGGGATGGAGACGGGAGCAGAATATTGGAAGAGGTGGGAGGTGGTGGTGGTATCACATCGCCCTTTGCGTCCCAGGGCTGAGA
The DNA here is from genome assembly GCF_963924675.1 of Phocoena phocoena. Lineage (NCBI taxonomy): Eukaryota > Metazoa > Chordata > Mammalia > Artiodactyla > Phocoenidae > Phocoena > Phocoena phocoena. The sequence goes on from NC_089234.1 coordinate 54,373,275, forward strand.
GGGGCAGCTTTCTCCTCCCTCCTGCAGAAATGCCCCAAGCCAGGGACGCCACCCTGGACACCGGCTTGGCATCCAAAGAGTGTTGAAGTCGGTGGCTCTGCTCCGCTCCAGTCCTTCTCAAAGCATGACCCAAGGAACAGCAGCAACAGCATCAGCCGGCAGCTGGTTAGAAATGCAGAGTCTGGGCCCCACCTCACACCCACAGCGTCCAAATCCCTGGAGGTGGGACCCAGGAATCTGCATTTTACAAGCATCCTCCTTGGATGCTTATAAAAGTTTAAAAATCACTGCTTTACACACTTGCTCAGCAAAAATATGACATCCAGCAAGGCTGGGATTAAAAGAGGGTGGGTGTTTCCTGGTTAGACTTAGAAACTTATTGAAACTGTTCGGTTGTCTGTTTGTTGGTCTCTCCATCCATCCATCAGCCCATTTTTTATCTGGTAGACATTCAGTTGCACCTAGAAGTTGAAATGGGCAAGGTTGCCCCCACCCTGCCCCCTCCAGCTTGCAGTGAAGCTCTGAGGAAGTGGGCTTCTGTCGCCTTGATTCTCCAGGCGGTCCAGTGCTTCTGCGGGACAGTTGCTTGTTTGAATCTGAGCCTACTGAAGCCACCCTAATGCAAAGTGTACAAGAGGGAAGGGAGCGGACATGACTTTTATTTGGCATCTATCGTGCGCTGGGCATTTCACCCTCCCAAACTCCCTTCCCCCTGGGTAGTATTATTCTCATTTTACAGAGGAGGAAACTGAGGCTCAGAGAGGTGAAGGGACTTAACTAAGACTGCAGAACCTGAGATATGATAGAGTCAGAATGTGAACCCAGTTCCTCCTGCCACCAGAAGCTGGGCCCTTTCTTCTGTTCCATGTTGCCAGGATCTTGGAGGACCTGAGAATCAACAGCTAGAAGCTGAAGGGCAGTCTGATTTGGGATGTGCTTCTAACTGTCTGGAGGTCAGCCAGCTGCCTGTAAGGTAGTGAGCTCCTCATCACTGGAGCTGTGCAATCAGAGACCAGGAAATCTGGTGGCCATGGTGGTGGTCGTGTGTGTGTGTGTGTGTGTGTGTGTATGTGTGTGTATATAGGGCAGGATTGAGACCGGGAACTTTGAGGGCCTTCTGTCCTTCTAGGGAGGCCTGCTCAGGCCTGCTCTGGGGTCAATGTCCCCATGGATGGAGGCTCTGCCGCCAGCTGCTCATTATCCGTGACTCCTCTAAGGGGACCCTGCCAGATCCCAACAGGAAACCTGTCGAGAAAGCTGTAATTAGAGCCGGGAGCCACAGGCCCGAGAGGTGCCTGTTGTAGCTTCCAGTGCAGACATGCTACCCTGGTGAAGTCTCTGGGCAAGAACCCCGTGAGTCAGGCACTCAGATCCTCTCCCTGCATGTGACAACCCCCCCACCCACCCAATTCTCCCTGGAAGGAGACCAGTGTTCCCTGGGAGCCTACTTGGTGTCTGGGTCTCACATATGTTCTCTCTTCCATTCCTCCCCAGAAACCTGGAAGCGAGGCAGCGTTCACCATGATGCAGTGAGGAGCCCAAGGCCCTGAGAGGTCATATGACTCACTCAAGGTCATCCTGCCGTAGCAGAGATGCGATGAAGCCCTGCCTTTGTGAGTACCTGGTCTAACCTTGTCATCATTCTGGGGGAGGCTTCGAGTCAAAGGTGGGGTGCAAGAGCCCAGTAGCACAGGTAGAGGAGGCCTAGATGGTCCTGGCTGGGTCCTGGGTCCGTCCTGACTGAATGTGACTTCCTTCAGCTTCTGTGAATCTGCCACAGAGGGGTGGGTCCCTGCCATGCTCCCCTATCAGGCTGCTGGGCCACCTGTGGCGACTGTGGTGGTTTAAAAACATGGCCACAAATTCTTCAACACTCCTCCTATTGAGCAATAACCTCTATGTCCCCTCCCCTTTAGTCTGGGCAGATTTGTGACTGCTTCACGCCACAGAGAATGGCAGAAGTGATGCTAAGTCAGTAAAGACCATGCAGCTTTCCTTTCGTTCGCTGGAGCTCATTTGCTCCTGGAGCCCTGAACCACCATGTAAGAAACAAGAATCACTGAGCTGAGGCTGCCATGTTGTGAGGAAGCCCGAGTCACATGGACAGTCCGTGTCTAGGCGCCGTGGTTACGAGTCCCAGCTGAGCCCAGCCATCTAGCCTCTCCAGCTGTTTGCGTTTTCCCAGCTGAGGCGTCAGACATCATGGAGCAGAGACCAATCATCCCTGCTATGCTCTGTCTGAACCCCTGGCCCATAGAATCTGGAAGCAAGGTAAATTGTTTTGTGCCATGTTTTCGGGTGATTTGTTACGCGGCGATAGATAACCAGTACAGCTATGCCAGCTGGGACGTACCACGCAGTCATCTCAGAGGTCCCAACCAGACCATCTTTTCCTCATGGCCCCTGAGCAGCTGGCTGGGCTCACACTCTCCATGCAAATCATTGCTCCAGGGGAAAGGTACAGGATTGGTGGTGGGGGTGGGGGGGGCTCTGTATCTCCTGGGGGTTGCATCTGCTCGGCTTCCTCCGCCCACTCCTTTCTCAGAAATAAGTTCCCAAATCTGGATCTGCCTCAGGCCCTCTTGTGTGTGATTAAGAGTCCTGATCCCCACTTTACCTCTTCTTAGCTCTGATGTCTTGGGCAAGCTACTTAACTCAGTTTCTTTAGTCTGTAAGATGGGGGTGATGATTACGTTCGTCAGAGGGTTATTGTCAGCAGTGCCGTGCACATAGCAAGCACGCTGATTGGTGTGGCTCATTATTATCCTTGAAGTCACCCTCTTCCTGGGCCCTTGTGCCATCTCCAGGTGCACAGGACTTTACAGTTTACAAGGTACCCTCTAGTTCCCCCAGCAACTCTGTGGGGCAGGTCAGTATTATTGCCATTGAACAGATGAGAAAACTGCAAATCTCGGATGTGGCTCATGTCCATGGCCTCAGATATAGGCCCTTTGTCCTCCTCTTGTCGAGCTTCTTCTGGAATTTTCCTCTTTGTTCCCCCCTAGGGCTCCTGGCTGACTTGCCTGGTCTTCTCTTTACTTTTGCTCTCTCCTGCCTCTGGACTTCTGGACTTCTCAGCCTGTGTGGCTTTGGATAACTTCCCCTTTCTGTGTCTCAGTTTCCCCCTCCATAAGATGAGGGAGTTGGGCTGGCTGATATCGAAGGGCACTTTCAGCTCTAAAACAATCGAGTTTGTTTTCATATCCAGGAGTGGCTTGTTCTCAGGACTGTCTGCTGCTTCTCTCCGAGCTGAGTCTGTCTTGACTGAACAAACCAAGAGGGCCTGATATCCGTGATTCCTGGGCAGCAGGGCCAAGCTCTGAGAATGGGGGAAGGGGCAGCACCCATGAGTTGGAAGGACCCAGAGAGGATGCTGGGGCATTTGTTCCCAGCTTGGCCACACTTGTAGTTCTGCCTGAGATTGATCCTGGCAGTGGCTGGGTGAGGGACCCAACCCAACCAGGCCTGGCCTCTGGGGCCCCTCCTAAGGCTGTTCTCAGTGGCGTCTCTGGGCAATGATGGGTTCTTTGGCATGCTGATTTCTGGTGGTTTAGCCATTGCTTCTTCACCTGCCAGGTATTTCCCAGGCCCACCTCATGCCTCACTTCCTCCAGGCAGTCTTCCCTGATGTGCAGCATTAGACCTTTTCTCTGTCTTCCCATAGTGACCTGGGCTTCCCATCAGGACCCTTGTTGAATTGTGGTCTGTAACTGCCTGTCTACTTACAGATTCTCCTCCAAGACCTTGAGCCCTAGGAGGCCAGGGTTCATGTCTGTCCTGCTCACCTCTGCTTCTCTAATGCCCTATACAATGCTGGCATTACTTAGGTGCTCAGTAAGTATAGGTGGCGAGAAAGAATTTTAGATAAATAAATAAATAGCAACCAATGCTATTAGCAGTAATAGTAATAATGCTCCCTGCTTAAAATATCCCAGCCTCATCTGCCAGTACCGTAAGCTAGGCCAGGAGAGGATGGCTTCCATAGCATATTAGTTTGGTCCCTGTAGGACTACTTCTCTTGAATTGTCTCTTTGTATGATGTCACTCCCCAGAAAACATCTCCATGAGATTTGTTTCGCGTCTATTCATAGAATTTTATAATGAAGACTGCCAGGAAATATTCCTGCTCTATAATCAGAAGCAGTTATGATTTCCCTAAATATCAGGCTTTATTTATATATTTATATTTTATTTCATGGAATCGTGTAACTGAGCAGGTTTCTCCTTTTGCAGTTGCTACCAGGAAGCTCAGATCGACAATCTGGATCCTCTGAAACAATGCTTAGAACTTTGTAGTCCTCGTTTCTGAGCCAGTCATATTTCTGTCTCATTTAATGTCCTTTCCTGTGTTTTGCCTCTGTACTTTCTTATCAATTTCTAATTTATGTTTTATTGCAGTACTTTAGGTAGCCTTGTAAATCCCTTATGGGTTTGTGTATGTTTTAAATCATTTTTCTTGGAACAAGGCAAGATATAACCAAGTGCATACACATGGTACTTCTGAGCACATTGACCCCAGACTGACCCAGGATTCAGTTACAGGCTGAAGAGTGCTGGTGCTGGGTCTGCTCTTGGCCACACAGGCCTGTCTCCCTCCGGGCTCTGGCCACGTGGACTCCTGGCAGCCTGGTCCATGCTCTGTGGGCTGTGGTCTGCCAGACCTTGTATGGGGTGGATGTCCCCTGACAAGAACAGGGCTTCTTCCTGAGCAGGTGGCCTCACTGCCCTGCTGCTGCTTCCTGACCAGCCTCATCTCTGTGGTTCCCCACCCCCTGCCTCATCCCCCTTCTGTGATGATGCTTAATTCTGCTCCTGAGAAACTGCCTTGGCTGCCTTCACAGCTAAGACTCGACCTTGTCCCTTGGATGTAGCCTGATTCCAGTTGCCACGGGCAATCACACTCACCATCAGCCAGGCCAGGGCGACTGACCTCCAGACCATGAGAACACACCCTGGACAGCTTGAGTCAGCACCAGGGGTGGGGGAGCTAATCGTAAATAGGCATAAAGTTAAGTGTTATCATTTTATCTTTGGAGATGAGCATTTACCCCCAGAGGTAGCAAAGGAGGGTAGTATGAACCCGTTTGACAAATGGAGAAACTGAGGTTCAAAAGGTTGTGATTTTCCCAAGGTCACACGGGAAGTCAAAGGACCAGAGGGCTTTGCCTTCCAGACTGGGGCTGGGTCCACTCTACCTCCTTTCATCGCCGAGCCAGGGGCCTGAGTCTCCAGTGGAGATTGGGCTGAGGGGGTCTCCAATCACTCACTCCCTGGCAAGGAGACCCTCTGAGGGTCACAGTCCTCTGAGAACCCCATTCCCAGCCAGAGCCATCAATTGCCAACAGGGCGTAGGGCCTGCGAAGTTCCCTGCATTTCCTCCGCAGAGCTGCCTGGTTGTGGAGGTTCAGCCCACGTGATCTGACGATCTGCCTGCTGGGTGCAGAAACGAGGAAGGGGAGGTGGGAGGAGGTGTGTGGGGTGCTGAGGCCTCTGCCTCAGGAAGCTTCATTTTGGTCTCTGCCAGAATTCAGAGCCCGGCCGTCTGATCGAGTGAGGCTGCCACACGTTTTCCCTAGAGCCGTACCCTCTATCCTTTTGACGAGGCTGTAGTGTTCAGAGCCGGGCATTTTGGAAGTAGGGGAGCCGGGGAATTGTAAGTCTCCTATATGGACATCAAGACAGCTGGTGTGGGCCCTCCTTCTCTGAGTGACTGCAAACAGGTCCCTTGACTCTGGGGGTCTGAGTTTTGTCATATGTTAAATGGGATCCGGAGTCTTTGCCCACCTCTCTCTCAGCGGTGTTGTGATAACCAGAACCTATTTGTTCTAGAATGTTTCCCCACCTCACATTTGAGATGCTGTGCAGAAGCAGTTCCCCAGGGGACTCTGTGTACCTCCTTGCCGCCCACTCGCGTTGCTGGAGGAAACAAAACCCCTCCAAAAAACAAAAGACATCAGCGCATCAGTATGCATGGAGTGGATGGTGGTGTTTGGATTCTCTTCCGTATAAGAGCTGTATTCATGCAACGAGAATTTGTTAAGGTTTTGTTCAGTTTACAAATATTTGTCGAGTTCCTGCTTCGTGCTCAGCCCTCTGCTCTATGTTGGAGCTGAAGAGGTGATAAAGCACTCTGGGGGTGGGCATGTGGGGAGAGCCGGACCTGGCTCTGAGTCCTGGCTCTGGTCCCCACCTCCTCAGTGACCTTGGGCAAGTCACTTCACCTCTCTGAGCTTGTCCCCTCTGTGAGCTGGAGATAATGCTAGCCACCTTCCTCATAATGTTGCAAGGATCAAGTGAGGAAACGCGATGTTCTTGTTAGCAGTGACTGAAACACCAAGTGTGGTTATTGTTTTATCGGGAGTGTTGGGAAGACATGGGTCCTGCTCCCGTGGCAGCATGGTTAAGGAAGTTATTAGTTATGGTAACGGGAGATTTGGGCTGGGGGAAGCGGACATAAGATGCTGTGGACGCACAGGGGAGCCGGGAGGATTTGTGGCCTTGGTGATGATTTCCTAGCAAGCAGCTGTGAGCCCTGCCCAGGACTGCAGATGGAAGGCACACATGGGATTTAGAACAGACCCTTCTACATTCCTGGGGAGACAAATCTTGTGTATGCTAGCTCTCTTACTCAGATGCTGCCCTCAAATTATCCTGTTGGCATTTTCAGGAAAATTACAACCATGTGCATCTTGGAACAGGGTTCAGGGGAGGGGGAGGGTGGTAGTGGTGGTGGGTGACTTAGTTGGGCTGGCTGCTATAACGAATACCACACACTGGTGGCTTAAACAGCAAACATTTATTTCGCACAGTTCTGGAGGCTGGAAGGCCAAGATCAGGGTGCTGGCTGATTCCGTGTCTGGTGAGAGCCAACTGCCTATTTTGCTCTTTCCACACATGGCAGAGACCATTTCTCTAGTGCTTCGTCTTATAAGGGCACTAATTTCATCAAGAGGGTTCCACTCTCATGACCTAATTCTCTTTCAAAGGCCTTACCTCCAAATACCATCACTTTGGGGGTTAAGGCTTCAACATATGATGTTTAGGGGGACACAAACATGCAGCCCATGGCAGAGGGTTAATTCTTTGAAGGTGTCATGGTACTGGTAGTGTTGGCTGTGTGGTGAGGAGAGAGTTCCAGGTGAGGGGAGGGCAAGGGGTGTGCAGGTGCCTGGTATGTGTAGGGCTGAGTGAGGAGGCCTGTCCCTGCAGGCCCTCCTGCCACCCGTTTCTTTCCCCTGCCAAGTCAGAGTATGCAGCGGGTCCACTGGTCAAGGACGGAGTGCCCAGGTAGTGGGGGTGCTTTGGTTCTCTGGCAGCGCGGGCAGGGCTGAGTCGGAATGGGGCGTGGGGAACACAGGTTCGAGACGCAAAAGGCTACTGAGGCAGCTGGGGCAATTCTTCAGGTTAGTGGAACTAACTTTTGGTGTAAGAATGGGTTTTCAGATTCTGCCAGGTTGGATGGGTCCTCAAAGCCCTGCCCTATGTGAGGCATCTGTGCTGCTGGGTTTTCTCCATTTCCCCCTCACATTCCTTTTCCACCCTTTTCCTCCCTGTTCTGTGCTCTGGGAACATGGTCCCTATGGACCAAAGCAAACAATTGACATAACTAACTACTCCAAACATTGTGGCCTAAAACACCCACCATTTGATTATGTTCATTGATTCCATTAGTTGGGAATTTGGAAAGTACACAGTAGGGACAGCTTGTCTCCACCCGCACAGTGTCTGGGACCTCAGGCTGGAAGCCTCTAAGGCTGGGGATAGAATTATCTGAAATCTCACTCACCTGTGTGACAATTGATACTGACTGTAGCCCGGGACCTCCGATGTGGTAGTCCACAGAAAAATCTGTGTGTGGCCTCTCCACGTGGCTGCTTGGGCTCCCTCACAGCACGGTGGCTCACTTCAAAGCGTGAGCATCCCAAAGAGAACCAGGTGGAAGCTGCATCGCTTTTTAGGACCTAACGGATATCACATAGTGTCACTTCTGCTGTAATCACAGCTGTGTCCAGATTCATGGAGTGTTAAAGTCCTACTATAAGAAGAGTGTGTGCGAGGGGACCTATTGAAGCAGCCATTTGGAAAACGGCATCTGCCTCAGGATAAGTCAGCAGGAGATCAGATTCGTTGATTCACTTACTCTCTGGTTCCATCCACAAACATTCCGGAGCTTCCTCCCGGCTGGACCGTGGGTCAGTAATGACTGTGTTCCTCTAGCAAACGCCACAGCTCCTCTTGGTCTGTCTTCTCCTTCATGGCAGCTCCCAGCCTACAGGCGTTTCTGGAATCATTCTAGGGGTGGCCGCAGCTCCCACTGTCGCTAACCCTGGGATGCTTCACCAGTCCTTTATGCTTTCCTTTAACCCTGCTTACACTTTTAAGAAGCCCCTTCATTAAACTCTCTTCAGTCACCCTCTTGAGTGAACATTCCTGCCAGAACTGTCACCGATGCACCGTATGTCATAGCAGGAAGCTGAGGCTCAGAATGCCTCCCACGGTGAGTGCCAGGAGGGCAGGACTTGAGCCCTGAACTCCTATCCTTTTCCAGGCACCTCTCTTCCTTTTTCAGGCACCTCTAGTGATGTGTAGTAAGGGAGAGCTCATCTAAGCAGCAGGGCCAGACGAGCCCTGGAGTCCCGTTCCGCTGGGGCCCTCGAGCACCCCATCTTTGCCTGCTGGGCTCAGCTCGAGGCCTGGTGTAGCCTTGTTTGTGGCATCCCCAGGCTGGGGGAGTCCCGAGGCCCCGCCAAGCCCCTGGCCCTCCCTGGGTCAACTAGTAACAGAGGGCCCAGCAGGGTGAGAGACGTGTTCTCCCAGGCACTGAGGCGTCAGGGCCAGGAAGGAAATTGTGTCACAGCTGGACACCCAAGCCAGGGAAGAGAAGGGGCTTGTTCGTGGTTACAGGGCGAGAATTCCCAGCCTAGTGCCAGCCTTACACACCCTCCAGTCTAGGTCCCTAGAGTTTTTAAAGAGCTTTCATTCCTCACTAGATGAGTGATATCAGCAGCGTTGTTGATGATGATGATGGTGATGATGTTGACGATGGTGATGGTGACAGCAAGTTTGCTGAGTAATTCCCACAAGCCGGGCACTTGACCTACATCATCTCATTTAAACTTCCTCCTTTTTAAGAGGACACGACATTCCTGGGGCCCCTCCTCTCAGGACTGTGCAAGTTCAGGGGCTCCTGGGGTGAGCTCCTCTCTCACTGCTGTGCCCCTGCTCACAACATCTCTGTAAAGCAGGTCGTGTCTCAAATGATGGCATCACACTGCAGGGCAACGTGACTTGCTCCGGGTCTCACCATTAGTAGGAGGCAGAGCTGGGATTTGAACCAGGCTCTGTCTGACTCTAAGCCCATGTTTTCATTATGTCCTTCCCACCCAGGAATGAACAGACTTGAACAGATCAGGTGACTTGCCTCGGGCCACAGTGGTGTGGGGACAGGGATGCCCTAGAGCCCAGGTCTTCTTTCTCATCAATGCCTTCGTGTGAGCGAGAGTCTGAATTTTCTCTTGGAAGTCCTACTGGTGCCACCTCAGGCTGGGGGGCATTTAAAGGAAGATGAGGGGTGTAGGGCAATACCATGAAGGTGTCAGTTCCTTGAGGACAGGGCTCTTCTGTCTTAGTCACACCCCAACTCCCCAGCTCAGAGCCTGGGTACAGCCTAGGGTACTGACACTGGGGCAGTTTGTTGACTGAATCAGTGAAAGAATGAATGAGTGAATGAGTGAGCCCTGAAGAGGAGAGGTGACCCAGTTAGGAGGCCAGCGACTAAAGGTCCTGGGGGCAGATGACTGCCTTTCACCTGGATGGCTTCCTGGTTATTTATTCCCGGGAAAATAATAAAAATACCAATCTGATGATGAAGCAAAGCTGTGTGCTAATTCTATTCCCAGATCAAATCACAGTGCGGGGAATGCGTTATCATCAGCGTGCTTACCTTGGGGGAACAGAGACAGAGAGTTTTATTAAATGAGACAATCTCCCTAAAAGGAAGCCTTACATTAGACTTTGGGCCTTAAATAATATTTGTGTCAAGAGCTGACAGACATTTTGCATGTGATATTGGGGAGCAAACCGTCTCGGAGTGCGTGGCTTTAGTGGGGGTCACTGGACTGGAGTGACCAAGCAGTGGCAGGTGAAGCATCTCCCGGGCCCAGGGGCCACTAGACAAAGCAGTTCAGGCCCCACTTTTCTCTCAGGCCGGCAGGTGCCTCCTTCCTGGTGACGTGGCAGCGGGACCCTCTGCAGCCCCACAGGGAGAGGGTTGTGCATTCCTGTCTGGGCACAATGACTCTGAAACTCAGCAGGCCCCAAATGGAGGCAAACGATTGTTTCCCAGATGGGATTCCCACTCCCCTCCCTGAAAACGTGCCCAGGCTGCCCTGGGACGTTGCACCTGCTCTTTTTGCACCTGTTGCCCTGCCCCATCTCTCCCTCCCTGGGTTTCTGCCTTTCGTAGAGACCTAGAGCTGACACCACTCAGCAGTTTAGACCACGGAGCCATGAAGATTGGGGAGGACTGGGTTCAAATCCTGCTTCACCAACCCTCTGACCTTGGGCATATGACTTCATTTCTTTGGATGTCAGTTTTCTTGTCTATAAAATGGGTTAACTAGTTGTGGCCTCATAGGCTTGTTCTGAAGACTAAATGCATTCATCTGTGGACAGCTCCTAGGATGGCGCCTGGGATACAGGAAGTGCCCCATTCATGTTCTCTTTATTCCTGTCCCTGACCTATCCCTCCTTCTCCTAATGCATCAACCACACACCCACCCCCCAGAAAAGGATGACAGGCTACTGGAGAGCAAAATTCTCCAACCCATTGTGGGAAAAGAGTATCTCATGGAGACCTTCCTCTGTCCAGATGATAGATCCGTGTGTTCCCAGAGGTCACCCAGTCCAGCCCCTCCTGTTACACATGGGGAAATGGGGGCTCCAAATGGGAGCCTCAAGCAGGCAGCAAGCTGGCTACTGACGTGGGAGTTGACTCAGTCTGTAGAAGACAGTCCTGGGATCTGCCTGGGGCACACAGATTTCCCGACCCGCAGGCCAATACACCTGGAGTTCAGTGCCTACCTCTCCTTTTTCTCTCAACTGTGGGATAATTTATAGAGTTATAGTAAAAATAATAGCTCCCATTTTCCAAAGACCTAAGTGTGCTGGGCCCCATGGTGAATTTGACATGATGGACTGTGCTATGTAACCAGTGAGGGCTTATTCCCAGTTGCAGAGGAGTAAACTGAGGCTCAGAGTGGCTACTCGACCGGTCCAAACCGTAGAGCTGCTAAGAGGTGGAGCCAGAGCTAGAAACTCAGGTGGTCTGACTCTGGGGCTGGCTCTGGTACATTGAAGCCCGCGTGCTCTAGGGCCCGCGTGCTGCAACTACTGAAGCCCACGCGCCTAGAGCCCACGCTTCACAACAAGAGAAGCTGCTTCAACGAGAAGCCCGCGCACTGCAATGAAGAGTAGCCCCCGTTCGCCGCAACTAGAGAGAAAGCCCGTGCGCAGCAACGAAGACCTAATGTAGCCAAAAAAAAAAAAAAAAAAAAGGCAGATACATTCATTAAAAAAAAAAAAACAATTAACCTTTCTGAGCCTCAGTTATATCACCTATAAAGTGGAGGTGATAAGTCGTAGGGTCATACCTACAGTGGTCATTGTGAAGCCGAGAATCCTGGAACTTCAGGCTGCAGGGACCTTAGGGACCATCCCATCTGGACCCTATTTCATGCCCAGAGAAATTCAACTTACCCAGAGTTGGGGAGCTGGAAGGGACCAGAGCTGGGACTTGATGCTTGGCTGCAGGATGTCATGGCCGTGTGGCGGCTCCTGGTTTCCAGTTCTTCCCAGGAGGGCTTGTGCCTACCCCGTAGCACTGGGTCTGCCCTACTCCTCTGTGGTCCTGTCACTCTCTCTGTACCAGGTGTTTCCCCTGTGACACTGTACCCTCTTCACCACCCATGCCTGCAGCTCATCCCAACTCAGAGAGGGAACCGGGCAGAGCAGCAGTGTCTGGACTGGTGTTTGGGGAGCTGTGGGCTCTGGTTTCCTAACGTTACTTTATTTAAATAATTAATTTAATTTCAAAAGAAATGCATACTCACTATGATCAGTGGGAAGTATAGAGTGCTATAAAGCAGTTGCCAATAGCCACCACCCTCTGTAATTCTCACTTCCCAGGGCAAGCTATGCTAATGGCCTGGGCTATGTCTTTACACGTCTCTCTCCGTGCCCATAAAACACACACACACACACACACACATACATAGGCTGTTTAAGAACCTAGTCTTGTTTCCTCCTGAAAGCCTTGTCTGTGCCTTTGACTTGCAATGAGCTCTTGATCTCTAACTTTTCTAAATACCCCTGCAGAGCATCTTGGGGCAAGGCTCTGGGCCAGGCTGGACTAGATGACCTGATACTTGGGCCTCGGTGACTCACAGGCCAGTAGGGGAGGCTCTGTGGGGTGGGTGGCTGGTTGGGTGCTGGCCGCTGCCCTGGGAGTTGGCTCAGTCCACAGAAGCACTGGGCCTGGGTGGGTGAATGCCAGCACCGGGGGGCCTGGCCTTTGCAGCTACCCTGAGAATGCCATGGACAGCTGCTGCCTGCAAGGAGCCGGGCCGGCTGGGTGAGGAGGGGCAGTGCATGTGTTTCTGCCTGTGTCCAAGGAGGAATGAGAGGCCCACTCAGCCACAGAGCCCTCTCCCACCCAGATCCTTCCGGCTTTAGGGTAGATGGACGCTTTGTCCTGGCTACCCTACTCAGAGCTTGCCTGTGCACCGTCAGGTTTATACTCTGCTCATCACCTTCACCCTGAGGCCCAGGTGATCAGGGACATGCCTGGGGTGACATAGAAATTTGGTGGTAGAACCAGCCCACACCCTGGGGCGCCAGGATCCTCTATCCTTCTCCAGGTGACTTCAGGTGGGCCACCACTCTTCCTGGGGAGCCAGGCCCAGGTTCCTGAAGACCTTGGCTTGAGTGCTGGCTCTGCCACCCAAAATGCTGTCAGATGCTAAGGAAGCTCCTAACTTCTGGTCCAGGTCTCCATTTTCCAAGTTGGTGTGCATTGGGCCTTGGCCTTGTCTGGCCTACAAGTCCCTTAGAGAAGGAGCCTGGGCCTGCTCCCCAGAGCCAGGTGCCGATGTCCATACAGGCAGAGCATCGTCTAGGGGGCGAGGGGGGTTCTCTTGCAACTCTAACACTCTGCTGTCATGGTTCATCTTTGAGGACATGTTGGGTGCATGGTCCAGTGCTGGGTATGGGAGAGCGGCGGGGTGGAGGATGGGAGTGAATATGTACCCTCTGGGAACACTGGGTCTGGCTGAGTGATCAAGATGCAGCCACAGGACGCACACATCCGGGTGAAGATCAGAGGAGGCGAGAGTCCTGATGGCCTGCAACGGAGCAGCTCTGTGCCCAGAGTGGTCAGGGAGGGCTCCCTGGAGGTGGCTGAGCCTTGAGGCACGGACAGGACGGTATTCTTGGTGAGGGGCACGGTGCATACAAAGGCATGGGGGTAGGAGAGGTCAGGTGTTAGGAGCCAGCCCTGGACGGCTTTGTTGGGAAGATGGCTCAGTGCGCCAACAGGGCCCCCCAGCGAGGGGCTGAAGGGCTTGGCCTTCACCTCCTCTGTTGGCACATCTCTGATGGCAAGAACCTGGCAGCGGCAGCCGCCCACCTCCACGCTGCGGAGGGAAGCCCGCCTCTGTCCCCACAACAGACTCCCACAGGCCAGAGCCAGCTGAGGGATAAACATCTCTAATCGTTAATTACCATGCCTGGTGTGATTTTATGACTTTCCAGATAAACGCTCTCTGAGGCAGTGTCAGCATTACAGACCTCCAGTTCAATGATCTGGGGTAATGATTGAAGGGGTGGGGCCCCAGAGGGCTGGAGGCTGGGAGCAAAGCTGCAGGGAGCAGGTGGGACCCCTCAGGAGTCAGGCCCAGCGTTTCTGGCCTGGCAGCGGCAGGGGCTGGCCCGAGCCTGAGCGTCAGGCTGGGGTAAGGCTGCCCGCTTCTTCCTGTCACTCTCCCAAGCTGCCCACCTGCTGGCTGCCCCCTGTGACCCACAGCCCTGGCCAGGCGTCGTGGGGCTTTATGGAGTTGGAGATCTGACAGTCCTTCCTGACGTCTGTCTGCTACCTTAGCCTCGACTGTCCGATAGCCGCTCACCTCCTAGCTCTCACTCAAGCCCAGTGGCTCACTGGAAGTGTGCTCTCTTTCTCTGACACAGCCCCACCTGCCTGCTAGCCCACCTCTGCTAAGAAGTCCCCGCGCACTGGGACCCCTGACCCCCGCTTTCCCTCCATCTTCCCTGAACCAGAGGCATTTCTTTCTTTCTTTCTTTTCTTGGCCACGCTGCACAGGCATGTGGGATCTTAGTTCCCCGACCACGGACTGAACCCACGCCCTCTCCAGTGGAAGCTCGGAGTCTGCCAAGAGCATCTCCGAACCCTCCCGAAGCCTGGCTTGCATTGGGCACGTGGGGAGCCTGCCCCAGCGTTCACTACATCTGTCTTCCTTTTAGGGAGAAGGGCTGCCCCAGGGTAGAAAAGCCCTTCGCTGAGCCTGCTCTGTGCCATGTGCTACACACTGGGTGAGTCCCTTTCATGCCTTTGCATAAGGTCCAGGTCAGGACCCTGGAGCCAGACTACCTGGGCTCAACTCTCATTGCTGTCGCCCATGAGCTTGGTGACCTAGGTGAGTAACTCACCTTCTCTGTTTCTTAGCTTCCTCATCTGTAAATGGAGGTTACATTGGTTCCCACTTCATAGGTTTAGTGTGAGGATTAAAGGAGTTCATCCGTGGAAAGTTCTTGTTACTGTTTCAGCCCATAGACCGCGCTGCTAGTTTGCTGTCGTTAGTGTATTTCATGACAAGAGGAAGAAAAGGGGCGCGTCCAAGGGTTTAGGTACAAGCTGGCTGCCCATAGACCGCGCTGCTAGTTTGCTGTTGTTAGTGTATTTCATGACAAGAGGAAGAAAAGGGGCGCGTCCAAGGGTTTAGGTACAAGCTGGCAGCCCATAGACCGCGCTGCTAGTTTGCTGTCGTTAGTGTATTTCATGACAAGAGGAAGAAAAGGGGCGCGTCCAAGGGTTTAGGTACAAGCTGGCTGCCCATAGACCGCGCTGCTAGTTTGCTGTTGTTAGTGTATTTCATGACAAGAGGAAGAAAAGGGGCGCGTCCAAGGGTTTAGGTACAAGCTGGCAGCCCATAGACCGCGCTGCTAGTTTGCTGTTGTTAGTGTATTTCATGACAAGAGGAAGAAAAGGGGCGCGTCCAAGGGTTTAGGTACAAGCTGGCAGCCCATAGACCGCGCTGCTAGTTTGCTGTTGTTAGTGTATTTCATGACAAGAGGAAGAAAAGGGGCGCGTCCAAGGGTTTAGGTACAAGCTGGCTGCCCATAGACCGCGCTGCTAGTTTGCTGTTGTTAGTGTATTTCATGACAAGAGGAAGAAAAGGGGCGCGTCCAAGGGTTTAGGTACAAGCTGGCAGCCCATAGACCGCGCTGCTAGTTTGCTGTTGTTAGTGTATTTCATGACAAGAGGAAGAAAAGGGGCGCGTCCAAGGGTTTAGGTACAAGCTGGCAGCCCATAGACCGCGCTGCTAGTTTGCTGTTGTTAGTGTATTTCATGACAAGAGGAAGAAAAGGGGCGCGTCCAAGGGTTTAGGTACAAGCTGGCTGCCCATAGACCGCGCTGCTAGTTTGCTGTTGTTAGTGTATTTCATGACAAGAGGAAGAAAAGGGGCGCGTCCAAGGGTTTAGGTACAAGCTGGCAGCCCATAGACCGCGCTGCTAGTTTGCTGTTGTTAGTGTATTTCATGACAAGAGGAAGAAAAGGGGCGCGTCCAAGGGTTTAGGTACAAGCTGGCAGCCCATAGACCGCGCTGCTAGTTTGCTGTTGTTAGTGTATTTCATGACAAGAGGAAGAAAAGGGGCGCGTCCAAGGGTTTAGGTACAAGCTGGCTGCCCATAGACCGCGCTGCTAGTTTGCTGTTGTTAGTGTATTTCATGACAAGAGGAAGAAAAGGGGCGCGTCCAAGGGTTTAGGTACAAGCTGGCAGCCCATAGACCGCGCTGCTAGTTTGCTGTCGTTAGTGTATTTCATGACAAGAGGAAGAAAAGGGGCGCGTCCAAGGGTTTAGGTACAAGCTGGCTGCCCATAGACCGCGCTGCTAGTTTGCTGTTGTTAGTGTATTTCATGACAAGAGGAAGAAAAGGGGCGCGTCCAAGGGTTTAGGTACAAGCTGGCAGCCCATAGACCGCGCTGCTAGTTTGCTGTTGTTAGTGTATTTCATGACAAGAGGAAGAAAAGGGGCGCGTCCAAGGGTTTAGGTACAAGCTGGCAGCCCATAGACCGCGCTGCTAGTTTGCTGTTGTTAGTGTATTTCATGACAAGAGGAAGAAAAGGGGCGCGTCCAAGGGTTTAGGTACAAGCTGGCAGCCCATAGACCGCGCTGCTAGTTTGCTGTTGTTAGTGTATTTCATGACAAGAGGAAGAAAAGGGGCGCGTCCAAGGGTTTAGGTACAAGCTGGCAGCCCATAGACCGCGCTGCTAGTTTGCTGTTGTTAGTGTATTTCATGACAAGAGGAAGAAAAGGGGCGCGTCCAAGGGTTTAGGTACAAGCTGGCTGCCCATAGACCGCGCTGCTAGTTTGCTGTTGTTAGTGTATTTCATGACAAGAGGAAGAAAAGGGGCGCGTCCAAGGGTTTAGGTACAAGCTGGCAGCCTGTGTTTGATTCCTGGTATGCAGCTTGGAGTGGGACCTGTGAAAAGTCGTTTCATTCTCTGGGCCTGAGTTTCCTCATCTGTAAATGCAAATAATAATAGTAGTAGCTACCTCCTAGGATTCTGGTTCTGATTATATGAGTTCACGCCCATGAGATTGGTAGCAAAGTGCCTGGCGCGTAGCTGGCTCTCCATAAATGGGATTGTCACTCCTGTTTGACAGATGGGGAAGCAGCCTTGGTGAGGGGAAGGGACTTGCCCAAGAAGGTTGTTTAAACTCAGCTCCATCTGAGTCCAAAGCCAAGCCGTCGTCTTCCTTAGCTCCCTCTTCCTCCCGTGGACAAGGGTCACGGTCAGGCCCTTTCAGGTCCCTGAAGCCATCTCTTCTGGTGTTCATAGTTGGAAAACCTCCACCAGCCTCCTCCCGACCCAGCACAACTTATTAGCTAATTGAACCTTGGTGAATTGAAGTCTCTGAGGGCACCCTTCCTCCAGGAAGCAGGGCCAGTCAAGGCCACACCTCGGCAGGCACAATGGGTCCCAAGGTCACCGATTTTCTCCATCTTAGATCCCCCCTGTGGAAGCCCGGTGTGTCCACCAGCACCTGGTCAGGATGCCAGGTTCACCTCCTTCCCTTCTGATTTCATTCTGCTCCTGCCTGCCTGCCCGGCCACGTGGTGTTTGTCAAGCGCAGCGTCTGTCTCTTGCTGCCTCCCTGCCCTCCGCAGTGCTGACCAGGCAAGCAGGATCTGCGGCTCAGTGCTGCAGACATCACTCTCCCGTGATAAGGGCCAGTGAGCACCCTTGAACGGGGAGCGTGCCATTCTTCACTGGGCAGCAGGGTGGGCAAAGCTGCCTCTCAGTGTGGGGGACTCAGCTAGCAGACAGTGGCGGGGGGCACAGCAAGCCTGGAGGCGGCAGATTTGGTTCCCTTGAGGTCTGAGCCTGGGGGTGTTGGAATAACAGAGGTTCCTGCTGCTGCCCTTGGAGAGAGAAGGTGTGTGATTTCAGCCACATGGCCTAGGTGCACCACGAGGCAGTGCTTAAGAGCAAGGACTTTGGATGAGGCCAGCTTGTGCCCTCGACCAGCTGCCACCACGGCTAATGACAATTAGGTTGAATCTCATCACATATAGATGCCAAATGTGAGGCTTTAAAATTTGCTCATTACTTTTTTTTTTTGGCTGCTTTGGGTGTTCATTGCTGCGCGCGGGTTTTCTCTAGTTGCGGTGAGCGGGGGCTACTCTTCATTGCAGTGCGCGGGCTTCTCACTGCAGTGGCTTCTCTTGTTGCAGAGCACGGGCTCTAGGTGTGCGGGCTTCAGTAGTTGTGGCTCGGGGGCTTAGCTGCTCCGCGGCATGTGGGATCTTCCCGGACCAGGGCTCAAACCCGTGTCCCCTGCATGGGCAGGCGGATTCTTAACCACTGCGCCACCGGGGAAGTCCTGCCCATTACTTTTTTTTTTTTTTAAAACCAGTTCTATTTATTTATTTATTTTTATTTATTCACTTTCAGCTGCGTTGGGTCTTCATTGCTGCGCGGGGGCTTTCTCCATTTGCGGTGAGAGGGGGCTACTCTTCGTTGCGGTGCGCGGGCTTCAGTAGTTGTGGCACAGGGGCTTAGTCGCTCGGCGGCATGTGGGATCTTCCTGGAACAGGGCTCGAACCCGTGTCCCCTGCATTGGCAGGCGGACTCTCAACCACTGCGCCACCAGGGAAGTCCTGCCCATTACTTTTTGACACTCCTGCCTTCAAAACTGCAGCCTCATTCCCCTCTCCTTGAGCATGGGCTGGACTGTTACTGGCGTCTCCCCTCACCCAGGCCGGGGAGGGACCCTGGGCACCATAGACATTTTGAACAGCAATCATCGTTGCAATTCCCTGAACGCCTACTACAGGCCAGGGGCCAGGCTAAGCAGTTTCCTAGAGCCACTCATTTGATCCTGAGACCCAGCAGTGGGGGAGCTACTACTGTTGACGTCCGCTCTCAAGAATGAGGGAGCGGGCACAGAGAGGTTAAGCAAATCACTTACAGCATCCGTTGGTTAGTCACAAAGTAGGCTTTGAATGCCCTTCTTAGCCACCATGTTACCCCACCACAAGGATGCAGCTGCAAAGAGGGTCCAGGGCCAGCTGTCCGGACACCTGGGTGTCCGTCCTGGCCCATGCCCCGAGCCAGGCCCTCTCCTCTCTGGGTTGGGGAGATGGATGTAGTGTTCCCCACAGGAGGCTGGCTGTGTAGCTGAGAGGACCCCTGAATGAGAAAACCTGGTGACCTCGGCAGCTCAGAACCCACTGGGGGCTGGTGAAAGGCAGGAGGAGGAAGTTCCTGAGAGATGAGGCGGGGACGGGTCAGCCTACTTCCTGAAGGAGGACGAGAGAAGCCGAGACTCAGAGCCAGGCAGGAATCAGGATGTGGGTACACAGGGGCTCTGGAAGCTGACCGAGGAATCCCTGGCTCAACTTTGCACACAGCGGAAATCTTTAACAAAATGCCAAGAAGATACTTTTGGAGCAGGACTGCACGATTTATTTATTTATTTATTTAGGCCGCACCACTCCGCATGAGGGATCTTAGTTCCCTGACCAGAGATCGAACCCGTGCCCCCTGCAGTGGACGTGTGGAGTCTTAACCACTGGACTGCCAGGGAAGTCCCAGCACTGCTTAATTTACATACAGTTTTCAGAGCCACCTCAGGGAATTCTCACCTCACCCTGGGTGCGCTAGCTTAGTAGTGCCCCGCCGCCATCCTAGTCCCTCAGACAAGATCCTGGGGGCCACACTGGCCTCTTCCTGTCACCCACGTACCTTCATCTTGTCAGCCGCTGGGAGGTCCGTCCTCCTACCGCCTTGCTTCTGCCTGCTTCCTTGCCACGCCACTGTCCCCGCCCTACTGCCAGCGCCACCTCTGGCCTGCTGGGTCACTGCCATCGTCTCCGGCTGCTTCTCTCTACCCAGGGGCTTCTTCACTCTATTTCTCTACCTTTCAGACTGAGGGGTCTTCCTAAGGCACAACTGAGCTAATCTTCCTTCCTTGCTTATAACTCCTCAGTGGCTTCCATGGACCTCAAGAGCAAGTCCGAATCCCTGAGCTTGTCTACTAGAGCTTTTAGTGCCTGGCCACTCTGGACACAAACGCTGAGCCGTGTCATTGAACTAGAAGACTCCTCTGACCAAGGGCCGAGGTGGTAATACAGAAGGCTTTCTGGAGGAAGTGACAACTAGGCTGGGGGCTAAAGGGTGATTGAGAGTCCATGCCATTGACTACACAGGAGAGGTGCTCCAGGACACCAGTGGCCGAGGACCTTCCTTGAGGTGCCCTCCCACCCCCTCAGTCCCCTGTGCCTTTGGATTTCCGAGAGGAAGCAGAACTGTGGGGCTATGCCACCGGTCGTGCAGTGTGGACATTCTGGGAAATACCGCTGGCCACTGGGTTGGTGTCCACACAGGAAGGGGGATGCAGGGCCGGATTTGCTGAGCCCAGATAAGCAGCCCTGGAGCTCCCCAGAGCGGAAGCCCCCGTGCACGGGAACCTCATGTGTGCGGGTGATAGGCGTGTTTGGAATGGGCAGGTATTGACTGAAACTGCCACACACGAACAGAAGATGAAATGGTGGAGGGCTGGCCTTGGGGAGCCAGAGAGCATCCCGTAGGGTGGAGAAGGGACCGCGATTCTCTCCGCAAGGTGTCCAAAGAGATCCCAGGATGGATTCACAGCTGGAGCGGGGGGGGGTCACCATCTGCAAAGCAGAGCTGGGCAGGGGATATGCCATGCCTGGGAAGCTGGGGCACCTAAGCTTAGCATTTGTTCAGATAATGTACCATTACTGATTTGAGATGAATCGATCCCTCTACACGGCAATTTGTCTCAAACCCAGTCCTCGACTCAAGAGGTGCCAAGAGCCCCAGGAAAGGACCAGACTTGACATCGATGAAGACGCCGCTGTCCCAGCCCTCCAGCTGTCAGTTGCTACTGAGGAGTGATGCTGGGCAGCTGCTTCCCCTTTTGAGGACCTCCGTCTTCCCATGTGTGAAATGGGTATCAATAACAATCTTTCTGCCTTCTAAGACAGCTGGAGGATCTAATAGGATAATAGAGATAAGGTTACACAGGTATCTGGTGAGCTACGTACAACCATCGTGGGTGTGGGAGATGAGAAGAAGGCTTGGTCTTGCCCTCACACATCTCATGGTCTGATAGGCAGGCAGATAAGTAGTCAGAGATAAGTAGTCGGACTAGAAAATCCCATGGGGAAGGTACTCCTATGGGGGCAGTTCAGGGGGCTCTGGGAGCATACAGCAGAAGCACCTCAACCAAGGAAGGCTCCCTGGAGGAGGTGACGTCTGAGCTGAGACCTGAAAGAAGGAAGGAGGAAGATGCAAGTGGGACGGGAGAGTGTTCAGGGTGGAGGTCAGGGTAAAGGGGGAAGGACGGCACCTGAATGGCTCTTGCTAGTTTAGCGTCTTTCAGTCATTGCTGTTTCTGGTAGGAGTTGGTGAGAGTCAGCAAGTGACAAGTACCATGTGTCTATGCACAGTGGCGAGGAAAGGACTCTGGCCTGGAGGGCTTGGCTGTGCCCCAAATCTATTTTTTTTTTAATTGAAGTATAGTTAATTTACAATGTTGTGTCAGTTTCGAGCGTATAGCAAAGTGATTCAGTTATACATACAAACACACGCACACATACACACACACACATATTCTTTTTCAGATTCTTTTCCATTATAGGTTATTACAAGATACTGAGTATAGTTCCCTGTCCTATACAGTAGGTCCTTGTTGTTTACCTATTTTCTATATTGTAGTGTGTATATGTTAATCCCAAACTCCTAGTGTATCTCCCCCCTGCCTGTGCCCCCTGCCTCCGCTATCCCCTTTGGTAACCATAAGTTTGTTTTCTATGTCTGTGAGTCTATTTCTGTTTTGCAAATAAGTTCATTTGTATCATTTTTTAGATTTCACATATTAGTGAGATCACGTGATGTTTGTTTTTCTTGGTCTGACTTACTTCACTGACTATGATAATCTCTAGGTCCATCCATGTTGCTGCAAATGGCATTATTTCATTCTTTTTTATGGCTGAGTCATATTCCATTGTACATATGTAATATATCTTCTTTATCCATTCATCTGTCAATGGACGTTTAGGTTGTTTCTATGCTTTGGCTATTGTAAATAGTGCTGCTATGAACTTTGGAATGCGTGTATCTTTTAAAAATTTTTTTATAGGAGTATAGTTGATTCACAATGTTGTATTAGTTTCAGGTGTACAGCGAAGTGAATCTGTTATACATATACATGTATCCACCTTTTTTGGATTCTTTTCCCATATAGGCCATTACAGAGTATTGAGTAGCGTTCCCTGTGCTACACAGTAGGTCCTTATTAGTTATCTATTTTATATATAGTAGTGTGTATGTGTCAATCCCAATCTTCCAATTTCTCCCTCCCCCACTTTGTCCCCCAGTAACCGTGTTTATTTTCTACATCTGTAATTCTATTTTTGTTTTGTAGATAAGTCCATTTGTAGCCTTTTTTTGATTCCACATATGAGCAATATCACATGATAGTTGTCTTTCTCTGTGTGACTCACTTCACTCAGTATGACAATCTCCAGGTCCATCCATGCTGCTGCAAATGGCATTGTTTTGTTCTTTTTCATGGCTGAATAATATTCCATGGTATACATGTACCGTATCTTCTTTAGCCATTCCTCTATTGATGGACATTTAGGTTGCTTCCATGTCCTGGATATTGTAAATAGTGCTGCAATGAACATTGGGTGCATATATCTTTTTGAAATATGGTTTTCTCTGGATATATGCCCAGGGATTGCAGGATCATATGGTAGTTCTATGTTCAGTTTGTTAAGGAACCTCCGTACTGTTCTCCATAGTGGCTGTACCAATTTACATTCCCACCAGCACTGTAGTAGGGCTCCCTTTTCTCCACACCCTCTCGAGCATTTATTATTTGTAGACTTTTTGAGGATGACCATTCTGACTGGTGTGAGGTGATACTTTACTGTAGTTTTGATTTGCATTTCTCTAATAATTAGTGATATTGTGCCCCAAATCTTAAATCAGACGCAATAATCAATCTTGGGAGGAATCCCAGAAATTAATACCACTATCAAAGAATGCAACGATGGAGGCACACATCACATCCCCATGCAATTTACCAATCTTATTCATGCAAACACCAAATGGAGCTAGGATGATGGTGAATTACCACCTCTTCTGAGAAGTCTTCATGGACTTCCCCTGGGCTGAGTGAGTTACAGCCTCCTGGGGATACCCATGATACCCAACATGGGTTCCACAGTGGAGACATTTGTACGCCCTCACGCAGGTTAGCTCAGGGACATTTGGGCCCTCCTGCCTGTCCTTCCATGCCTGGGGCAGAGTCACTGGTGGTCCTCGGTCAAAGCTGTTACCCTGAGTGACTGGTTGGCAGTTGTTTGTCTGTGGTAGCCTGGTGACAAGGTCTAGTGCCTTCCAATCTGGTCTGTGTCTAGAGCCTGGAAAGGTAAGCTCCCCAAAGCGGGGCTTTCAGAGACATTAGCCCACTCTGGGAAAATGAGAATTTCCACATGCAGATATTAGCTAATGGAGACCCTCATCACTTGTCATAGCTTTAATTTTAGGAGATGGTCGTGGTGCACATTAAGATTCTATTTTAGTGCCACACGAATTAGACGCCTTTATTAGCCATCGGAGGTCAGAGGGGTAATGACGTACTTGAGCTGGAAGGGAGAGATCACACTTCACCTTGAGTCTGGTCATTTCCCCCATGTTTCAGCTGCGTCAGCTCATCCGTCAGGCACTGCCCACGGCCTGATGGAGTCTCAAGCGTCCTAGAACAGGGGTGGGCAGGCAGAGGGAGGGTCTGCATGGGTGGTCTGACCCAGGTGCACGCTGGGGCCTGACTGGTGTGTACATTGTGCAGGAGTGTGGCATAGAAGAGTGTGTTAGCGTTTGCATTTGATCCTAAGATGTTCACCTTCTTTCATGTCTATTTATACTATATTCCTATTTACCAAGTTGGGAGGGGGCTTCTTTAAACAGTGCTTCATCGTTAATAAGTCAATGCCTGTTCTGTTTCTGGGATGTTCGTTTCGTGCATTAAAAAACTTCAAAATGAGGCTTCCCTGGTGGCACAGTGGTTGAGAGTCCGCCTGCCGATGCGGGGGGCGCAGGTTCGTGACCCGGTCTCGGAGGATCCCACGTGCCGCGGAGTGGTTGGGCCCGTGAGCCATGGCCACTGGGCCTGCGCGTCCGGAGCCTGTGCTCCGCAACGGGAGAGGCCGCGGCAGTGAGAGGTCAGCGTACCGCAAAAAAAACCCCAAAAAACTTCAAAATGAGAAAAACCCAGCTCACCTGTGAGTGTACCTGTGTCTGTGTGTCTGGGCGTGAATGTGTGCGTGTGTGTGTGAAGAGTGAGTGGGTTTCCACGCATATGTATGTGTGTAGAGACCTTTTTAACTGAGCTGGAGGAAAGCGGACGGGCTGCCTGTGCAGGGGTGAGCTCCCCGTTATGCGAAGTGCTTGTGAGGTGCCCCAGCCTTGGGGAACAGAGGCCCCCAGAGCTAGCCTGGGCAGCCGGTCTCTCTGGAGGGGCTCTTATAAGGGAGGTGGTGGATGGACTCAGCCTTGGGATCCCAGGATTCTGGATCTCTCTGGGCCCTGACTCCCATTCCTGGGAGACTTTAGACCGGAGACCTCCAGCTGCTTCCCAGGAAATGTGGTAGTTCCGTTCAGGCCCTCTCTGTAGGGCTCGTGTAGGGCTAGCAGGCCCTCAGCTAGCTCTGGGGTCCCCCAGGCCCACTCTGGGGGC
Source organism: Phocoena phocoena (assembly GCF_963924675.1). Taxonomy (NCBI): domain Eukaryota; kingdom Metazoa; phylum Chordata; class Mammalia; order Artiodactyla; family Phocoenidae; genus Phocoena; species Phocoena phocoena. The sequence continues at coordinate 54,397,850 of NC_089234.1, forward strand.
CTCTGTACCCCCAGGCTGGGGCAATCAGACCTGCTCTAGGGTCTCTGCTCTCCTCCCTTGGGACTGTTGGCTTGGCTGGCGATGCCTCTGGAATGCCCGTGTCGTGCCCTTTGAGGCACCCCCTGTCCCCCAGCCTGCCCCTCTCTGATTTCCTCTTGGATGCCAGCTTTCCTGATAAGCCAGCAGATGTGAGGAGTCACCTCCACCCTTATAAGGACTCAGAAAGACCTGAAGTCTATGACTCGCCTGGGGTTGGGGGTGGGTGGCAAGTGCACTCCCAGGGTGCCCTTTGGTGACATGGAGCAAGAGCTCTTTCTGGTCACCCTGGACCGTTGGCCCCCACAGTCGCCCGGGCCCTCGTGGGCACAGCACGTTACAGTCTACCAAGGACTTGCTCCTCCTTTGCACAAGAACACTCAGAGTCCCAGCGGCAGCCGCTGCCCGTTGGACAGATGAAGGGAGGGTGGCCAGCTGCTGATCTGTGCGCAGTGAGTGAGGGACTGAGCTGGATCTGGTCTAGAGCCCCTGTGTCCCCCAGGTGGACCTGAACACCCCATTCCTCTCTCTCTGCTTCTCCTTCAGCCTCTGGGTGCTTCTCTGGGCAGAGGCGGAAGGGCCTGTGAGCTAAGTGGGCAGTGTGGAGGGGCAGGGAGACTGCCTCTTGGGAGAGCTTTGGAGTCGCCCCTTCAGACCTGGCCTGGGTTGGCAGGTCACTTCATCTTTCTGGGCCTTCCTCCCTTCACCGGTAAAATCTCGTCAGAAGGAAACAAGAAGGGCCCAGATACGTTTCTGGAGCTTAGGAGGCGTGTCTCATAAAGCGGTTCTTGGCCCTTTCCTTCCCCTTAAAACTGAGTGCGTTGGCATAGGCTCGAGTCTGCTTAGCCAGGGAAGTAGGTGGGAGCCAGTGTGCCTGTGAGGATTCTGCCGTGGTCCTCCCCCTTGCCCCTCACTCTGTCACCTTGGGCCCGACTGTTCCCTTCCCATCTGGGCCCCGTGGCAAGACCAGGCGGCCCCTATTGATCAGGGAGAGATGGAGGCTGGAGGAGCAAACCCGGTGGGAGGCAGAGCCTGGTGACTCAGAGCTCCCCTGCTGCCCGCCGTCTGAATTTCTACAGAGCTTAGAGGTCCAGTGAGGGCACTCATCACTTTCGGCTCTGGGCCCCATGTCCTATCTCCCTGCCTGGACGAGGGGCCATATGATTCAGTACTTTCTCTACCCAGCCCCTGATGGATGCCTGACACATGGTGGCTGTTTGCAGAATAAACAAACAAAATCATTTCAGCAGCGAGTGAGGGTCTTGGGGACCCGCTGGAGTCAGTAAGTCCTGGCTGGGAACTTATCTAGCCCTCACGCCCTCAAGGAGATGAGGCAACTGAGTCCTGGGAGCAGAAGTCTCGGGGGCAGGGTGTGGACAGAGGACTCAGTGGGCCAGAATAAAGCTGCCGGGGAAGGGCTCAGAGCTGGGAGCTCAGGGCCCCATGGACGCATGGCCTGGGCTTGAGCGTGCGGGAGAAGATGGAGAGCAGCTGGGCTGAGGCAGGGGAGGAGGAGGGAGGGGGTGGGGCAGGGCAGGTGTCTTCCAGGCTGAGAAGAAAGAACATATGGCAGCCCCGACGTGACAGTGCGTAGCCACTTTCAGGACACAGTGGAGAGTTCATTAGATCCTGGAGCTGCCTAGGCCGTGGCATGAGGTGTGGGCAGAGACAGGACTAGAACCCCACCTGGCCAGGCTCCTTGTCCAGTGCTCATTCCGTGTGCACCCGACCCAAGTCCAAAGGCCTGGACAGCCAGGAGAGGCTGTGGCCAGATGCCTTTCTCCTGGCCTGTCTGCCCACTGCACTCAGGAACAGATGCTAAGGCTCCTCCAGGCCTGGGACCCACTGAGGACGAGACCTGGTCTCCTGGACACAGCAAGTGGGCTTGCAGATGACCTCCGCCCCCAGGCCTCGCAGAGACACCCTACATCCCGAGGCTTTGTTTACTCGGGGCGGCAGGGCCGAGTGGAGGAGGGAGGCATGGGCGGCCTCCACACGTGGTGGCAAATTTGGGCCATCGATTTGCATTTATTTCCTGCTCAAATGATCCAGGCTGGCTGCTGCTGGGGGTGGGGGTGAGGGGGCTGCTCTTTAGCATTTTAAGTTTGCAGATAATTGGAGGAAAATAACTTCAATAATGAAATCACTGCTGGATCACATTCTGATACGTGACAAATCAATTCATTTATGATACCTTCTTTGTCACACTGAGCCATTCTGGCACTCAGTGGAAGCCTCTTAAATTAATAAAACTGTTAAATCCATAAAATCCTCCGTTCTGAGTAGCACATCGCAGCACAAGTTTGAATCATTAAAGGAATAAAACCGATAAATGTTTTAAGTGAGCTGGGGAGTGTCTGTGTCTGCAAAGAGGGGCTGGCTTTTAAGACAGATACAATATAATAGTCATAAGCTCCAATGTTTCCTCCCTGTGTGTAACGGGGGAGGGGAGGGCGGGGGAGGCCATCTGCATATTCCAGTGGGTGGAGGCTGGTAGATACAGGCCTAGCCAGCGTGGGGCAGGCTGCTTTAGTGGTGATTTGTGGGGCTTTAGCCTTTTAAAGAAAATATGATTTAATAGCAAAGAGAAAAATATAAAGCCTTTATTGGATCCCGTTGAACCTGACTTAGCTCAACAGGGATTTTTCAAAATAGCTGTACTTGTCTGAAAGGGGAGGGATGGCAGGGCTCTCACATCGCACACTGACCAGGGAGCGGAGGCCTGGCGGACGGCGGGGAGGGCAAGGGGGGGTTACAGACCTGTGGGCCCAGGTCAGGCTGAGCGGCCTCTCAGCTTGACTGCTTGGTGGCTGTGTGACCTTGGGCAGGCTGCTGCACTTCTCTGAGTAAACTGGGGATGGAGATGCTGATCTCATAGGGAGGAATGGATGAGCTGGGGCACGAGCCAGAGCTTTATAAACTGTAAAGTGCAAGGGCCTGGCCAATTAATGTTCATTTGAACACAACCCCAGCTGGTAAAGTTTCCTGCACTTCTTACAGCACAGGGTTGGCTTTGATGTGCTGCATGTGGGTGGAAGGATGTGGTCGTGCTGGAGTGCACTGTCAAGTTGTGTGCACATGACCTACATCATGTACCTTACAGCCGCGGACTTCATTTGTGCATGTTCTTGAAATTCGAGAGTTCCCACATCACTCATTCGGGCTGGATGGGCTCGGGACCAAGCAGCAGGGAGCCCGGTACACAGGAAACAGCCAATGAAGGCTACTCCTCCCTCCACATCAGTCCAGTTAGAAAAACACCTATAGGAGTGTTCAGGGGGCACTTCTGTGCCAGACACTGGGCAAGGGTGGGCGGTGGGAACCACAGCAAGTGAATGAGACCCTGCTTGGCGCTTTGGGACCCATGTGGTCTCTTCTCTTGTCCATCTGCCTTTCATGCCAATGAGACTGGAGGCTCCCTGAAGCCAAGCTCCGGGCCTTCTCCTTTCCTCCCCTCCTCCAGGCTCTTTTCCTATAAACTGAGGCTCCATACACTCTGGGTCGGATGGCGTGTTCAGCCCCTATTCTAGAATGTAGGGGTCATCCAGTGTGACAGCTTTCAAACTTTATTTACCCAAAATAAGAAAAACTTTTTACGTCGCACCCCAGACACACATCTGTGTTATACATACATAATTGGAACAAAATTTTAGGCAACAATACTTAGGCTTAATGAATGTTTGGGATTCTATTCTATTCTATTCATTTCATTCATTCCATATTCCATTCTAAGATTTTTAAATGTTGTCTCAATCCATTAAATTACTTTTATGATCCACTAATGGTTGCGACCAGCAGTTTGAATACTTGTGATCTGGTCCATCTCCTCAGTTTTCTGACAAAGGACTTGTCAAAGGCTGCATGGAAATGACTAGCCCCACACCCGCAGGCTGGGAGGTGCCCAAGGCCACAACCTGCCCGGCCATCTGACCTTCACGCCCATTCCTCCCTCTGGCTCAACCTGAGCTCTGCTAGAGCCCTCCCCACTGGTCACTCCGTGCAGGACTCAGAGACTCCAGATGGAAAATGGTGGGAGAGCTGTCACCAGTGGCCTTGGCTCACCTTTCTGAAAAGAGAGTGGGAGAGACAAGCCAGCTTACCTGCTCTCTCCACCCCACTGCGATCAAAGGGGTCTGAGGGTGGGGGACCCATGCCCCTAACATAATGAGCCACGTGGGCCCAGCAACCTGACAAGTCTTCACTCCCCCCAAGCGTCAGGAGTTCTTGACAGCCGGCAGCTCGAGCGCTAATTGCCAGCCAGGGTGAGGGTGGTAGCCCCGCAATCCATATCAATTATGGGCACTGGCCACGGCTGTGAGACAAAAAGCTTCCTCTGAGGCTGTCAGACCCCGGTGTCATTACTCGGGGCTGCTGGAGGCTGGATGGGAACAATGGCCCCCCGCCATCCCCTGCCGCCTTGGCGGCCTGGCCCTGGGCACCGCTGGCCTGCCAGACAGGCCCTGACAGGTGTAAGGGCAAACACGCAGGCTGCCTGCCCGCTTTGATGTTTTGTCACCGTGCTTGTCAGCCTGGGACTGATGGGCTGCCATCACCGCTCTTACAGAGGGAAAGCTTCAGGTCCGGTTTTTCTTTAAATCAAATGTTTTTTTTTTTTCCTTGTCGGGAAACTAAAATGGCCCCCCAAAGCATCATGACTGGTAGCTTTCAAACTAAGAGCTGCTGAGGGGAACTGAGAGGCTCACTGGGTGACACTCAGGATCCTCCATGCTGTGCTCAGGTTAAATCCGTTTTTCAAGTCAGGCTTTCTAGGACAATATTGGTTCTCAAATTTTTGCATGTTTTAACCTGGAGGGCTGGTTAAAACAGAGCCTGTGGGTCCCAAGAGTCAGTTTCCATTCAGCGGGTCTGGGGTGGGGCCATTATTTGCATTTCTAACAAGTTCCCAGTGATGCTGATGCTGCGGTCCGTTGGACCACACTATGGGACCCATTGTCCTAGAAAGTGCTTCTCAGCTTGTGTGTGTGTGCATTGCATATATCTGGGGGTTTTTTTTCAAAATACACATGCTAGAGCATCACCCCAAACGTAGAATCTGAATTTTCAGAGCATTGCTGGGGGCTGAGGAGTCAGATAAATCCCAGTGCTCTGGCCCCAAGTTGCTGGAGGAGGTCACAAGAGATGTGGTGCCTCCCTCTAGGGTAGAAAGTGCGTTTTGAACATTTGGAGTTGTTCAGAGAGGCAAGGGATGCCTAGACAAGGAGTGAGCCTCCAGCCCCCGGTGCTAGAGGAGTCCAAGCCCAATCTGGGCCACCAACCCTCTAGGCGGTGCTAGAAGGGACCCTGAATGAGATAGAGGTTGGGTGGGCATCTCCGGGGTTTTCCTCCCTCACGGAGACATCTGTGCACAGGGAGTTTGGGAACATAGCGTTTGGGCAGGTCCTGGGCTTAGAAGTCTCTCTCGCATTTCCCAGGATGCCCTGGGGCTCAGTGGTTTAATTTCCCACCACATTTACTCCGTGACCTGACAGTTCTTCAGGCACCATCGCACCCACTCCCCTAATACAGCCTACCTCCCCACCCCTTACCCCTGAGAGAGGCAGGTGACGGTACCATATTGGCAGATGAGGAAACTGGGGTCTAGGGAGGTGAAATGACTTGTCCAGGGGCCCACCACACTTCCTTCAGGGCTCCTGGGGGGTGGGATCCTGGCCACACAGCACTGATGGTGAAGGTGGCAGGGTGGGGACGGGAGCAGCACATGAAGCCAGCACGACCCTGGCACAGCGGGCTGAATGATGGTGCTGTCAACGAGCCTGGTAAGAGGCCTCTGAGCTGTCTATGGCCTGGGGCTCTGGGGGAATCTAGGGATCAGGGCATGATCAAAGGGCTTCCTGGGGCTCAAGTCAGTCTGTGTTCTAGGGGTCTGAGTCCAGGGCACTCTGCCTCTCCGTAGCCAGCCTTGCCCCTCAAAGTCTCCCACGGCCTTTTCCAGGCTTGCACCTTGCTGTGGCTTTTTAGAAAAACCAGCTTTATTGAGGTATAATTTACATACCATAAAAGTCATCCGTTGGAAGTGCACAGTTTGATGAGTTTTAATAAATTTACAGAGTGCGCAGCCATCAGGACGATCCAGTTTAGAACATTTCCATCACTCCAAAAAGTTCCCTCGTGCCAGCTTTCCGTCACTCCCACCCTCAGCCCGAGGAAACTACCGATCCACTTTCCTTCTCTCTAGTTTTGCCTTTTCTAGAAATTTAGTGTAAATGGAATCATGCAACAAGGAATCTTTTGTTTCTGGCTTCTTTAACTCAGCATAATGTTTCTTAGGTACATTTTTGTTGTTTTGGGTGTCAGTACTTCATTCCTTTTTATTGCCAAGTAGTATTCTCGTGTGTGGCTATCCACCTTTGATTAATCTAGTCACCAGATCACGGACATTAGGATTGCTTCCAAGTTTGGGCAATTTCAAATAATGCTGCTATAAGTCTTTGCAGATATATATATTTGCAGATAAGTCTTCTTTATGCAGATACATATTTTCATTTCTCTTGGGTGGATACCTAAGAGTCATACGCTAAGTATATGCTTAACTTTTAGAGAAACTGTCAAACTGTTTTCCAAAGTGGCTGCCCCATTTTGTATCCTCACCAGCAACATATAAAGGTTTCAGTTTCTCCTCTTCCTCTGCAATGATTGTCCTTATCTATCTTTTTATTAGAGCCATTCACCTGGGTCTATAGCAGTGTTGCTCATTTGCATTTCCCTGATAATGAATGATGCTGAGTTTCTCCTTATGGGCTTGTGAGTCATTCGTGTATCTTTGGTGAAGTGTTTATTCAAATCTTTTTCTTTTTTGTTTTTTTTTTTGTTTGCTTTTGCGGTACGCGGGCCTCTCACTGTCGTGGCCTCTCCCGTTGCGGAGCACAGGCTCCGGACGCGCAGGCTCAGCGGCCATGGCCCACGGGCCCAGCCGCTCCGCTGCATGTGGGATCTTCCTGGACCGGGGCACGAACCCGTGTCCCCTGCATCGGCAGGCGGACTCTCAACCACTGTGCCACCAGGGAAGCCCCATATCTTTTTCTTTTAATTGGGTTGTTTGTTTTATTATTGAGGTGTAAAAGTTCTTCATATATTCTCCATACTAGTCCTTTATCAGCTGTCTAATTTGTCAGCATTTTCTCCCAGTCTGTTGCTTGTCTCCTCATTTTCTTAATAGTCTTTAGAAGTGCAAAGTTTTAACTTTTAGTGAAGTCCAATTTATCAATTTTCTCTACCATGGGTCACATTTTGGTGTCATAGCTAAGAAATAACTGTTTGCTTAAATTAAGTCATAAAGATGTTCTCCTATATTTTTCTAGAAATTGTATAATTTTAGCTTATATTTAGATCTATGATCTATTTTGAGCTAATTTTGTGTATGGTGTAATGTAAGAATCTAAGTTTTTTTCTTCCTCCTTTTTTTCCCCTTTTTTGCATACAAATATCCAATTGTTCCAGCATTATTTGTTGAAAAGGCTATCCTTTCCTCATTGAATTGTCTTGGCACTTCGTTGCAAATCAATTGATCATACATACATGAGTTTATTTCTGGATTTTCTACTCTGTTGCACTGATCTATTCTTCTATCTTTTTAATACAATGCTGTCTTGATTACCATAGCTTTATAGTAAAATTTGAAATCTAGTAGTGTGAGTTTTCCAACTTTGTTCTTGTTTTTCAAAATTGTTTTGGCTATCCTAGGTAATTTTCATTCCCATATAAATTGTAGGATCAGCTTGTCAATTTCTACAAAAAAAAAGCCTGCTGAGATTTTGATAGAGATTTGATAGGGATTTTAATGGCAATTTGGGGAAACTTGCCATCGTAACAATTTCAAGTCCTCCAATTCATGAGTGTTTACTTAGTTCTTTTATTTAGATCTTCTTTGATTTCTTTTAACATATTTTATAGTTTTCTGTGCACGATTCTTTTATTTCTTTTGTGAAATTTATTCCTGAATGCTTCTTTCTTTCTGAATTGTGAATTCTATTCACAATTGCTATTGTGAATGAGTTGTCTTCCTAATTTTATTTTCAGGTTGTTCATCAGTAGTAGACAGAAATACAACTGATTTTTGTATATGCATCTTATAGGCTGCAGTGGTTTTAAAACCAAAATGTCTTGACACTTCTCCCATTGAGAGTTGGGAATCTATGCCCCTACCCTTGAGTCTGGCTCTGGAAGTTCTTGACCAATAAGATATGGCAGAAGTAACAGGGGTCAGTTCCCAGGCCTTTAGAAGCTAGCCGCCTCTGCTTCCTGTCTCTTTGGATACTTGCTCTGAAAACCCAGCCACCATGTTGTGAGGAAGTCCAAGCAGCCTGGAGGGGCCCATTGGATGTCTGTGTGGAGAGGAACCGAGGTCTCCAGTCCTCAGCAGCAGTGACTTGCCAGCCCTGGGCGGGGAGCCATCTGGGAATTGGATCCTCCAGCTTCTGGGTGAACTCCTTTAGCTGGTGCAGCGTGGAACAGAGATGAACCTTCCCTGCTAGGCTTTGCCTTACATGCAGATTTGTGAGCAAAATAAATGACCGTTGCTGATTTGAGCCACTAAGTCTTGGGGATGGTTTGTTTCACAGAGCTAGATAACTGGAACATTTGCCTTCTGAGTCTGATTAAGACTCAGGTGGGCAGGAGAGAAGTAAGGGGGAAAAGCAGAGGGAAGGGAAGGATGGAAGAAGGCAGGAGGGTGGGAAGAAGAAAGCAAGGAAGAGGCTAAAATGTGTGATGATTTGAGTGCCTGCTCTGTGCTAGTCACGTGTCTTGATCATTAGAGTCAGACCAGCTCACAAACACCACAGCTCTGCCACAAACACACTGTGAGTGCCTGACATCAGGCAGGCCATTCCTCCCCTTAGGGCCTCATTCTCCCCATCTGTGCAATGGGGGCAGGTGTGGAGAAGGGATGAGCTGGGTAAAGTGGGAGCTGTGTCTAGAGCTGCCCAGTGCTTGGGGTTGCTCTTAAGGGGCGTCTGTGGCAGTGGACCCTTAGTCACTTTAAGAATCTGACTGCATCTTTGGAAAACCCATATGCCTGAGGGAAGAGGAGGAGGAGAGGGAAGACAAGGAAGAAAACCAGGAAGAGCCATAATAATTACAGTAATACTTTATATTGTTATGCTTCTTTCTTTTATAAATTATTTTTAATTAAATCTTTTTTTTTTGAGGTCATTGTAATTTACATGCAGTTTAAGAAAAATACAGACGTCCCGTGTGCCCATTACCCAATTTCCCGCATCAGTGACATCTTGTAAAACAGTAGCACACTATCACAACTGGGACTTTGACACTGATGGAGTCAAGAGAGAGAACATTTCCACCACCACAAAGTGTGCTTCGTTTTTGAGAGTAGACTTTCACTCAAGTAAGAAGGTGGGCCCAGGGACACGGCGGGGTTAGGGGGGCATAGGACACAGCAGAGGAAGGGTGGCCCCCTGGGCTTCCGCCCTGCTAGGGACTGGCCAGGTAAGGGTAGAGCAAATGCAGAGCAGAGGCAAAGCCTGCATCCCAGGAGCTAGGGAGGCACTGGCTGAGCCTGGTTGTTCTGTTTCAGAAGAGAGGGCTCTGGCAGGGAGTGGGGTTGGGCTGTCCTGGGCAGAGGGAAATAGGAGGAGGAGATGCGACCTCTTTGGCCTGGAAGGCAGAACTGGAGGAGGCTGATTCCAGGCTCAGGATAAGACCACTTGAGAGCTCATCACTGGAGGTGCGTGGGGGAGGCTGCACAGCCCCTGCTGGGACCCCAGGGTCAAACACAGGCCCCCATGAAGGCTGGACTAGATGGTTCTTGGAGCTGGCTCCCCGCCCTGATAGGCTGATGTGGCTCTGTGAGGCCAGATCAGAATGTCCCAGGCTCTGCCCTGAGGGATGCACGTGGCCTGGGTGAGCTGCTTTGGCTGCCCCCTGCCCCAATCTCCCCTCTTGACACAGCCCTTCTCTGGCCTGGCCTGTCCTCCCAGGACCAATGAGTGATCACGAGGTGCAAGTTCATTTGGAGCTGTCTGGAGAGCAAAGATTCGAGTGAAAGAGGCAAGGCGGGGCTGGGGGCATGTAGGACTGACAGGTGGCAACAGGGCCTGGCTTGCTTGAGCTGAGCGACACACTGGTTCCTCTGCCGCAGCTCTGTTCTTGGTGTGCTGAGCTTTGTACGCTGTCCCCATGGCCTGGATCCCCTTGCCTTTTGCTCTTTTCATGCCTGATTCTTCTAGGCCCTTTAGTTCTAGCCTTACATGTGGATTTGGACACCTCCTCAGAGAAGCCCTCCCTGATTGCCACAAAAAGACATCCACCGTCCACTCTCTCTTCCTTGAAAGCTCCTCCACCCCCTGCTTGATTGGTCTCTGGCACTATCACAGTCTGCCATTGTCTGTTAGCTCATGAGTTCTGGGTTTGGTCTATCTGTCCTGCTGGACTGTCAGCTCTGTGCCATGGGGTCACTGTGGCCTTGTTCTGGGCTGTGCTCCCAGTACCCAGCGCAGCCAGTACCCAATGAATGAGTTACAGGAATGGCTAACACTTGATAGTGTTTATAGGCACTAGGCCCTGTTTTAAACTACCTATATTAACAGAATAACTCCTCCTAACAACCTATAATGTAGTGCTATTAGTATCCTCATTGTAAAACCAAAAGGTTGTGTCCTTCAGCTAGTAATTGGTGAGTCTGGGATTTGAACCCAGGGATTCTGGCACCAAAGTCAATGCTCTCAAGCCCTTGAGGAGTGATGGTCACCTGCCTCTGGCCCCTCCCCTGCTTCGTGGGGGTCTATTGCTCTCCCCAGGAGACATTATGCATAAAGTCTCCCTCCCCGCTGCCCTTCATTCTCCTCTCCTGGCTGAACACTCTGACTCCACTGGTCTTGGTGGGTCCTGGCAGGCCTCTCCCCTCCCAGAAGTCCCGTGTGGGAAGTCTCATCCTCTTAAGACAAAGGGGAAACTGAGGCCCTGCAGAGGAAGACAGTAACGCTGCCTTGCTTCCGGTCCAGGGCCCTTTTCTCTGCTCTTCAGCTGCTCAACCTCGCAGGTGGGAGAGTGTTTCTAAAGGCTGGGTTGGTCCCAAGATGGGGTTCTTCTTAATTCCCTACAGCCCTAGGGGGAGGGCAGCAGGCATGGCTTTTATCCCCATTCTGCTGATAGAAAAACTAAGGCCCAGGGAGGTGAAGCCTGTTGCCTGTGGTCATCTGTGTGAAGAAGCCCCAGACTTCCTGGCTTCCAGCCCTGGGCTCCATCCAGAGTACACATGACACTAGGTCATGAGGGGCCTCTGCAGGTTCACCTGCCCCAGAATCAGGGTGAGAAGTCAAGGAGGCTGCACACGATAGGTGAGCGACATAAGACCAAACTGCGTGGCAGGTGATTTTGAGGCTCAGGCCTAGCCAGGCATGAAGGAACGTACGACTGAGTGAATGATCTCCTGATGTATGACCCGTGGTGGGGCCTTGTACCAGAGCAGGCACCTGTAGGGGCTCTGTAAGTACCAGCTGCCCACTGAGTCCTCCAGAGACAGCCTGTGTGGCCTGATAGCTCAGACTGGGGAAAATGTTCCCTTCTCTAAGGGAGAGGCAAATCCAGGGATGTGGAATGTCAGGGAAGCCTTCTTGGAGGAGATGGCCTTGGCACAGGGCATGGAAGTTGGAGGGGAGAAACACTTTCTGGGCCAAGGGGTGGGAGACCTAACAGAACCCTGGGTTCAGCTGAATTCCATCAGTAGTATGCAGGGGAGAGCAGGATGGAGGAAGGGCTCGGGCCCTGGGGATGGGATGGGGGTCTGACCGTACCTTGTATGAGGCCTGGAACAGCCAGGGTCAGGACAGGAGGGCCGTTCCTCTGGTCCCTCCATGAGTCAGAATCTGAGTCCCTAACATTTTCTTGGAGTCTCCCAACACGCTTTTCTTTCTGAAACCCATCACCTCCTTGGCAGTGAACTCCAAGTACTCACTGGTTTTAGCTTTAGACTAAAGCTAATGTGGGTCCTGCTTCAAAGACTTCCAGGATGCGAAAGGCCAAACTTCTAGGGGAAGGGAATTTCATTCCTTCCCAGGGACCCAGGCATTTACATACACTCATTTCTTCCTCAGAAGAAACCATGAAGAAGTTACTGTTCTTTTATTTTTTAACAGCTTTACTGTTTACCCCTCACCCGTTTAAAGTGTACAGTTCATTGGTTTTCAGTATATTCCATCCCGCTTCTACCTCTTTTGCTGATGCGGTTGCTGAAGAATCTCAAAGCTATGCTACTCCATGGACCAGCAGCCCAAGTGTCACCTGGGAGTTAGTTTAAAATGCAGAACCTCAGGCCCCACCCCTGACCTACTGAATCAGAATCTGTCTTTTAACTAGAGCCCCAGGCGATCTGCGTGCCCCGGAGCATCTGAGTAGCTGGAGATAAAGCAAACCCCAGACTTCACGTGTGGCATGTTACTTTCACGCAGTTCAACACGCACCTCTGAAACAGGGATGCTGTCTTCCATAACCACAGGGCCATGCTCACAGCTATTGAAAGAAGCAAACATTCTCATCCTGAAATGTGGAAACAGACCCAGAGAGGTTATGCCCCTTGTCTCGTGTCCCACCTAGGGAGGCAGAGCAGGATGTGAACACAGAACCATCTGGCTGCACGCCTTTCTCCCCTCCAGCCTCACTATTCTGAGGGGCTTTTAGCTATGGCCACCATTTCCCGCTTTTATTAAGGGCAGCCTGGAGCCTTTGGCAGAGTGCTTTACAGATACCTGGACACACAGGCTGCTGCTTCTATATCTGAATGACTAGATTGGCAATGGCAGTGCCTCAGACGATGACCAGATGACCGGATGACCAGATGACCACAGCCAGCCTCTCAGTCAAAACACTAATGATGTGAGAACAGAGGGAACCGCTGGCTGCTGGGGCACGGGCCTGGCTGCATCCAGATCCAACCTACCTCTGACCTGCTGTGACCTGGGCCAGTCCGTCCCCTTCTTGGAGCCTCTGCCTCCTTCTGCGGGAAGCCAGGCAAGGTGACCTGGGCTGGCCCCAAGACGTCGGGGGTTTCACGTGTGTGCCATCACAATGCCCAGCGGCTGGGCCACTCTGGGCACTAGTACAGTGGTGTTCGCTGGGGAGCCCATCCCTCCTCCCCCGGCTGGACTCCAGCAGGGCGCTGTCGTGGTGAGGGCATCTGCTTAGTAAGAACTTCTGATAAGAAATGGAGGGTGGGTTCTGTGAGTTTGCTCTGATGCTGCAGAAACAGGCCTAGTGTCCTTGAGGCTCTGCAGGGGCCTGGCCCTCTCCTAGGTCTCCTAGGGGAGCCCAGGGAAAGGGCAAGTCAGGGCACGGTCCCCCTGGGGGCTGGCAGGCTGAAGCGGCGGGAGGACTTGGAGAAGGCCCCACCCTGGCATCGGCTCTTCATTCTATAGATGGGGAAACGGAGGCAGCACAGCAAGAGCACAGGGCTTCTCTGGCTCTAATGATGGGGGTGCTGTGTCCTGCCCAGATGAAAGGCCATGAATGTGCTAATGGGACTATTCCCCCATCCCCTGAGCTCAGCCTGTCAGACAGGGCTGTTGGGGTGTAGGCTCTGGGGTCACGTGGCCTGAGCCGAAACCCCGGCTCTGTCTCTGACCAGGTGTGTGACCTTAGGTGAAGTGTAAAGTAGCCTTGGGTCTTGGCTGCCTCTTATGGAAACAGGGAGTGGTCACCACAGTACCCATCTCAAAGCACGGTCAGGAGGATTGACTATAGGTAAGCGAGCTGGCACATAGCACTTTGTCAATATGGGTTAGCTATTAATATTAATTAGTATCATTGTCTTCTGTGTCAGAGCCCCGATGTCTTATTGGACGTGGAAGGCCCTTCACTACCTGGCCCCCAGTTTCCTCTCCTCCCTTAACCCTCTCCCACTCTCTGCTTTATGTTCCAGCCAAAATAAATCTTTAAGTTGTTTCTGGAACAGGTTTCTGACCTCCGGACTTGGGCCCATGCTGTTCCTGCAGTCTGAACCACTCTTGCCAATTCCTGCTTTCTTTCAGGTCTCAACTGAGACCTCACTTCCCTGGCAACCTCCTCCCACCCAAGTGAGGATAAGGGGTCCCTCCTGGGGGTGCCCCTTACGTTCACCATCAGCCTCTGCATTGCCATCTCTTGTTTACTTGTGTGTCTTCCCCATCAGATGGTAAATTCTGGGCAGCAGGGGACAGTCCCCAGCACCTAGCGCACACCCTGCTCACTGGAGGTTCCCAGGGAATATTAGTCAAATGATCGAAGGGGTGCTGTCTGTCCGTATACAGTAAGTGTCAAATGAGTGCAGGCTGACTGCAATGAGAGGTCAGGACTGTATACCCAACAGCACACATTTATGGGAAGTAGTGGTCAGGAAAGGTTTTCTACGGGAGGTGAAGCTTGATCATGGCCTTGGAGGATGCTGAACAGGTGGAGAGAAGGGAGAGGCATTTTAACTGCTTTCTATAAACGTTTATGAACGTACTTGAGTTAGTGGTAGCCTGTCTCTAATTTCAGGAAGCCCTTCACCCATGTTGTGTGTTTGGGGAGCTAGGTCCACGGGGGAATTTACATTTGGGACAAATATATTTGATTGACGTGGAAAAAGCTATGGGAATTGGGGCAGGAAAGCTTGGGAAAGGCTTCAGATAGGAGCTGACACTCAAGCAGGGCTCTGAAGGTTACATAGGAGTTTACAAGGTAGGTAAGAGAGGAAAGACAGCCTGTGCTGTGTTCCCAAGGGAACAGCCAGTAAAAAGTCACGGAGGGGAGAAGCTGTGTTTGAGGAATGTGGAAAAGTCTTACAGGGCTGCGTGTGGGGTGCCAAGCTGGGTGGAGGGCATATAACAAAAACTTGTGAATATCAGGCTGTGGAGGTTGGACACTATCCTGTAGCTCGTTCGCTCAGGCATGTCTTTCACTAATATTGATATTTACTGAGCACTAACTACATGTCAGGCTCTGTGTTAGGTTCTGGGCATACCCTGGTGGAAAAAGAGAACATGGTCCCAGCATTTGCGGAGCTTAGATTCTATAACGGACCCACTGAATATGCTTAAGCCATTAGTGACATGGTAAGAGTGGGATCTTGGAAAAAGTAAGCATTATGGTAGCTGAAATGGAGGATGGAGGAGAAGGCAGAGGCAGGGGGACTGGTCAGAACCAGGCCCACGTGGAGGGGACAGAGAAGGGGGTGACGTGGGATAGATTAAAGACATCTGTGTAGTTTTTCTCACGAGGTGCCATCTAATTTTTTTTATTTTTTGGTACGCGGGCCTCTCACTGTTGTGGCCTCTCCTGTGGCGGAGCACAGGCTCCGGACGCGCAGGCTCAGCGGCCATGGCTCACGGGCCCAGCGGCTCCGCGGCATGTGGGATCTTCCCGGACCGGGGCACGAACCCGTGTCCCCTGCATCGGCAGGCGGACTCTCAACCACTGTGCCACCGGGGAAGCCCGCCATCTAATTTTTGACCCTTGCATCTGAGCTACCTTTAGTGACTCCCTTGACCAATAGAATGTGGCAGAAGTGATGTTTGGGACCTCTAAGGCTGGTCGCAGCTTCCCTGAGCTCCTTAGGACAGACACTATGTGGGGCCCTTGAGCTGCCATGGAAGAAGTCTGACGACCTCAAAGCCCCCATGCTGCAGAGGCCACATGCCACTGCTCTGGGGACAGTCCCAGCTGAGCTCTGCCTTCCGGGCATCCCCCCCAAGGTGGCAGACATACAAATGAAGCCAACACAGAACCTTGAGATGGGCCCATCCACCATGTGGGTGAGTGACCTTCACCCACATCATGTGGACCAGAAGAGTCACCCAGCTGAGCCCTGCCTGAATTCCTGACCTATAAAATCGTAAAGTATATTAAAATAGTTTGTGTTTTAAGCTACTAAGTTTCAGAGCAGTTTATTACATGGCAACAGAGAAAGTGGAACAGGATGGAAGACAGAGGCCCTCGGGAGGCAAAGCCAGCAGGGCTCACCCCCTAGATGTGAGGAAGAGCACCTGCCCCTACAAGTGGGATGGAGGGATTGAGGCATCCAAGTGAGGGTGGCCAGATTCTGCAATTAAAAATACAGGATGCCCAGTTAAATTTCAGATAAACAGTAAATAAGTTTTCAGTATAAGTGTGTCCCAAGTATGGCATGGGATATACCAAACATTCATCGGGGTTTTTTTAGAAATTTTTTTAATAAAGTGCATTTTTTTTTTAATTAATTAATTTTATTTATTTATTTTTGGCTGCATTGGGTCTTCCTTGTTGTGCTCAGGTTTCCTCTAGTTGCGGCGAGCGGGGGCTACTTTTCGTTACGGTGCGCAGCCTTCTCATCGCTGTGGCTTCTCTTGTTGCGGAGCACAGGCTCCAGTGGTTGCAGTGCGCGGGCTCAGTAGTTGTGGTACATGGGCTTAGTTGCTCCGCAGCATATGGGATCTTCCTGGACCAGGGCTCGAACCCGTCTCCCCTGCATTGGCAGGCGGATTCTTAACCAGTGTGCCACCAGGGAAGTCCCCAAACATTCACTGTTAATCTGAAACTCAAATGTAACTGGGCATCCTGTACTTTACCTGGCTACCCTGATCCAAGTGGGGGAAGTGGTGAGTGAAAGTATCTGGAGGTGGCAATCCAGGAAGACATCAGCCTGAGAGGTAATGGGGGGCGGGGGGACCCTGGGATCAAATGAGCAGGGCCTCCTGGGATCCTGGCCAGGGAGCCGGCTGCCATGCTGCATGTGGGGAGCCTGTGCTGGGTCCACGAAGGAACTGGTGTACGTTCTTGTGGCAGCTGTCCTGGAAGCAGCTGGACATGAGCCCCCCTGCTGGAGCCCCGATCTCTGTGTGCTGCTGGTGACCGGGGAGGGGCAAGTGCAGGCTCTAATGCCCCTGATGAGCCCCTCCCTGCAACACGTGAGGAGTGAGCCCGCTAAGAGCTCCCTGCGTGGCTGGGCGCCCAGGCTGCTGGCCCCGTGGGCCCCTCGGAGGTGCCTCCTTCCCTGTCCTATTGGTTCCCCCCCGCAGACTGCTATCTTGGTAAATCCAGGCTTCGCCTCCGTGTCTTCAGAAACGTTGACGCACCGGCTCAGTCTGGGGAGCCATCTGCTTGCGTGCGGGGTGCTCCCCTGAGCAGGGCTGGCCCAAGGCAGCAGAAAGAGTTTGCCCTCCCTCCTGGGGTGCTGGCGGGATGGGGGACTTACAGGACCGGGGAACGGGAGGACCAGCTCCCCAGTCTTTCTCTCTCCAGAGAAAAAGGGAGCCAAGCCTTTTCCAGCCTTGGGCTGCAGGAAGCCCCTGGGAGGGACAGGTCACCACTCTGGGGTCTGCCACTGCTGCCAGTCTCTCCTCAGGAGAGTGGACCCCAGCCCACGTGCGGATTCTGGACCTCCACAACAAACATCTCTATGGTCTCTCATCTCAGGGGGGAGCAGCCCCTCCGGAGCTGAGTCTGCACAGGGGCTACAGCTGATCTGGCGGCAGTGTGGGGATCTGGGATGGGTTGCGGAGTCCCACTTAGAGTGATGACTCTTTCCTGGGGGCGCTGGCTAGGAGGGCTTCAAAGCAACCTCTCTTCACATCCTCCAGCGACCCCCACTGCCTGCGCATCCTCACCTATGCCAGGCCACCCCAGTCTGCCTGCTGCCCTTTCTCCCACTGTCACAGACACACTGCTCCGTCCGGGCAGCGCCGCAGGGACCCCTTCTCTCTGCTGCCCCGCACTGCTCAGAGCCCGCCCCTTTGTCATGAAACCATAGGACCTGCTGTGCACTGAACACCGAGCTCCACGCTCCAGGGGCCACTGTGAGACCTGGACAAGGCTGCTGCCCTCAAGGGGCGAGGGGATGACCTAAGGAGACAGGGAGGGGTGGGAGAAAGATGGGCAAACAGAGTCAGAACTGGGAGTCTCCCTTCCAGAATCTAGATGCTAGAGCCGGCCTTGCACAGGGCGTGGCCAGCAAGTGACCACGTGACTGTGGACAAGGCCCCTGAGGACTGAGGTTTCTGAACCCCAGGTGCCTGCTCATCGATTGTGGACAGTGTTACTCTGACCCCTCTCCACAGACTGTGAGAGTCAAGTGACAGAGCAATTGTGAAAGCAGGGTGGCAACACGTTTCATAGCTGATAGGGATTATTTCTGTCTCAGTCAGAGCACGGCTTTGTGTATTTGTTTGTTTGTTTTGAATATAAAGTGCGGCTCTGTAGAACTGGAGGACAAATTGTTGGATTCCAGCTAGGAGCTTGGGGAAGGCCCATGAGAAAGGGACATCAGAGGTGGCCCTGAGGCAAGAGGAAGGGATTTTAAATAAGGAGGACAGAAAGGTGGGGCTGGGGAGGGGCGGGAACAGTGTCTCAGGCTCCAGGAATGGAATGTGCAAAGCCACCTTGCAGTGAGAGGGCAGTGGGCAGCAGGCCAGGAGGCTGACACCCAGGACCTGTGAAGGAGGGTGGGCAGGGCGGGCAGCCCCAGGATGCCAGAGTGGAGGGGTCACCTCGGGGTCAGCGTGGGGAGGCCTCGTACGCCAGCCCGGGGAGTCTGGACTTCATCCACTTGACGGCGGGGAGCCAAGGAAGGCTTTTAGCAGGAGAGAGACGCGATCAAAGACACGCCTTGGCTTTTCTTGACACCGTCTCCTCCTCATCCCGCCTTCAAATCCCGCCTCCTCGATGGAGATTTTCCTAAATGTCCCAAGTCCCCCCTACTCGGGACAGCGACGGTGGCAGAGCACTGGTGCGGCAGCCTCCCTGGCACGGCAGCTGTCCTCTTCCTCCCGGGTGCCCCCAGCTGCATGTAGGCTGCTCACCGCATGTCCTCCACCAGACCTGGCCCATGGTCTGAGCACGCGCACGCCGTGCTCCGTGTCTCGCTCTGTGATGTTGGCGTGAAACCCTCAGATGCCACCACAACGAGGATTGACCTACATTTCTGGGGTCAGATCCGCTCGGATGGGCCAAGTCATGTGTCTCTTTGATTTTCCGGGGTTAGACTCAAGCTTAGTGACTGCAATGAGACTAGGAGAGTTGTCTTAGCTGGATCTGGTGGCTCTGGTTAATTTTTATTTTTAACAAGTAAAGGTGTCTTGTGGCCGGAGGTGAAGCACAGATGCATAAAGAGGACGGCAGAGAAGCGGTGGCCTCCGGGGTCCTTGTGGATGGGGATGCGGACTTCGCACGAGTCCCTTGGCGACCTCCAGGTCCCAGCTTTATTCACAGCCTCCAGGAATTCTACGTGCAGAGCTTAAAGGCCCGATGGGTCCTCTGTTCTATCCTTCACTCTATGAGGGGAAAACTGAGGCCCCAAGTGGGCAAGCACCAGCTAAGATCACACCGGGGGTCAGTGGCAGAACCAAGGGTAGAACTTCGCTTCCTGCTCTCTGTGGGGCATTTTTCCAGGCCCTGGCATGAGGACTAAACCAAGTTAGGGAGAACTTAGAGGGGAGTTGCTGGAGCTGAAGATAGAGCTGGAAGAAAAGGAGAGTCAGAGAGACACACCAAGGGAAAGCTGGGACTGAGTGTCAGGTGGAAGATCTGGCTTAGATTTGGCCCCCAATTATATATTACTTATATTTCAAAAGCAGAGATGGTGTCTCCTGACTTACCAACCCACCCCCTGGCCCCGCAGTGGAAAGAATGGCCAATCTAAGAAAGACAATATGACATTTTTAATATTTTCAAAGGCTGGAGGGAGGAGCTTCCCTTAGCCTCTGCCTGGGGCATCAGCTGGGTACCCGCTGTGTGCCCGGCATCATCCTCATCTCCATTTACCCTCTGTGAGCACTTAATAGGCTCTGGGTGCTGAGGTATCAAGAAAAACTCATAACTTACGGAGAAGAGGGCCAGCTAAACAAGTACTTGTAACAGAATAATCCTACATCCAGAGCAGAGCCTCTAACCTTAAACAGAGGAGGGGTAGTGAGAGAAGGCTTCCTGGAAGAGGAGGCACCTGAGATGAGTCTTGAAAGACAAGAGAGAACTAAGCCGCCTGCAAATGGGGCAGGGTGCTGTCAGCAGATCCAGTGGCGTGAACAAAACCAGAGAGCCATGAAGCTGTGTAAAGTGACCACTGCTTTACTCTGTGATAACTAACACACAGCCCAGCTCAAGAGTGCAGGCAGAGGACAATGGAGGGATCGGGGAGGGGACAAGGTCTGGTGCCTGCCCCGTCCTCCTTAGCAGTTTGAGTTCATCCTACAGGTGTTTTAAGGTGGAGGGTGGCTTGTTTGGATCTGTGTTTTAAACGATGGCCCTGGCAGGAGTGTGGCAGCTGACTCAGAGGGAGCCAAGGCAGGAGGCCGGGGAGACTGTTGCAATCACCCAGGAAGAGAGGATGAGGGCTTGACCTTGGGCGGTGGTAGTGGGGACACAGGGAGAGGGATGAGTTGAGAAACATTTAGGAGGGCAGGTTGTCAGGACCTAGCGACTGATCGGCTGTGTGGGATGAGGGATGGGTTGGACTCAAGGCTGGCCTTATCAGGGGTTGAGCGGTGTTGCAACCCAAGCCACAAGGAATTCAGGGGGCGGGGCAAACTTAGAGACTCAAGACTGATCTCAGGTTGAGACATGGTGACTTTTGGGTGCCCAGGAAGTGTTAAGGTGATGACAGAATCCCAGGAGGCAGCTGGAAACCCAGGGACGGGAGGTCAGGAGAGAGGCCTGAGCTAGACATGTAGATCTGGACTGATGAGCACACGGCAGTGGTGGGAATGGCAGGAGTGGTGAGGTGGCTCAGGCGGACACAGTAGAGGGAGGAGTGGGTCCCTCCCTGCGGACCCTGCGCTTTAGGGGGTGGGCGGAGGAAGGGAGTGCCCCGGGAGATGAAGAGATGATAGAGAGGCAGGAGGCCAGCAGAAAAAGGGACATCATGCAGGCCAAGTGAGGAAGGGCCGCAAGAGTGAGCGTGGGTAACCGCGGTGACTGCAGCAGAGTCGCTGGTGAGAAAAGGACCAAAAAAGGCCCACCAGGGAGAATGAGAATCTGGGAGGGTTTCATTGGGTGGAAGAGCCCTGAGCACATTTGGAGGCTTGGTAGAAGGAGGAAGTCTTAATAGAGGGAGGTCCTGGAGGCCCAGGAGAGATGGGGTCATGGATGGAGGGTCCAGAGTGGGTGGCCCAGCACACAATTGGAAGGGTGGCCTGTCAGACAGAAGGGGGACCGTCCTTTCCCTCTGATTCTGGACAGAGTTGTGACCAGGATGGGCGTGGGGATTGTGACTGGAGGTCAAACAGGGGCAGCAGGTCACACCTGAAGGCCTTAATGGATTTGATGAAGTTAGGCATCTCCAGGAACTGAGGTGGGCAGAAGGGACAGGGGTCATGAGAAGAGGGGTGAAGGTCAGTGAGGCAAAGAATCGGTGAGGGAAATGGAAATGGGACGCTGGCCAAGGCAGGCCAGGGGACTTTGGGGTGACATCGAGGGTTCAGCTGAGGCTGGAGACCTTGCACCTGACATGGGTCCTAAATCTCCCTGCTTTGGGTTCTCACCAGCCTGAGCGTGACGTTCACTGGGGTTGGCCCTGGGTGATGTTAGGCTGTACTGATGAAGGGAATGGTGGCGTACGAAGGAAGCAAGGGTGCTGGTGAGAGGGCCATTCGGATGACCAAACCACTGGAGCAGCTAGAGAATGTGGGCAGAAGGAAAGGGATGTTGAGGTTAAAATGGAAGAGCAGCAGTTCTGGGTGATGGCCAGGGGGTCATGGGATTGGGGGCTGGGCTTGAATAGGGGAGAAGGTCCCTGGGGAGGGGGAGCTGAAGCTCTGGAGAGCCCAGGTGTTGGATGTCACTTAAACAGATGTCGAAGACCATCATTGGGCTGATGGCAGGCCTTGGCAGGGAAAGGAGAGACAGTGATCTGGGGCAGGTGGGCAAGGAGGCACTCAAGGGTGACTGGGAAGGTGGAGGCTGAGAGGCAGGAAGAGAGGGGCAAGGTAGCAGAGTTGGATGGCATGAATCTCAAAGGAGAAAACCCCATCACGTGAGGTTGATGGAATCATGGAAATACCCCTGGGGACGTGAGGGGGATGTGGGGACCTTGGGGACTACTCAAGGAAGTGAGATGTGGAAACAGGAACAGCCTCCCCGGGGAGGACCGAGGGCATGGCAGTTGCAAGGTTTCCATCACAAGGCCAAGGACAGAGGGAAGTGTCCTTGTGAATACGTTTTGCGTTCACAAGAAGAAGTGGACCTACTTCTTAAAGGAAGTGAGTTCCAGAAGGGGCAGAGGGGAGGTGTGGTAAGGAAGGTGGGTCAGGCCTGGTGAGGCACAGATCAGTGAGGGGAAAGGAAGTGCACTGTGGGCCGTGACCAAGGATGCGGGGCAAGAAGCCCGCAGCAAGGACTGAGAGAGGCGGGGACCTGGAGGATGAGTAGGAGTTTCCCTGGGGAACAAAGGCAGTGGGGTGGGAAAGGGGGAAGAGAACTCCACAAGAGGGAGTAGTCTGTGTGAAGGCCCATTCATTCATTCCACAAATACATATAGAGGGTTTCTATGAGGTGGGGATGGTTGGCATACATCAGTGAACAAAAGGATGTTCCCTGCTCTTAGGGAGCTTACATTCTAGCTGGGGTGGTGGGGTGGTGGACAGAAAGAAAACATGACAAAAAGTACATTTCAGAGTATGTGATGAGGCTGTGGAAAAAAGAAGAAGCAGGGCGCTGTAAGATGGAGCAGTAGTCCTGAAGGTGGAGTGGGGCAGGGGGCTGGGGGGAGTGTGTTGAAATGGAAAGTATGGTGGTCAGGGTAGGCCCAGGTTAGTCAAGGGCTCTGGGTCTGTGGAAAATTCCACATGGATGGGTGATAGGGGGTAAGGATAAGGGAAGAGGTGCCTGTGTGGTTACCCTGATGGATGGTCCCGTGGGAAGAGTTTTAGACTTTAGAGTTTTAGACAAGAAGAATCGACTAGGTTGGTTGAGAAGTGATGGGAAAAGGAAGGAGAGGAAAACAAATATTTATGGGCATCTGTTAAGGGCCAGGCACTGTGCTAGGATGGCTCCTTCGATCAGTCTCTTACTACCCTTCCTGACAAGCCTAGGAGTTAGGAAGGAACTGTCCTTATTTGTCCCTAGTTTACATGAAAATAATGGCAGTATCAAAAGGAGTTAGTACTCCGTGTCGTCCCGAACACTGCCTGCATTTTCTGAATGCATCCTCCCACCCCCTCATGAGGTCAGGGTCATTATCTCCATTTCCTGATGAGAAGTGTGTGGTTCAGAAGAGTCACACAGTGGCCGAGATCACAAACTTGAGCGCTAACCTGCTGGGTGGCCCCCGTCTTACTAGCCACGGGACATCAGGCAGTTCCTGAACCTTTCTGGACTCAGCTTCCCCATCTGGAAGTAGGGATAATAAAAGCACCTGCCTTATAGGAGTGTGGTGAGGATTAGATGAGATGATGTATGGAAAACGCACAGAACAGAGCCCAACACACAGTAGGTGCTATCGAGGGTTCCCTGTTACTGTTATTTATGTTCAAGGTCCTTCAGGTAGAAAGGGGAAGAGCAGGGTTTTGGACAGCCCGTGGTGGGGCTGACCCTGCCTCCTCCCAGCTGACCTTGGCCCTGAGTGCGACCCGCCGTGCTGACCCAGGCTGAGGAAGGAGGAGCTGTACATCCCCCACCAGGCCCAGTCCTCTGCAGCAGGCATGTGACATATTGTGGCGTGATGTGTTTTCCCCTCATGGTGCAAGATGTGACTCAGAGGGGCATGCTGGGGAAATGAGTTTCTTGGATTTGCCCACCTCATCGCCCCTGCGTTCTTTAGAATTTCTCTGAATCAGACTTTATATCTGGCGCTGCCGGCTCACCGCCTTCTTTATGCAGAAAACAGCCCCCTGTTTCCAACTTGCTCAACAGCCGTCAAGATTCATGTTGGGTCCGGGGAGGGTAGTAAAAGGCGGGGAGGGCCAAAAGGGAAAAGAAAGAAAGAAGAAGGAAGGAAGAAAGAAAGAAGGAAAGAAAGAGCCAGCAACAATCAAAACAAGCCTTTTCTCCCTGTGTAATCTGGGCAGCTTCCAGGAGGATAATGTCTTTCCACCGTGCATCGCCCCCTCCCTCCCAGGCTGTTTTCACAGGAAGCAAATCCTGGAGCATTTTCAATGTGCCCCTCGAGGCAGAACAATGAGGCCCTTGAAGCTTCGGCCCCGCGCTTCCTCCAGTTATCCGGAGCCCCGGCCGAGCCCCTCCGGGAGCGGGGCGGGGAGGCGGCGGGCGAGGAGGGGCGCGGGGAAAGGCTCTGGGAAATGGGGGAGGGGGGAGCCTGCGGGGTGCTGCGGAGCCGCACGAGGGAAGCCCATTAACCAAATAATAGGTTTGGATCCAACTGTTTTGCCAAGGTACCCGGCATTTATCCGGCTCCCCGATTGGGGGCGGGGAGCTGAGAGGAGGCGGCGCGGATCCAATTACGGCTGCTCCTGCCCGGTCGCCTGGAGGTGGGGGCGGGCCGCGCCGGCATGGGATGGGATGGGATGGACCCGGCGGAGCAGGCGGAGCGGGGCTCCTGCGCGAAGAGCCCGGGCGGCGGGTCGGGGGGCGCCTTTCCCCCGGCCCCGGCCCGCGCCGCCTCCCTCGCCCGCCGGCTCAGCTGCCTCATTGTTTATTGTGGAGTCTGGTTCGCCCCCCTTCCCGTCCCCCTCCCTCGCTCCCGCCTCCCTCCCTCCCTCCCGCTCCTCTCTCCCCTCCTCCCGAAAAGAAAGAAGAGCCAGTCTGTGGAGTCGAATGAGTCATGAATAAACAAACAGCGTGGGGGAGCTGTCACTCCGGGATGACTTCCTGGCCGCGCTCGGCTCCGCGACCTCCTGGCGGGCGCAGAAGCCGGGCTGGCTGGGGTGGGCAGGGGCGGGCGGTTCCCCCAGCGGGCGTGGAATGGGGTGCCCGGGACCCCAGTTGCCAGGCTGGCCTTGAGCACAGACCTCTCAAACATCGTGTCCGTTAGAGGAGGCGAGTGTGACCCGATGTCCCCAAGCCTATCTGTACACGTGTGCTGAGGGCTGTGAGTCTGATTTTCTTGGGTTTGACAAAAGCCATACGCCGCAGACAGGCGTGTGAGCATCTGCTGTGGGGTTGATTTCCCTGTGTGGGCTCACCCTCTGGGAATGCCTGTGTGTGTGTTGGTGCGGTTTCTCCTTTATGTGTATGTCTGGTGTGTGCTGCTGACGCCTGGACACTGTGAGGGTGTGTATATGTGGGATGTGTATGCGTGCGGTGTATGTCTGGAGTGCGGGATACACAAGAGTGTGTGTCCATGTCAGGGCTGGTGGCCTGTGTGTGTGTTTGTTGTGTGATGGTTTTTCTGACACTGAATCTGCCTCTGCCACTTTAAGGTTTGAGATTCTTGCTTTCTGCTTAGTTTCTCTACTTGGGCCTTTTTCCTTTCCCTTGTGTGATCCTGTGGGTCATTCGGGGCCATCTCTTCCCATTAGTGAGGCCCCAGGGCCCCAGCAGACCTCCAGGGCCTGGCCTGGCTGGCCTCAGAGTCCAGCCAGCTGTGGCCACACGCAGGCTCCTGGCGCTGACTCACGCCTGGCGAGAGCAGAGCAGAGCGGAGTCTGACCAGGGCCCGGGCTGGGTGAGCCCCCCAGTGTGGGGAGGGCACTCTGGGCCCGGCCTGTGGCAGTTCTCATGAGCTTTGGAGCTCGGGGACAGAGGCCTGAGCTAGCCCAGACGTTCTGGGGGCTTCTGGTGCAGAGAAGTGCCCACTCCATGGGGTCAGAGTCAGGGGCAGGAGTGGGGCATTTCTTCTGGCTTCCCTGGCAATCGCAGTTTCACAGAGGTCCATCCCAGGGCCAGTGCTGACTGCTAGGCCTTCGGGAAGAAGGTTGGTGAGACCAAGCGTGGGTGTGACTCAAGCTGCAGCCCAAGCCCTTGCTACTTGGCTGAGTCCAGAACCCTGCCAGCCCTGGCCCAGTTCCCTCTCCAAGGGCCAGCCCGGGCTCCTAAAGTTCTCCAGCTCCGGGTTGGAGATTTGCACTCAGGGCCAGATCCCCCTGAGACTGAAGCAGTGTGCAGGTTTGCTGCCCTTCCCTCACCATCACCCTGCCCTGCAGCTCTACTGGTAGCACTGGCTTGCTGGATTTGGTTTCTTAGTGCTGGAATCACGGCGGTGCTTGTGGCCCTTACCGGCCACAACGGGAGGCAGGCTCTGGGGGCAGCATGCCAACCCTGGTCATTTCCCAGCCTGGCTCATTCGCTTTGTAGCTGGGTGACCTAGGGCAAGTCACTTAATCTCCCACAACCTCTCTTTGTTCTTCTTCTTCTTTTTAAAAATATTTTCTTGGCTGTGCCGCGCGGCATGTGGGATCTTTCTGTTCCCCGACCAGGGATCGAACCTGCGCGCCTTGCATTGGAAGAGTGGAGTCTTAACCACTAGACCGCCAGGGAAGTCCCTCTTTCCTCTTCTTTAAAATGTACAAACTGACCCCTGCCTCATGGGGGAGTTGCAAATATGAAGGAGAAAATGCCCATGACCCTTTAGCATGGAATAGAGGCTCTGAAGAGCTCACTGTCTGTCCCCGTCTCTAGCCTGCCTTGGACCTAGATCATCAGGGCCCATAATTTTACCTGCCCAATCTTGCTTATCCTCTGACCTAGAGAAGTGCTGGCCGCCAAGGACCTTGTCTAGAATTTGAGGACTCAGAAGCAGTCCCACACAGTAGCTGGGGTCTCCCAGGGTAGTGTGGGATCTGGGCCTGGACTTCAGAGCCAGGCCCATCTAGGCAGGACAGCTTGGACCCACAGCGTCCTTCTGGGGCTTTCTCTGTGGGGAGAAGTCTCCACCCTTCAGAGCATACTCTGGCTGTGCCTGGGTTGACCTCGACTTGTGGACAAGTTGTTTGGTCTACGTGGGGTAAAAAAAAACAGCCAATACTTAGGAATGAAGACATTTCCAATGAAAATGTGGATTTTCAACTTCCTCGGATAATTGGGAGATTTGGCCACCCTGGGCTCACATTCCTATGTGGCAACTGTGGGCTGAAGCTGGGAAGTGGGGGGCCCCTTTGGGCGGGACATGTGCTCTCTGTTTACCACAGTCTCCACCACTCCCTATTGTCCTGGTTCTCAAACTTGAGTGTGCAGAAGAATCACTTGCGTGTTAGAACTCAGATTGCTGGGCTCCACCCCAGTTTCTGTTTCAGTGGGTCTGGGGTGGGCCTGAGACTTTGCATTTGTAACACATTCCCAGATGATGCTGACGCTGCTGGTCCAGGGACCCACTCTGCGTACTCCTGGCCCATCTGATATTGAATCTGACTGTTGGTTACCATATATTGGCTCACTTGGCCTACTGTCTTCCTGTGAGGTAGGGCAATATTTCTCTCTACTCAAACTCTAGCAAAAGTAGGAAAATAAAAAAGGACAGAAAGCATATTTTTTCTAGTAAAATGGAATATGTATTTCTCTGGGGACAAGAAGGATATTCCCATGTGTTTGTGTGCAATTTGCACAGATGTCAAATAGACGCTACTTAAAATAGTGACGCCTGCCCTGAACGTGACATGGGGGAGGGGCCAGGTGGGCACTCTGTGTGCTGGATTCTTACACCTGTCCACCTCATTCATTTATGTTATTTGCTCGGCCCCGTGAATGTTTGAGTGTGTGACCATGCCCATCGTGGTTTATTCATTGAACAATCCTAATCTGAACCAGTTCTATTGCTGTGCTGGCTTAGCATATGGAGACAGGGCAAATAAGATATGTAGTCTCTACTCTTGTCGGACTCAGACCATTGGGACTGACAGACAAAACAAATTGAACAGATATATAAAAGGAGGAGTTACGAATTGTGATAATAATCAGGGTGCTGAGATGGAGATAATGGGGTATGTGGGACCTTCTTTAGTCTGGGTGGTCAGGGAAGCCTCCCGGAGGTCCCTATCCTATGTGGGGGAAAAGGAGGTTGGGAAGCAAATGGGATCCCAGACCAAGTCAGCCTGAATCTCTGCCCTAAAAGATGGAGCGCAGATGGCAAGTCAGGAGACCAGGGCTCTAATCCTCGCCCCAGGGTCTCCCCCTCCACCCCGCGCCCCTCTACCCCTGTCATTTTAACCCCCTTCAAAGTCCAGCCCCCGTTTCACCAGACCCAGGGAGCATTCCTGACCTTCGTGCCCAAGTTTTGCTCTCTCTCTCTCTCCCTCTTTCCATCCTCTGACCCTCAGCTCTGGCAGCTGCTTGACTCTT
Source organism: Phocoena phocoena (assembly GCF_963924675.1). Classification (NCBI taxonomy): domain Eukaryota; kingdom Metazoa; phylum Chordata; class Mammalia; order Artiodactyla; family Phocoenidae; genus Phocoena; species Phocoena phocoena. The sequence continues at coordinate 54,426,014 of NC_089234.1, forward strand.
CAGGGGCCCACAGAGGCTCACAGCACCTCTGGTAGTTACTTCAGGAAGCTGCCCCGGTGTGTTCAGGCGGCTGCACCACCCTATGGCAAATTACTTTGTCTCTCTGACCTCAGAGACTTCAGGACCACTTTGAGTACTTCAGGAGCCCCAATCCAGTGCTTTCAGTTCCCCCTTACTTTCCAGTCATTCTTCAACAACTTGGGTCAAAGGGCAGAACTTTTCCTCCCTCTTGGCTTTCTTCACAGAGTCCAGCCCAAGGATGAACATAGAGCAGGGGTTCCACACCTGCCAGGACGTGGGACTGGGTACTGGCACTTCCCATACTTACTTCTCCTAAAATGGCTAAAGAATCTTGCCAGGTATGCAAAACCAGTGGCATATTCTTCCCATAGTGTGCTCACAGCAGACATCACTAATCAATCAAGACACTCTTTCCCATTGAGCCCACGCATAGCATCAGAATCCTTCTCAATACAGTCCTCCAGGAAGCTGATGCTGTTGAATTAGAGGTGCCTTGTAGGATGATTTTTGTTGGTCACTCCTGTTTTAGGAACAGGTCTCATATCATGTGGGTCTCATTGGCCTCTTGAATAAGTAGAAACCTGGGACACGGACTTAAGATGGGATTTTAGGCACCGGAGCTGGGCACGAGGTGGGGGCTGGACTGGTCTGTTAGCTCCTGAAAAGACCTATGGGAAGCTGACGGGCAGTGGCAGGGGTGCAGTCGGATGCAAATCAGCTTAGAGTCCCACCTGAGTGTCCATCCAAAGAAGGGAGCACAGGCTTTGAGGCATTGGGGTGGAAGTGAGGACTCAGAGCTGGGTTCCAGGAATGACGAGGGGACAGTGGGTCCTGCCTGGGATCCCAGAAGGCCAGCAAAAGGCTCCTTTGGCTCTCCTGAGAGCGAGGACAGGAGAGAGCAGTCGGGGCTGAACAGAGACCTTTCCTCCTGCCTACCCAGGTTGAAGTGTCATCCTCTCAGAAGGGCTAGAATCCCCTCCCCTCCAAGTGCAAGCAGAGGCAGCCCAGGGCACTTTGGAGGGTCCCTTTGTAAGCAAAAGAAGCTTTTATGGAAATTAAACATGGATATCTCTGTTCCGGGACCATCAATATATCTGACAGAGCTGCGGTCATCGGGAGACTGCACGGGGAGGCTGGTGTCTGTCAAAGCTCCCATCGGGGTCCTGAGGAATGATCTGGATGTCCTGTAGCCTTGGTCTGACCAGAGGCCTGGGCTGTGGGCTGTCTGGCTCCCAGGGCTCTGGCCCTCCAGCACTGGAAGTCAGCAAAGGATATGGCAAGGGTCTTCCATCTCACCTTGCTTGCCCTCCCTCTTCTCCTGGCCCTGTGCCTGGGCTCTGGGATGCCGCAGGCTGTGGGCGCAACGCTGCAGACTCTATAAACTCCGTCATCTGCTAGTTCAGCCATCCTATGGCTGGTGCCCAGCCCTTGATGAAGGGAGGACTGACCAAGGGCACGTCTCCTTTTGTAAGCTTGCCGGGCTTTCATGCTTGCTTAACCCCTGCTGTCTTTGCTACACCATCACTTCACGAGGGCAGGGACCAAGGCTGGGAGGTCCACACCACGTCCGGAGCCCAGCGCCATTCCCTGTACATAGTGAAGTTACACGGGCTGAAGGAAAGGCCACATCTTACTGTGCCCTCAGCCTCCGCTGAGTTCTGGGTCTGGGACATGAGGGGCTTTGGGCGGTTCTGGAGCTGAGGCCCTGATGGTCTCTGAGAGCACTGGACGTCCCAACCCCTGGGCATCTCTGGCCATTCCCCTGATGCTGCAGGCGCTCCCACTGCTGGGCCTCTGCTTCCATTTGCCGGGCCTGGAGTTCCATCCTCTGCTCCGTTTTGCCTGTTCAGAATCCTCTCAGTTCTTAAGGCTCAACTCCAGGGCCACCTCCTCCAGGAAGCCTTGCCTGGAGAAGGCCTCTGCTCTCCACACGCCCTGGGCTTTCCCCACTGCTGTCCTTGTAGGAACTCTGGGCCTCATCCTGGTGTCCATGAGAAGCTGAGGCCTCCATGGTTTAAGTAGGCTAGAAGGGCAGTGACGGACCCACCCACAGCTCAGGAATGAGGCCTCGCTGGACCTTGTGAGCAGCTCCAAAGCCATCTGGAGAGGCCACCTGGCCCTGTCACAGGGGCCCTCACATTGCTCTGGTAAGAGAGCACATATGGGTCTTTCTCCTGCAAGGAAAGCCCTTACTCATCTCCACGTGTGTGGGCTGCAGGCATGAATAGACATGGCCTCTCCCTCCACACCTTTGCTTCTTAGCCTCAGGGCTCAGGTGCAGGGCTTTGGGGATTGGAAAGGCACGGCATATGGTGTAGGGTCTGGGTCATGCACCCCAGCTGGATGTGTGGGCTCTGTGGTGACTCAGCCTTTCAGTGTTTCAGTTTCCTCAATTATAAAATGGGACACCCATTCCCATCTCATAAGGCTATTGTGGAAATTACAGGCCCCACTTTGCCTGCTCCTGCCTGTCTCAGGTTCTCTCTGTCTGAAGTGTTTCCCCCTTCTTTTTTGCCTGGCCAGCTCCTATTCATCCTTCAGAAAGTCTGGGCTCAATGTCACCTCCTCCAGGAAGCCCTCCCTGGTCACTGGTTCTTGCGTGAGTCTCTATTTGGGGTTGGCCTCTCCCATTAGACAGTTAGTTCTGTGACGGCAAGGGCCGTGCCTCCCTGGTACACAGAGAGGGCCTGGCACTTCAAAGGCAGTGAATATTTGCTAAGTAAATAACAAATTTAAAGTGTCCGTGCAAGAGGATTTTTAGGGCAGTGAAACTTTTCTCTGCATACAATACTGGTAGATACATATCATTATATATTTGTCCAAACTCTTAGAATGTACAACACCCAGATTGAACCCTAGTGGAAACTATGGACTCTGGGTGATAATGGTGTATCAGTGTAGGTTTATGGATTGTCATAAATGTACCACTCTGGTGCAGGATGACGATGGGGGGGGAGGGGGAGGTTGTATCTATGTGGGGCAAGGGGTATAAAGAAATATGGGAACTCTGTACTTTCTGTTCAATTTTGTTGTAAGCCTAAAACTGCTCTGACAAAGTCTATTTAAAAGAAACAAGACACTAAGAATTAAAAAAAAAATAAAAAGTGTTCCTGCGTAGTAGGGACTCAGTCAATGCAGATCTCCTTATCAAGTGCAGTCCCCAGAGGCCATGTAATTGCTCCTCATTTCAGGCTGCCGGTGGGAAGTTCCACTGGCAGAAGGCTCCCCATTCAGCCTGCACCAGTTTGCCTTTTCTGGGGAAGTATCCGCCTACTAGGGGATTTACCATCCTCTTGGCCCCTGATGCGGCAAGGTCAGAGAGGGACAGGTGAGGTGTACCTGTGACCTGAGCCCCCAGTGTTGGTCTGCTTGAAAGAAAGCCCTGTGTGCCAGGGCCTCCCAGGATACATCCCTGGCACAGACAGCGTCTGCACACAAGGTTGGTTTCCTCGGCCTGACAGTGGGGCCTTGGCTGCCCCGAAGCCCACAGCTAAGAGAGAGTGCCATGCCCACTGTGGTGGCTGTGTTCAGCCTGGGATTCTGGGGTCATTGTCCACACCCCCCCAAACTGTGTCTGGCTCTTGAATCCACTTCTGACCACAAGCTTGGCATTCATGTCTCCTTATCAAGCCACCTGGGTCCTGGCTCTTCTATTTCATTCCTCTGGGCCTCAGTTTCTTCATCTGTCAAATGGGAATTAGAACCTTGTAAGGTGGGTGGTATTTTGAGGAGCTAATGGAATAACTAGCTCTCACAGCACTTTACAGTTTGTAATAACCTACCGTGTGTTTTCCTGACCATGCAGAGACCCTTTTCTGGAATCTCTAGGGTCTTAATGGGCACTGGGGAGATGACATACCCACACGTGAAAGTTCAGGATGCCATGGTGTGGGTGCAACTCTGGGGGCACCATTCATGTGGTTACAACGTATGTGCCCCTGGCAATAGAGCGAGGTGGCTGTACTGTGTCCTGGGACAGACAGGCCACTGACAGTGAGTTCTGTCTGATGCCTGGAGAAGAAGGTGTCTGAAGGAGCTGGTCTGCCCTGCAGAGCCACAGCTTACGGCTTACCTGAACTTCTCACATCAGTCACAAGTAGCCAAAGGGGCCCTGAGCACCGAGGGTAACGGCTTCGGAAATCCTTTGCCCTGGGCCCTGCTCTGCCTGGGCCACGGCCTGGGTGGCCTGAAGGATGGACACATTCATGGTGGGGACACACCCGCCTGTCCAGTCACATGTTTCACATGTGTGCACATGCACACACACACACAGGTGCAAGCACACACGCACACACAGAGGCACACGACACAGGCACCTAGTGCTCTAGACTGATCCCCTCGCTCGCATGGACCCAAGCGAATGCCTCGTGTCTTTTTCTACACACACATGGAAAGATGGTTCCCCAGAAACTTCCAGGGAGATTGTTCTGTCCATTTCCCTCTTGCCTCCCCTCAGAACCATTTTATAAACTGGGAAACTGAGGCCAGAGAGGGTAAGAGGTTTGCCCAGCGTCCCACAGCAGGGCAGTGGCAGAGCCAGTAGCAGCAGGTCTGGCTCCAGGATGCCTGTCCTTACCTGCGAGTGAGATGCCCTCACCTGCGGCTGAAGTGACTGCCAGCTCTCCTCAGCTCAGCATTCTCTTTGACAGACAGGAAAAGGGACTGGGCCATGACCTCCTTCGAAGGGCTCTCACATCCCAGACCATGCAGAGTAGAGACTCAGAGGCTCTGAGTTGGAGCTCTGGGCTGTGGGTTTTGCCCCACACTGCTGGGAAATTCCAGGTCTACAGCTGCTGCTAGAAGAGCAAAGCTCATTCAGATCTGTAACTTAAAAATTAAAAAGGGAACTTCATAAACAGGGTGCCGTGCAGAGGCCAGGGTAGGGGGCAGCCTCTCCAAGTGACCACCTACTTGGGAGCACCTTGTCCCACTGTGTGGTGGTGGCCAGCAGCCCTGGCCAGGCAGACCCCACATGCCCCCCCCCCATCCTGTCCCCCTGACACTGGCTCCATCCTGTCCTCTCACCTCCCCAGCCCCTTCGGCCCTCCTGCTAGCAGGCTTCGGTAACAAGATGCCCTTTGTGTGTGCTGGACGGGGGAGGGGCTCCTACAGGGCTTTTTGGGGCTGAGTCACAGCTCCCTGCCAGGCTCTGGGGACAGAGAGTAGCAGGTGACTGGCCAGGCGGCACGGAGCCCAAGACCTTGGAGATGACCTCAGGCGACCCCTTCCTTGCACTGATGGGGAAACCGAGGCTCAGAGAGGGGCGGGCCGTCCTCACACTTTCCTAGGGGCAAGCATCAAGATGAGCGCCCCCAACCCGGTGGCCTTATGGGCGCCCAGAATTGTCGTGTGGTCATCATAGTGTCCTACTTCTCCTCAGAATGGCCTGGTGTGTCTGTGTCCACGTGGGTGTGCACACACAAGCTCACGTCTGTGAGTTCATGCTTGTGAGCATTGGAGGGTGTAATATTGTGTCAGTGTGTTTGCTTTTCTAGGGTCCCCGTGCCTTATCCCAGAGACACCCATGGCCTGGCCTCCATAGCACTGCCCTTTCGATCCACCTCGAAGGGCTCACCTGGACTTGTCCTGACCCCGCTGCGGGAGGCCCCTGCCAGCCTGGAGAACTTCAGCCCCCGTGTGGGGATGGGGCTAGCCGAGCGCCTGTGATGGGCATCTCATTATCTGGCAAGTCACGCCCCTGAACCTAAGGTAGGGGGTCCCTCCGCCCTTCTGCACTGTGCTTTGTAGGAATCGCCAGCTGGGGGCCCAGCCAGAACTGTGGGGTGCCTGAGAACATGGGCTCTAGGGCCAGGCTGTCTGGGTTTGAGTCCTGACTTTGCCATTTCTTAGCTGTGTGACTAGGGCAAGTTGCATCTCCTCTCTGAGCCTCCATTTTCTCACCTGTAAAATGGGATCATAATAGCCTTGCCTCATAGAGCTCTTACCAGGGTTGAATTTGTACTTGAAAAGCTTTTAGGGTGCAGTGCCTAGTACACCCTCAAGAGATATTAGCAATTACTATTACTGTTAGAATTATTCATTGTGACCCTCAGAGATCCCATGGGAGATGCAAAGGCCTGATGTGGACTCTTCGGCTTCTGGGCAGCATGTGAGCCCCAGTTCTTTGATCGTAGGCAAGCAGGCAGCGAGGGGTGGTGGCTGAACCTGGGAGGAGTTGCCCTTTCTGGAATGTGCCCCCACTGAGTCATACCACCTTCAACAGTAGGGCCCAGGCAAGATCTGTACAGTGCAGGGGCCAACCCCTGCCTCTGTGCTTACCGTCTTCCTGGCCTCTGAGCAGCGCCAGGCCCCGGGAGGCAGGGCAGGGCAGCCATGTGGCTGGAGCTGGCACTCCTCCCTCGATGATGGGCCTCTGATGGCCTTGGCAGGCGGAGGGCTTCCTGTTGCTGCTGCTGCTGCGACATCCTGCCTAGTGCCCAGGGCTCGAGGGCTGGGCCAGGGGCCCGTCGGCCATCTGTCTGCTTGGAGCTGGCTGCTTCCGAAAGGCAGCGGGTCACCTGTGAGAGCTGGGCTGCTGGAGGAGGCTCGGAGTCCGTTCTCATGGCCCCAAACTGCCCTGGGAAGGCCTGGTCCCCATGCTTCCTGCCCTAATTCTCCCCGCACGTACCACACAGGGCCCAAGAGTCAGGAAACCCAGCGTGTATTACCAGCAACTGCAAGGACTGGCCTGTGACCTCAGGGAAGTCCCCGCCCTCCCTGGCTTAAGGTCCTCCATCTGTACAGTGGGCAGGCTGGCCTCCAATGCCCCAGACCTCTGTCCAGTCAGAACTGCCTCTAGGCCCAGGTCTGACTGGGGAACATGCTCTGGCTGGAGAGGCTGTTTCCCAGCTGTAAACGTTTTTTCCAGCTCAGTTCCTGGGGCCTGGCTTCCTGGCCAACTGTGGAATTACACAAAGTCCCAAGTGATCAGGTACAGATCGGGTCCAAGCTGGGGTACTTGCTCAGCCCCAGCCCAGCCCCGGTGCCTTGATGGTTGGTGCAGGGTGATGAGACCCTGAGAGACATCTCTCCAGAGAGTTGGAGGTTGGCTAGGGCTGAAGAGGCAGCTTCTCACTCACTCACTCATTCATTCATTTATTCATTTCACCATCCATCCATCCATCCGTCCATCCGTCCACCCACTCATCCATCCATCCATCCGTCCATCCGTCCACCCACTCATCCATCCATCCATCCATCCATCCGTCCACCCACTCATCCATCCATCCATCCGTCCATCCGTCCACCCACTCATCCATCCATCCATCCGTCCATCCGTCCACCCACTCATCCATCCATCCATCCGTCCATCCGTCCACCCACTCATCCATCCATCCATCCGTCCATCCGTCCACCCACTCATCCATCCATCCATCCGTCCATCCGTCCACCCACTCATCCATCCATCCATCCGTCCATCCGTCCACCCACTCATCCATCCATCCATCCGTCCATCCGTCCACCCACTCATCCATCCATCCATCCATTCATTCATTCATCACCTTGCTCATTAATCCATTCATTCATTCAACAGTTTACTGAGCATCAGTGTCCTGCTCGGCACTGTGTGGGCTCTGAGGACATGACGGTGGACATAATAGTCAGAGTAGGAGACACACCTGTGTCTTGTCGATTGCCACACAGTGTGACAAACGTGAAAATGGGATGACCTAGCAGGGATCTCACTCCAGTCCAGGGAGCCAGGAAGAGCTTCTGAGATGCCACAACTGAAGGAGAAGTTGGCGTGAACCAAGGGTGTTTAACCTCTGTAATAACCTTATGAGACAGGCAGTTACTATCCCCACTTCACTGGTGAAAAAAGTCACGCTCAACAAATAAATACACAGGCAGCTTTCCTACCATTGCGCCCCAAGTAAATGGGAGAGCCAGGACGGGAGCCCTCATCTGTCCGGCTCTACACGCCACTGGGTCCCTAAGTTCTTCAGGTTCTGTGGCGCTCCTGCCAGCCACGTGCTGCTGACCTTCTGTGGTGAGCAGGTCCTGACCAGGAGAGGAGTGGACAGCAGAGGGCAGCTGTCCTGGCTGTCCGTTCCTGTGACTCGCTGCGCACGGTCAGTGGGTGGCCTATGCTTCTGACTCTTGGAAGAGCTCAGGATACAGCCAGGCAGCCCCTGTACCTCTGTCTGGGAGCAGCAGTCATACCTTGGTTACCTGAGGTGGGGGAGCTGCTGACCTGAGGTGACACAGCCAGCTGGGAGCTGGGAGTTCCAGTCCTGGTTTGCTGTGGACAGCCCTCTCTGCTGGCTCAGCCATGGGACACTGCTGGCCTAGCCCCCTTGGTTTCTTTCTCTGGGATAAATTCACCAGAAGGCATTGGGCAAAGGCACGGCTGCCCCTGCCCTGCAGGCGGTCCTGGTCAAACCTGGATCCTCTGAGCAGGCCCAGAACTAGGGGACTTCCTCTTCCAGACCTCTCCTTAAGAGCTGTTGAATGAATGAATGGATTAATGAGCGAGGGGATGAATGAAGGGGTGGCTGGCTGGATAGAAGGAAGAACGAACGGATGAGAGAATGAACTCCTTGAGGGAGGTGGCATTAAGCCCCACATCTCCTGGACTCAGAGAGGGCATTTCCTAACCCCAGGTGGCTGGGCAGGCCCTCAGTGGGTACCCCATCCAAAAGTATCGTGGCTTACATCTGCCTCTTGATTTCTCCCCAGGCCGGTCTCTGGGGTGCCCCACGTTGCCCTGAGTCACTCTTGGTTCCTTTCCTTGCTGACAACCAGTTCTATTGACTCTACCTAGATGCCAAATTTCTCCATGCCTCACCACCTCCACTGTCACCATTCTCATCCACACCCTCATCTTCTGTCTGCCAGATGACTAAACTGGCCTCCGAATTGGGCTTCGACTGTCTGCTTCTGCACCCCTATGCTTCCTTCTCCACACAACTGTCAGGAGAGCATGGCACTCGCCTGTGGGGCCTGGACCCTGGCCTGAGAGGAGACGGCCTGTGTGACCTGGTCCTGCCCACCTTCCCCCCCCATCCTCCTGGCCCACTGTGCCTCGGCACTGCTCTCTTCTCTCTCATCCCTGACTTCCTGGTTGGTCCCACCTCCTGGCCTTTGCGTGGTGTCCCTGCTGCCTGGAATTCCCTTCCCCTGGGTGTCTTTGTGGTCTGCCCTTTTCACCTAGGTCAAGCAAGCTGCTCAAAGAGACCCTCCCTGACCGCGAGGCCTGGCGTTGCTCCACCCCATTCGCTCTATCCCGTTACCCTACTTTGCTTTCTCCAGAGCTCTTACTTGTTTTGTTTTCCTCCCACTACCCCAACTAGAATGTAAGCTTCAAGACAAAGGGCACTTCCTATCTCATCCATCCTGTGTCCAGAGCCTGGGCTGGAGCCGAGAGGGTGTTCAAGGAACATCTGTCTAATGAGTGAATTTCAGGATGCTATAGACACCCAGTGGGAAGGGATCTTGGTCATTCCTCTGCATCCCTCCTCAGCCCCAGGGCTACTGGGAGCTCATTGGCCCTAAGGCAGCACTTTTCATCTCTGGGCAGCTGGGACCACCAGCCATTGTGCTTATCCAGACCTGAAATCTGTTTTCAGTGATTGCACTAGGCCCAGCTCAGTCACTGAGCCTGACCCCTCCTCTGCAGGAACTTCTATCCACTATTTGAAGAGCACGGCATGATAAAGACAGAATGGGGGACACAGCATCACAGGTCATAGGTTTGAGTTCCCTCTATTCCACTTCTTCATAATCAGTTGGCAGTCGCGAAGATCTCTGACCCTTGGCCTCCCCTCCAGAAACCGTGCCCCTCAAGGCTGCACTTGGATCAGAGGAAATGCTTCCAGTGTGACCAGCCTGGGGCCTGACATGGGGCTGGTGCTTAGTAAGCATTGCTTGAGTTTGGAAAAGTCTCCATGATTCTTCACTGCTCCAGAGCAGCTAGGCCCCCCCTGAGCCCTCTGCCCTGGGGGACATCCTCCATATAAGAAAAAAGCAGAGACCAACAGGCCAGCCCTGCTCAGGTGGGCCCTGGCTGCTGGAGGGAGGTGGGGCGTGCGTGGTGTGCCAACCTCTCCCACGGTGACTTATACTGTTTTGCCTTTTGGAAACCATCGCAGTACAAGGTTGCCCAAGGTCAGTGCCTCTCTTCTGCGATTGCTTTATGAAACAGGAGAAGAGAAAGTGGGCAACGTTTCCAATTTTTTGAGGGGCTGGCTCAGAGCCAGTTACTAGGCATCAGAGGAAGGCAGCTGCCTACACTCGGCCACATCCGGAAAGTATCTGGAAGCGGAGGAAGGAAACAGATGTTTCTTAAGGAACTACTGTGTACCAGGGCCCATGCTAGGAGTGCTATAATAGGGAACAATTAATGCGTGCTTGGGGTGGGCCAGACATTCTTGTAAGCATTTCATGTGGATTAACTCAGTTAATGGATTTAATCCTCACTCCATCTCTAGGAATAGGCATTATTGTTCCCATTTTAAAGACGGGTTAGTGAGGCAAAGGAAAGTAAAATAACGTTTTCTGGGTCTTGCAGCCAGCATGGATGTTCTTGAATCCCAGTCTCACAATTACCTGGAGGTGAGGATGCTTTCACTGCTGTTTTATAACTGAGAGTTCCGAGGCTTGGAGAGTTAGGCAGTTTGTCTGAAATCACACAGCAAGAGGATGTGGCTGAGCCGGGGTCTGAACTCCAGTCTGGTGGCTGCAAGCATTGCATTCTTCTGTGCCGTGCCACTTGGCTGTTCTCCTCCTCTTCTCCCCCTTCCTCTGTCCCCTGAAATGGACGGGCCAGGGAGAGGGTGGGCTGCCCATGCGGTTGCTGGTAGTCTTCAAGGACCAGGAGACGGGGTGGGAGCTAGGCCAGCCCCAGAGCTGCTGTGGGCCCCTCTGGTTTCCCTGCCAATGGTACCTTGGGCTTTATGTGAACATCCGTGTTTCCAACACAGACCTAGAGGAAGAAGCTGAAATCCCCAGTAAACCTTCCGTTCCCTCTTAAGCTACCTTCTTTGTTATCAGAGGGGTGTCAGGAAAGACTCAGATAAAGAGCCCATGTCTGAGCCCCACCATCCCGGAACAGACCCCCACACACCACAGGATGAAGCCAGATGGGAGAAGTTGCTGGGCTGGAGCCAGGGCCTACTTGGGGCCAAGGCATGAGTTGGCCCAGCGTGCCAGCCTGCATGCAGCCTGCAAAGCCCTCCCTGCCTGCTTCAGGGACAGTCGTGCTCTGCTCTCCCTGCCACCCTCAGAACCTACTCCCAGGAAAGGATGGGATTTCCCCCAGAATCTGGGAGCCCATGGAAGTCAAGGTCCTTGTCTCCGAGACCATCCCCAAGGGCCCACTCTAGCTGTGCCGATGTAGGCAGAGGCCAACTTTGAGGGTTTGGAGAATGGGCTCTTGTCCCAGCCTTAACAATGACTGTCTCAGAAGACAGGTCAATATCCTAGGCCTTTCTTTTCTCTTCTGTACAATTGGTATAATAATATGGTTCCTCAGCCAACAGATGACCATCAGATGGCGCGATGGATAAGAAAGCACTTTGAATATGGTCAAGTCTTGGCCAGCTGCCTACAATCACTATCCTGTCCTGTAGGCCGGTGGTTTCCAAAGTGTGAGTCACGCTGGAACCAACTAGGTTCCTAAACACACCGAGGCCTGGCTCCTCCCCCAGGCATTCTGATTTCATCGGCGTGGGGGTGCGACTGAGTCCTGGGAGATGCTAGAGCTTTCAGAGGATTCTAACGTGCGGCCACGTGAGGGAACGGCTGCGTGGCCCTCCCGTTCTGTGGTTTCACTGGATTGTCCGGTGACAAGGGAGCTTGGAGTCCACCTCAGGCCCAGAGTTTTCTCTGTTCTTTCTCTATTCCTGTCCTAATGTGGCCTGCTGAGAGTTTTGAATCCTAAACACCTGTGTTTTATGGAATGTGCCTCTGGAGGATGTCTGGGGAGCAGCGGTGCCCCGTGATTTTTGCTGACTTCCTTCTATGGGGGGATTCTGCATTAGGGAAGGAGGAGGAGGGGTAGCCTCAGGCAGACAGGTCTGCCCCCTACACTCCCTGGGGGCTCTCATCTTAAAGGTCCGGTGCAGGAAAGGGGAAGGCAACAGAGCATCTCTGAGCACCTACCGCCTGCTAGGTGCTTTCCTATGGATTAGCTTAATTAATGGGGAACGGCTTTGCCATCCAAACTCGCAGAAGAGGAAGCTGAGGCTCTGATAGGTTCCAAACTTGCCTGAGGTCTCTTGGATCACAAAAAGCAAAATGCAGTTGAACCCTGACCACCTCCTCAGCCCATGCTGCTGCAGGGAGGGGGCAGGTGCAGATGGAGGGGAGTTATCATGCACTAGAGGCAGGCAGGCTTGGGGGCGGGAGTCAGGGTTTCGGGGGCAGAGCGCATCCAAGGTCCCCTCTGCTCTTCCTCTGACCCTCCCCCTTCTCCCCTCCTTTCCGTTCTCCAGAGCAGGCGACAGCTCTGGATGTCTGGGGCAAAGGAGAGTTATGAACAGGTGTTTCCTCTCCTAGGGTTCAGCGCTGGGGATCTCTGGGTCTATAGTATCATCCTGCAGTGCTGACTTAACTTTCCTTGTTTTTGGAGTAATTACGTGGGAGTCAGTGATCGGTAAGAGAGGGGATGACATCATTAGGATCTACCTCAGGCTCAGTAGCTGGATCTTGAGAGCACCGGGAAGTCAGGGCTGTGTCAGGACCTGGGAGCGTCACATGATAAGGTGGCCACAGGGAAGGCTCCCATCGCTGTGGAGGTCTTCAATGCCAAGCAGCAGTGATCCCACTTGAGTGGGGAGTCAGGAACGGTATTCCAGGCCCTGCTTAGCCAAGTTCCCTCATTGAGTTGAAGGTGGAGTCTCTACCTCCCCCAGCCTCACTTTTCCCCATCCGTAAAATAGGAGGTGCCGTAAGTCACCACTCGGGCAAGTGCAGGGTATAGCCTTGTAATGAGAACGCCCAAAAACATCCATCCATTCGTGCTTCCTTTCACGCATCCACCAAATCTCATGAGCTCCTTTGGGGAGGCAGCTCTGAGCAGATATTCGCACACAGAGATGGATCAGAATTAAACCTGCTTCCCAGGGCTCTCAGCCTCAGTGGGAAGGCCAATGCTGGGGGAGAAGGAGGCCATCATTAGTGCAGCCTGGGCCACTGGGGCAGGCTTCGTAGAAGGGGCACCCTTTGAACTGGTTCGAGAGAAAGGTGAGAGTTTGCCAGGAGGGTGGGGTAGAAAGGGCATCTTTAAGTACAGAGAAAGGCCAAGGCCAGTGTGGGATGGGGTATTTAGGGCCTCTTGGCTTCCTCCTTGTTGTGGATGAAATTTGACAGTAGCCACAGATGAAGCTATTGGAGGGGGTTTCTGAGCCAAGGCCCAACATGCTAACAGACCACACTTAGGCGGCAGAATCTGCTTGACTCCGGTGGGCAGAGAGGGGCTGCTGGCAAAGCAGGGCAGGCCGGGGTGAGGGCGGCCTGCTGGGGAGAGGAGGGTGTGCTGGGTCCGTTTGCTCCCTCCAGTAAAATGGGCCTCCTGCTGACCTTCTATCTGTTTTATTCTGTGGGTCAGGAGACCTGTCCTGCCCAGATGTGGACAGAAAGGAGCTGGGAAGCACCAGCCTGGCCCTCATCATTCCCTGTTCAGCCCCTGTGGAAGGAGTGATGCTGTCATTTGCATTTCAAAACCTGTATTGCCCTGTATCTTCCCTTAATATGAGTCAATTACACCTCTGCCCCAAACCCCAGGTTGCCTGCCTGTCATTGGACTTTTATCCTGTTTGGGGTGGGGAGGAACTGCTCCCTTAAATGTCACGTTTAGCATATGCAAATGAAGATAATTGTCCTTAATGGAAGATGAACTCACCTGCTTGCTGAGAGCTACAGACAAAAGCAGGCATTGATGAACCGGGCCTGGGGTGGGCCAGGGGTCTGCTCTTCCATTTCCTGCCTCAGCCAGGGGCTCAGCTGGCCTCGCCTACCTCTCTCCACCCATCTGGAAGAGGCCAGTCCCGGAGTCTTTGCCGGTTAGACGATAACACATGTTGAACTTATTCTTCCATTTGACAAGTGTGGACACGGGGGGTCTGGAGGTGGGAGGGACTTGCTCAAGGTCATAGGCTGAGTCAAACCTCTTGGGGGAGGAGTGGAAGCCTACAGCAGCCCAGGCTAGGGGAATCCAGGACTCAAGAGATCTGATGATTCTCTAACCAGGCAGATGGGAATGGAGAGGCAGCCAGGGGATCTAGCACTTGCTGGGAGCATATGTCCTCAGTAGGAATGATTTTCAACCTGGGAGCTGTGCTGATCTGGAGGCTGAGGGAGAGGGCTGGAGAGGGGAGGGGCTTTGGAGACCATGTCACCCACTTACCCTCAGGGCCTAGTGCTGCCACCCATTCGTGATACATTTGCCTCAAACCAAGAGTGGTGGCGTGGATTCGCTCAGAGGGCGTGGTGTGCAAATACTGTGGGAGTGTCCTCTGAGTGTATATCCCCCAAAGAGTGGGGGTCCTCTCTGAGAATGAGCCCTGACTGGCCTCCCCTTGTCCCCTGAGCTGACCACAGGATGAGGAATTTAAGGAGCCCTGGGCCTGGGTGGAACTTGGAGATTTGGCCTGCCCTGCTCTAAGAATCAAAGCCCCAGCCTTGTCAGGAGTTGGGACTGTACCTCATGCCTGGGTCCCATCCTAGTTCCTGCCTGGCCTTAGGGTCCTGCTTCTGACCCCTAGGGAAGTGCTGTTTTTGTGGAGTTTGAAAATCTGGATTCTAGCCCCAGCATGTCCACTTAAGCTGCTTGACCTTGAATGTTTGTCTTATCCCTTCTGAGCCTCAGTGCCCTCCCCAGTGGAGTGGATGCAACCTACCTGACTCTTTGTGGCACAAGGGGGGTAACATCAGTGGGCTCAGAGTGATGGGTGGTACACGGGAGGGACTCAGTAGAGATTTGCTTGAAAAATCACTTGCTCTATCCCCTTCCCCTTGCCTGTGGAGAGGCCTGAGTCCTGCTGCACGGCCCCCCCGCCACCACCAGGTGCCCACGCTCGCTCACCAGCCCTGCCTTGCTGCCCTGGGCTGCCTCCCTCCTGTTGCCTCTTGCTGTGTCTCCCAGATGGCCAGCTTAGCCCAACCACCTCACTGCTGGCTGACCCAGGGATGCCAGTGACCTTGGGAAAAGACATGGGAAATCTCCAGGCTCTCTTTCGCCAGGTGTTCTGACAGGGCTCAGAGAGGAACAGGAGTTTGCCCAAGGTCATATGATGAGGTCAGGGGTGAGTCAGCACATCTCCAGCTTTGATGGTCTATGCGCTTCTGACTGTCACAGTATCCCTGTGGGACGTGGAGGGCTCAAGTGTTCCAAGAGGAAGCCACAGCCCTTGGCGCCAAAGGCAGGGTGAGGATGGGGAGATGGGGCTTGGTCTGAGCAGGGAGAGTGGAAACCCAGCTCCTGGCGGCTATCTGTCTACTTTCCTGTCCCTGCTCTGGGCTCCCTGCTCTCTGTCATGGCTTCTCCAAGGCCCTGCTCCCTGGAGCTGCGTAGATCAACTCCCACTGCCAAGCGTGTTCAGTGACTCAGATCAGGCCAAGGACCATGGCTGACTTTCTCCTCTGTGGGTCTAGGGATGGAGGGTGTGGGCATCAGTAGGGGCCTTCCCCACAGTGTGCTGACTAATTCTAGGATGTGCACACAGGTACAGCCAGAGCTCTTTCCTCAGTTTGTAGAATCTGAGTTCCAAGGTCACACGACCAGCCAGGCAAAGAACCGAGACTCCAGCCCTCTGGCCTTGGAGGCTTTCTCTGATGCTTCAGTGGATAGAGGAAGGAAGGCATGATGGCAGAGGACATACCCACCCTTCTCTCCCGATGTCCAGGCCGCAAGCACGGCCGGCTGGCTCGCAAACATTCCCAGGGCTCCAGAAGGCAAGACGCTGGCTGACGGATTCAGTGGGAGCCCTGACTTCCAGAGGGAACTTGTGGGGAGCTCCCTCCCAGCTCCAGTCTCCTCGGTCTGTCTTCGAGGCTGCCCGGAAGCCGTCTCCCTGTGATTAATGGGCATTTCCCCTCCCGTGGGCCCCACGCTGGGGGATGGATGGGATATGGCTTTGGCCGTCGTGGGTAGTGCTGGGGTTTGGGGAGCTTTGGAACGTGGGCTACAGCTGTTTACTTGGCAGGGCCTTGCTCGCAGATGTGAGGCTGCAGGGGTGAGTGGGGACGTGAGGGGGTGGGGTGGAACCCAGAGAGAAGCCCGTGCCATTGCCCCTCCTCAGAAGGAGCCCGTTCTTGGGCCCCTGCGCTCCTGGAGAGGACTCACACCCATTGCTGGGAGTTCACAACCATTGCTCTCAGAACCCGCCCCTGATGGTGGTCCAGCCGCCTCCAGCTGTCTCCAGATGTTGGTCCAGTTTCTTCTGCCCCTGCACCTCCTAGATGCTGACCCCAAGGCCCCTCTTACTCCAGCCAGTGTGGTTTTGGTTTTGGGATTGAAGCAACATTGGCCACAGGCCCCGGCTCCAATTATCTTGGGCAGTGGAATTTGGAGCCGGGAGAGGCCAGGCTTGGAAGAGTTCTTAGCTAATGGAAAGACGAACCGTGGGCTACTCCCTGCTTAGCTCATCTCAGGGGACAGGGCAGGCCCTGTATCTTCCTAGAGCATAGCCATAGGTTTCCAGGATGTGAGCTCAACACCAAGGGTGGGGGTCCATTCCCACCCCATCTGGGACACTTTTCTGTTCCTTGCCTGCCAGGTCTTTTTCAACCTGGAACAAAAAGACGTAAGGGAGGCAAGTAGGGGGGCTTCTCGAGTGAGTGTCTGAGTGTGGTTCAGGTGGAGGTTAGAGAGGGTACTCAATATACTCTGTTGCTGCTGAATAATTCTGTGCTTTTTTTTTTTCTTGACTGTGTTGGGTCTTTGTTGCTGCGTGCGGGCTTTCTCTAGTTGCGGTGAGTGGGGGCTACTCCTCGTTGCAGTGCACG
Organism: Phocoena phocoena; assembly: GCF_963924675.1. Taxonomy (NCBI): domain Eukaryota; kingdom Metazoa; phylum Chordata; class Mammalia; order Artiodactyla; family Phocoenidae; genus Phocoena; species Phocoena phocoena. The sequence goes on from NC_089234.1 coordinate 54,442,982, forward strand.
GGCTTCTCATCGCGGTGGCTTCTCTTGCTGTGGAGCACGGGCTCTAGGCGTGAGGGCTTCAGTAGTTGCAGCACATGGGCTCAGTAGTTGCGGCGCACGGGCTCTAGACTGCAGGCTCAGTAGTTGTGACACGTGGGCTTAGTTGCTCTGCGGCATGTGGGATCTTCCTGGACCAGGGATCAAACCTGTGTCCCCTGCATTGGCAGGCAGATTCTTAACCAATGCACCACCAGGGAAGTCCTTGTGCTTGTTGATATGAGTAATTCACCTGTTCCTTCTTCTTCCATCCTTCCAAGCTCCATCCATCTCTCCATTTAATTATCCATCTTCCAGTCATTCCTTCCATCCATCCATCCATCCATCCACCCACTCATCCATTACTTTATTTCCACACATCTCTCCATCCAAGCATCCATCTATTCTTCCATTCATGCATGCATCCATACACACACTCCAGTTGAATGCTTGCGCTAGGTCAGGCCCTGTGCTAGTTGCTAGGATACAGAGATAAACAGTTAACCATCTCTGCCCTGAGAGCATTCCCAGTCTAGTGACCAGATATAAACACCAGTGTCTCCTCAGCAATGTCAAGTTGTAATGAATGTGAAAGTTGTTTCGTGACTCCAGAGGGTTAACTGACTCCAACTCAAATGACACCTCCTCTAGGACACTTTCTCTGATCCCCCCACTATGTGACATGGGATTTTGACAGGCAGAGAAGAGGGTGAAGGGCATTGCTGGCAGGTGGACCAGGCTTTGCCAAGGCTAGAGCTCTGCAAATACATAGCATGTTCAAGGGAACGCAGCACTGTGGCTGCAGGGGGCTGAGGAGTGGGGAGATGGGCTAGAGTAGAAGGAGCAGTGCTCAGGGCCAGGTGGTGGACCGCCTTGGATGCCAGGTTAAGGCTCTTGAATTTCCCTGTGGTCCTCGAGGCACCGGGGAGCGGTGGGAAACAGAGGCGAGACCTGGTCAGACTTACATTTTAAGAAGATCATCCCAGCTGCATTAGGTATTTTTGAGGTTTGCATACATGGGTTTGGATGCTTCTATTTAAGACCTTAGGCAAACAAATTAATTGCTCTGTTTCCTCTTCTCCAAAATGGAGGCGATGCTCTCTACCTCATTGACTTGTGTGGTGTAAATGAGATGTTGCCTAAGAAGTGCCTGGCAGAGTTCCTGGCACAGTTCCTGCCACATAGTAGATGCCCACTAACCACCTTATTCTGGGCTCTGCCTGGACCCAGCTGGAATGAGAGCTTGGGTCTTCTGCTACTGATTTCAACTCATGGTACGTATTTGGGCCAGTCACTTTATCTCCAAGGACCTCAATTTTCTCATCCACGAAATGGGCACAAGAGTAGCCACGTGGTAGGATTGCTGTGAGGAGTGGACCAGGTGATGAGTGTGCCTGGCAAGTTGCCTGGGCTGCAGGCACAGTGGGGGTATCAGACTCAGAGAACCAGTGATGCCCCAGCTTGGGACTGGGGGACTGGGCCAGTGACCCTAGGTGCTCTGGCACGGGGCCATCCGAAGCTCTTCCCGCCCATGAATAGCTCCCTCATCCCCACACTGCCTCGCCCTGCCCAGCTGCTCCGAGGAGATGGCTCCCTGGCCCCATGACTACAGCTGCTAATCTCCGGGCGCAGAGGGCTGAGACGAGACCCGACACGTCCATGGCACTCGGCAGTCTGGTTTACCCAATGCTGTGGCTCTGTGCCATCCCCCCAGCTTCTGGGCTGGGGCTGCTGCCCACCACCCCTGCCAGGCTCTCCACACTGACCTCAGCTCCTGTCTGACTCTTGATCCTGCTGGGCCGGGAAGCAGTCCAAGAAGGACGTGTCCAAGAAAAGAGCCATGTCCGTAAAGGGCCCGCTCCACCTGCCCTTCTGCGGTGACCAGGAATGTGGAGCGGGAAGATCTCGTACCCACGTCCTCTCCTGTCACTTGGCCTCTGGGAGAGCCTCAGTTAGCTCATCTGAAAAATGGGGATGATAATACTTACCTCACAGGTTCTATCTGCGGGCCAAGAAAAGACAGGGAAGAGAAAAACCTTTGTAAAGTGTCACCCCTGTGTGTTCTGTGCCTAACAGCAGAGTCACCTAGTTCCTGGCCTTGTTCTCAAGGACAGTATTGCCCTTCCGTGGGAGCAAACGGCAGGCCAGGCCGATGGCTGCAGCCGGAACAACTTCCAGAAAGAAATAAAGTGCCCTGGGGAACTAGGAACCAGGAAGGGCTCTCGAATTCCATCCCTTCTACCTAGCCCTTGCTGCCGTGCACACGTACATGCTTGCACACACACAAAAGCACACTCAGGCACCCACACCTCATACATTCGCATATGACACAAATCCACAGATTTGGACGTGTCCACTTACACAACACATGGACACACAGCACCATACCCCGTGTTCACACATACCCACTCTCCTCCAGGATGTGTACACATGTTTACACACAAATGCGCGGACCTGTGCCTGCACACACCTACAACCCCTTCACAACTGATGACTTTTCAGGGGTAGGAGTACCCGCAGTTAATTGTGTTGACTTTGATACCCTGGAGCAGAAAGTACCAGAATAAACATCGTACCATAAAATTGCAACACTACAGATCTGGAAAATACGGGAGCGATGATACGAGCCCCCTCCCCCTCCCTCACCTGCTGCTGGCTCACTTGCTGGTGGGGAAATTGAAGCTCGGAGAGGCAGGGCCCAGGCCACAGGACAGCTCTGTGACCTTGGCCAAGACAGGAGTCTCACCATGGTTGTGGGCAGACCCTCTGACAGCCTGCGCCCCTCCTCCTCGTTTCTCTGCTCTGAACACAGGAGCTGGCAGCCCCCGCGGTCACCCAGCCGCTCACTGTGCTCTTGGCTCCTCGTTTGGGGCAGGATAGAGGTAAAACCCCTGACTTGGGGGGCATGAGTAGCCCCTGCCAGGGATGACACAGATAGTGGGCCACTTGCCAGTTGGGTTTTCTGAGAGGACAGAAAAGCCTGGCTCTTCACCTCAGGAAGGGTGGTGTCCAGGGGCTGGTTTATCCATGGGCACCCCAAGCCCAGGGCCTATGGGTTACTGTTTTTCCAAAAATATTTGCTACCTGAAAAAAAAAAAATGATCGGCTTCAAAAAATGACTGCAAAATCAAAATTAATTGATGTTTAATTGAATATGTGCATAATGTAACATCATGTCAACTTGTTAAGTTCAACTCATCTCAGCTCCTATGAAGTTATATGTAAATGATATTTGAAGTGGGATGTAGACGCATTCTGATGTGTTTATTATGATGTGGTATGACATTCTAGAGTGAGAGGGTTGCAGGGGGAGCTATGAAGATTTAAAAACAGCTCTATCGGGGTACTGTGGGGTGGGAGTGCTGCCCGTAATAGCTGAGCTACTTTATGACTTGCCTGTCAATGCCTGCTGGGGACTCCCTGGAAGAATCGAGCCGTTTCAGTACCCTCCAATGGATAAGCTAAACTCTAGAGAGCCATTTGAACTCTAATATTCCAGACTCTTCCTGGACCATCCAGCAGGTCCATGCAGCAGCTGAATAGGCTCCGCTTGCCCCGGCCTGTCTCCCTGGGGCTGGGGATGCAGATAGGATAAGGCAACGCAGCCTGGAGAAGTGGAGACTTAACCTTTCCCTCCATGACCGAGGCAGCCCGTGGGCAGAGCTTTGGGAACCAGGGGCCACCAGATTTCGGGTGACCATAGAAAGAACGATAGAGCAGTTCTGCAAAAAAGAATTACAACAGGGGGGCTCACTTCTGCACAGCCCGGGGCTGTTTGCACAGCAGTTTTAGGCTCTTCGTCTTGTTTTCACGATCACATTAGGCAGTCGGGCTCAGTTTCCGTACCTAGGCGAGGGGGCCAGGGAGGCTCAGGAGGGTTGAAGAAGTCGCGTAGGTTCTCACTGTTGAGAAAGCACAGCCCTGCCCTCCCGACTCTGGGCTGGGCAGAGCTCCCCTGCCCCCCATCCTGCCCTCCTGGATCCCTGCATTTGCAACTGGCTTCCCCCTGCCTGCGCTCCCCCGGCTCCCATCAGCTAGCCGCCCCGAGCTCAGCGCACTGTTGGAAAAGGTTCCTGCTCACAAAGAGCCAGGTGCTTCCCCACACCTCCCAGCCTCCCGTGTTGACACCGGCCCACGTCCTAGTTCCAGCTAATGGATTGTGAGCAATAGGGGCGCGTCCCTTCCAGGCCCGGCAGATGCTGATTTATGTCCAGGCTAATGGAATGTGGGCTCTAGGACTCTCACTTGCCCTGGCTCCTGTCTCTGGGGGCCATGGGTATGTTGTTTTGTAATTTCTGTGTACACTGGTGTTGCAACAGCTGAAAAATATAGATGTACAATACATGTGAAAAGGTAGATTTTACAGGTATAATTTGATATAACTTTTCTGAGAGACAGCCCCTAAATTAGGTAAGTTTCAGGCCCACAAATCCTGGATGTGCCCCTGTGGCTGAGGCGGTTAATTGATGTGTGCCTCTGCCATCCGCTGTGCCCTTTCCTGCAGTGGCCTTGGAGGCTGAAGCCACTAGACGAAGGAAGGCTGCTTGCCCGATGGAGGCCTTAATGTGAGAATAAAGCTATCCTGTGAAGTCTCTGAGGCTTGGGGATTTATTTGTTACACAGCTTAACCTACAATGCTGACCCATACACACACTTTCATCCCCATTGCATGGAAGTGGAGGCTGAGGTGGGTAGTTTGTCTTTGGTGGGCAGTGCATTGTTCCCAAAGCTGCAGTGGAGGGGTGGGGACTTGGAGCTTGCCTCCCACAGAGACCAGGACCCTATGAACCCTGGTCTGTCGACTCTCAATTCAGGGCTCTGAGTGCGGGAGACTTGGGTTAAGACCAGGTGTTCCAGAAGCTTCATGGAGACCAGCCCTATCTCCCAAGGGACCTCAGAGTGAGGGGTAGCTGTTTTAGGGCCAAGCTCTCAGCCCAGAGTCACAGGGTGTGGGCAACTTTGGGAGTATCTGAAGGTGTCTGGTGCCTTCCGGGACGTCTGGGTCCCTGCAGCCCAGCACCCCAGATGCTGACCTCAGAGAAGGAGGTCAAGGTCATGGCCTCAGGGTAATCTGTTTCTCCCAGCATGGATGAAATAAGTAGCCCTGATTTCTGGCAAAGCTGTTCCCTGACACGACTCAAGAACCAGGCTCAATCCCCTCCTAGGAGAGGGGAGAGGCCACAGGTTCGGAGATTTGAAGGACCAGGGCAGGAGAGGCTGCGTACTGGAGCTGGCTCTGCCTGCTCTGGGCTGAGGGCAGCAGCTGCTGGAGTGCCGGGGACGGCAAGGGCCCATGAGCCAGAGCTGCCAGGGCATCGGGGAGTTCTTGCTGCCGTCCTAAGGGCAGCATCCTTCATAAACTGTCCCATGCATAGTACTGCATTTATTCTTCAACAGCTAATTGAAACGGTGACACATGGGGCTGCGTACGGTGTGTACGTATATATTTTCCTGGCTACACCCAAGCACGTATGTGCTACACAAGTAGGCATGTCCACCATTTTATCTAAAGGGAGATTCTAATTCTCACCGAGAATGGTGGGAGGACTGAATAAAATATTGGGCTGTCCAAAAAGTTCGTGCGGGTTTTCCCATTAAGATGTTATGGGAAAACCCAAACAAACTTTTTGGCCAGCCCAATAGCTGGACGCAATGCGTTAGCAGTGGTTTGGCCCAGGGCTGCACTTGATTCAGTGTATACGTTATAATCACTATCCTAATTGCTCTTGCGTTTGTTATAAATATTTGCACAGTCTGGTAGCTCTGGTGTCCCCAAGGTAAGGGCTCTGTAGTACCGGGGCAGAGTCCTCAGACCCTTCCGGCCTGTTTCGGAGCTCGGCTTCTTTGCCTTGTGATGCTCTGGTCTGGGTGGTCTGCAGGCTCCTATCCTCTGTCTGTGCTGGTCCCCAGTTGACTCTGCTGAACCGGTCAGCAGGGCCTGAGCCCCACTGAGTCTTGCAGCCTTGGGTAGCCTCGGAGGCTTCAATAGGCTGGACTGTGGTCTGGCCCTGTCTGCCGCTGTGGCCGAGCACATAGGCCCTCCTGGGTGTGCACAGCGTCAGCTCTGACCCCGCCAAATACCAGCTGTGAAGTGCCCTCTGCTCTCTCCTGCCGCCAGGTGAGCAGCTTGACAACTCTCTTGGCTTTAGATAGGAAAGGCTGCTCCCCGAGCGGGGTCTTGTCTAGAAAGCTCTCGCTGTCGTCTTAGGCCAGGTTCCCTAGAAGCAGAGGGTAAAAGCAGGATTCCTGTGCAAGTGCCTTGCTGAGGGATGTTCGCAGGAGAAACCAGTGAAGCAGTGAGTCAAGCAGTGGAGGCTTCCTGCCAAGCAGAGCGGTGACGGTCTCTTAGCCTGATCACATGGGGAGCTCTGGAGTATGACTTGCACCAAAGAGTTGCCCCAACTTGAAGCAAAGGGGCTGGGATTTAAACTCTGGCATCTGTAAGTAATGGGTAGAGGGCTGCCCCTTGGAAGGATGGGCAGATTCCCCAGCATCTGCTGGCAAGACGGCTCCCATCAGCCAAGGGCGGTTCTGTGGAGAAGGGTACAGTTAGCAACCCCCTACCGCCGGCAGCTGGGGGATGGAGATACAGACCCGGCAGCGGGTCCAGGGGGGCAGCAATCGTACCCGCCGCCCCCTCCATGTCAATTTCTTCTCTTCAAGGATGATCTTGTATTCTTCGCAGATTCAATTCTGCTTGGCTTAAGAAACATCAATTATCTGAACCTACCGTGTGCCTGGCCCCAGGGAGGGCCTGCGTATGCTGGAGTGCACACAGATAACAGGCCTGCCTGGCAGGGTCTGTGGTTGCTTCTGCTGAGGGCTTCCACTCTCACCCACATCTGACCCCCTGGGTCTTGCCCTTTCGCTCTAAGACCTGTCCAAGGCCATGTTCACGAAGGCTGTGTGATGGCGTCTGCTCCAAAGCAGAGGGGGGGTTGACCTGGAGAATGTGTTTTCTGTTACAAAAGGAGCTAGAAAGGACCCATTTTCTTTGGAATTGGTGCTGGGCTGTGGAGAAACGGTCTAACGCGTGCATGTTTTTCCCTTTCTGCAAACTTTCCAGGCGAGCAGAGGAGGCTGCACAGAACTCTCTCCGGCCCTCCTCCCCTCCCTCTCCCCCCCCTCCGCCGCTGGGCTGTCTCAGCTGCGGCCTCGGCCTTGTAGCTACTGCTGGGGAAAACAGAAAACCACAGCTATGCGGCACCAAACAGGCCTGCATCATGTTTACACAATGACAGAGGCCTGGGCCAGTCTCCAAAGAGGCGGGGGCCCCTGCGGCAGCTCAGACAGCCCTTCCACGTCCAAGGCTGTGCTTCGGAGGCCACGAGGGCCGAAGGGCCCTTGGCGGTCACTGCCTCCAAGTCTCTCATTTCACCAGGAGGCCTAGAGACAGGGAGTGAGTTGGCCAGGGTTGTGCAGAGAACTGAGTTCTGATTTGGGGAACGTGGGATGGAGGCCGAGGCTGAGGTTCCGGGGGGAGGCGTGGGGGCATGGGGGGTACTTGTTCCCACTCACATGTGGCTGCTCTCAGCTCCTCCTGTCCCCTCCTCCCCTCACGTCTAATCAGCTGCTGGCTTTCACCCCGAGGTCACTGTCACCGGATGAACAAAGGAGGGAAAGACAAGGAGACCAGGCCTCAGAGCTGGCCTGCAGAAGCTCCATTTCCTCAGCCTCACGTCTTGTACCAGAGGGATGGGACTGCATTCCCTACTGAGAAACCAGAGGCCTGAGATGGCCTGCGTTCCGCAAGGAGTCACTCCAGGAACTTTTCTTCTCTCCCACCGCCCCGCAAGTACCTCTAGCCTCTCTGGGCCCCATTCACACCTCATGACCTTGTCTCCTGTTTCTGTGCAAAACTGAGACCAACTTCTCTTCCTTCCATCTTGGATCTGTTCATCCTGGGTGCCCAGCCTCTCTTGCTGGCAAAGGAGGAGGGACAGTATCCCTCTTTCCCTTCTCCTGTGCTTTCTCGTCCCTCAGAGACTGGCTCCAGGAATTCGCATCTCTCTTCTACAGCACCAGCCCGTCTCCGGGCCCGGGGCCCCTGCCCTCTGCGTACAACTCGGCTCAATTCCTGAGGCTGTCACCTCATCTCTCTCACTGTTTCCACTTCTCCAAGAAATGTGTGGCCACAGCGCTTTAGAACTCTGGAAAGTTGGCCACTTGTTTCCACCCCGTTCCAATGTCTTTGAGGTCACCAATGAGTTGTCAAAACTTAGTCCTACTCTATTTAGTCTCTGTCCTGCATTTGACACTGGGAGCCCCTCCCCGGCCCCACCTTGTCGTTTATCCCATTCCCCTTTCTTGAATCAACCGTCTGATCTCTCCTCAGTCTTCAGCAATGCTTTCTCCTCTGTTTGATGTCCAAAGCTGGTCCCTCCCCTGCTTTTTAGTCTCGACACTTTTTGCCTAGGAAATGAGAGTGAAATAAGAAAAGCTTCATTTATTCCTAGGGATACAGCTATGTCTACACTGTTGAAGACTTGAAAGTCACACTCTCAGATTACCCATCCTCTGCTCTGGATCTGCATGGATCATTACCTATCAGGACCCCCTTCCTGGATGTCTCCCAAGTTTCTAATTAGAATCAGCATCTCCTACATCAAGTTCATCATCTTCTCCACCAAACCCCTCCATGCTTGGTTGAAAGTGCCACTCGGTTGCCAGCGTCAAAAATCTGGGTTTCTTTCTTGTGGTAGGCTGAATAATGCCTCTCCCCTGCCCTGCGATATTGAGATCCTAATCCCTTTGCAGATGAGATTAAGTTTAGGACTTTGACATGGGGAGATTATCCTGCAGTATCTGGGTGAGCCTGATATAATCACAACAGACCTTATAGGAGGGTCAGAGTGAGTAGTAGGAGATGTGACAGTGGAAGTAAGAGGTTGGAGTGATGTGGCCACAGGCCAAAGACTGCTGACAGTCCTTGGAAGAGGTGAGGATGGTTTTTCCTCTGGGGCCTCAAGAAGGAACAGCCCTGCTGACACCTTGATTTTAGCCCTGTGAGTCTCATTTTGGACTTCTGGCCTTCTAAACCGTAAGAGAATAGAACTGTGTGTTTTGTTTTGTTTTGTTTTGCGGTACGCGGGCCTCTCACTGTTGTGGCCTCTCCAGTTGCGGAGCACAGGCTCTGGACGCGCAGGCTCAGTGGCCATGGCTCACGGGCCCAGCCGCTCCGCAGCATGTGGGATCTTCCCGGACCAGGGCACGAACCCGTGTCCCCTGCATCGGCAGGCGGACTCTCAACCACTGTGCCACCAGGGAAGCTCAAAAGTGTGTGTTTTAAGTCAGTAAGTTTGTGGCAATCTGTTAGAGCAGCCATGGAAAACGGATAGAATCCTAATCTTCTCCATCACTGCCTATGCTCATTTGGTCCCAAATGCTATCAAATTTCTCTCCAAAATATCTTTCAGGCTTGCTCCTTCCTTTCTATCCTCAAGCCCATGCCATCATCGTTTCTCCCAAGAGCTTTAACCATCACCCTATGTTTCTAAACCGTCCCTTCTGTTGCTTCTAGCGTTAGGCTCTGACCTGTGTTTTATGGAGAAGACGGGCCCCTCTCCCACAGTTTTGACTTCCAGGCTAGGGAAGGAGCTTGATGTGTTTAGGCTGTGGGGAACCATGGGATGTGTGCCGTGATCAGTCCCTAGCCTCTCTTTCCTGCCCATATCCCTACCTCACACCCTACCATATAGTCACGTGAGACAATAATGGCAGGCACTCAGCTGGTGCATCATCCTTACCCTGAAATACTCCTCTGTGACTTCTACTAAATCTTGAAGAGTCTGAGCCTTTTGGGGCCTCAGCTTTCTCAACTGTCCCGTTAAGGGGCTTGTCCACACAAGCTCCAGAGCTGTATGGAACGCTTTACCCTCAATAACTGAACCAAGTAGATTTCGTTGAACACCCAATGCTCAAAAGGTCCCTCAATGGCCACTCACCCACCCTGTCTTGCTAATAGATGGTGTGTAATGGGCTGCGTTTCCCAATGACGCCCTCTCAGAGTCAGTGGGCTGTGCACGCACGTGCGGCATATTGTGGGTTTGTGCTTGCGTGTTTTGGGGGGAACAACAGAATTCTAAACAGTTTATTAAAGAGCTGCTAAAGGCGCCTTGGCTATGAAATTTCTCCAGGAAAAAAAAAAATCCCTACTTTGATGATTTAAGTGTTAATGATTCAAAACCATATGGATCATATTTCCCTCCCATCCGTATGGTTTTTAAAAAGTATCAGTGAGACTGCTTAGGGCAAAATGCATTTATGATGCTATCGATCCGGCAGCTTTGCGAGGGCCATTCAACAGATCTGAGTGAGAGGAGAGCCTGGCGGGCCAGGATGTGGGCCCTTCCCTGGGCGTTTTCCTCATAGCCTCCAAGGAAAATCACTCTTGGTGTCTGGGGAGAGTTTTCAGCCCGCAGCTTGGTGGGAAAGGAACGTTCTATCCTGGTGGGGTTTTTTGCAAAACCTCCAGAACTAATTTTAAAAAGACTTAGGCTTTGGCAGACTGAAGAGGTGTTAACTCAAACCCGGGTATATTTCAAGGGAAATGTAATTAGAAAAATGCTCTCCTAGTTAGCTGGGAGACTGTGCCGAGAAATAAAGATTCCTGTTGGAGAATTGTTTGGTGAGATAAAAACATGCTGCATCAGGGTCAATGTGCAGGCACCTCCCTCCCCTGCTCAGGTACTGGGGCCACGAAACCCAGTGTGAAATGGACACTTGCAGAGACCATGCACGGGGGTCCTGCCATCTCCACCAGTCCTGCCCTTAAGGAGCCAGTTACTGCTGGTCTCCTCCGTGAACCAGAGTGGGATGGAGTGAGAGCACCTGGTTGATGTGAGGGCAGGTTTTGATCCGTAAAGATTCCTGGGCTTAACCTCTTTCCAGCCCAATTAGATGATTCTGACAACTGGCCTGATTTGGGCATCTCTGGCTTATGGGTGAAGTCCCACCTCCCCAGTGTGCTAATCCAGACCCTTCACGGCAGGACTCAACTCCCCTTGCTGGCTTTATCTTTTTTCTCCCTTCTACCATGTTTCTTTTGCGAGTAGCCCTTCCAGAGTCGTTGTGGCCCCACTCCTCCTCACCTGGTTCAGGCATCCCTATGCCTGGGATAACAGGTTCCCTTTCTTCTCTAGAACAATCCATGCTGCAAGGACACAGCAGAAATTCTGCTTTGCCTGTGGAGAAGCCCCTATGGGAGTTTGTCCCCCCCTTTCACTTTGGCCCTTCAGCAGAGTGGACACACATCCGTGACCGCTGTCTGCAGCAATGTGTGTTGTCTCCCCATTGGGCCTTAATCTTGGCCCCAGCTTTGAGGGGGGCTGGGGAAGAGACTTGTCAGTGTCCCATATGCACCGCAGTCAGGGACTAGCATGGTGCTTGACATGTGGTCAAGTGGAATGAATGTGGAATGAATAGGGTAAACTTTGAGAATCTCCAGCAGTGTTTCACCCATCCATTCATCAGACCCGTCCACTCATCAATCCACCCATCCATTTACCTCTCCACCCACCCACTAGCCATCCATCTCTCCATCCTTCCATCTACCCACCTATCCATCCTCCACCATCCTTCCATCCACCCATCACCCATTCATTCTTCCATCCACTTATCCACCTACCCATCAGGCACTCATGCAACAGATTGGATGCTTTTTCTTTAATCACACTGAATTTAATATAAAAATGATCTTGGAATATTTCAAACCCTTATACTCTACTAGCATATTATAACAAACAACCAAGGACTACCCACCCAACTCTATCTTATCTTAATATTACTCCATATGTACTTCAGATTTTTCTTATTAGGAATTTAAACACTATGGAAATGGTTGAAAGCGCATATGTGAACCTCCAAAATTCTGTCTTTCTTCTCATCTCCCCAGAGATGGAGTTTCTCAGTCTTATACAGTTTTCATTTTTTTTTACTATGTATTTCTGTGTTCATAAACAATACACAGGTTGGTTTTTCAGGTTTTAAAGTTCCACGCAAATGATGTCCCACTGTATGTGTCATTTTATAACTTGATTTATTTTTGCTTATTCTTATGATCCTGTTGCACTTTTTATGTCTATCTCCATTAAAGCAACTATTAGCTTGTCGTATGCTCATCTATGTCTCTCCATTTGCGTTGCAAGCACACTTCAGAGGGCAGAGAGCTCATCTTTACATCACCATTTCCCCAGAGCCTGGCATCGTCTGGTTGCCTGCATGGATAAAGGGCAAACATCTACTGAGTGCCAGTGGTACTCAGTACCAAATGCCAGGCTCTGGGGTGGGCACCCAGATGTGGCTCAGCCTCAGCCCCGGCCCCAGGGGTCAAAGACAGTCCAGATTAAGAGCCAGGCTAGAGGTGGGAGGGAGCCTACAGAAAGGCAAAGGAGGAACGAGAGATTTGACAGCTTGGGGGAGAGGGGCAGGAAAGGCTTGGCTTGTCATGGGGTGATAGGAGTCAAGCATTGAAAGATAAGGAGAAGTTTCACAGTCAGGTGAAGAGGGAGAAGGACATTCATACGCAGAAGAAACTGCACAGCTGAGACTTGGCATCTAAAGCCATTGGTTCCTGCTTCCTTGCCCGGAAGATGCCTCCACTGGAATCATTTCTTCACTTAAGGCCTTGGGTCCCCTTTTCGGCTACACCTTTGCATCCAGTGTGGACCTTTTGAAGCTTTATCTCATTTACCCATTCATCCCTTCATTCATTCAGTCCGCAAATATTTACTGAGCACCTACTATGTGCCAGGCTCTGTGCTCGTGCTAGGACACACCAGGGAGCCATAAGGATGTTTCTCTCCCTCAGTCTCATGGGGAATGAGAGAGACAACAGAGCAAACAGATAAGAAAAACGTCAGATGGTGAGCATTCTCCACAGAGTCCTTAAAGAATCTGATGGGCTTTTGAGTCCCGGATCAGGTCCTTACGGGGGTAGTGGGGACTCCTCTCAGAGGAAGGGACACTTTAACTTGAGATCTGAAAGATAAGACAGAGGCAGCCATGGGAAAACCAGGGGGAGAGCACACAGGAAGGAGAGAACTGGCTTCTTCAAGGCAGGGAGAATGGCCTGTGTGTCTGGGATGGGGCCAGAGAGAGAGAGTGATGGGACGGGAGACAGTTGTCAGGTTGCCCATGGGGCAGGTAAGGGGCTTGTGCTTTATTCCAACCAGATGAGGAGACTTAAGAGGGTTTTAAACAGAGAAGTGATGAGATCAGTTACTCTTAAAATGAATGAAAGTAGGAACCTGAGCCCTGGAGTTGGAAAAGAATCCAGGAGGCTTTGTACAGTCCAGGTCGAGGTGACGGCTGCTTGCCGCAGTGGCCGGCAGCGGTGATGGAGACAGGTGGTTTTGGGGTGTGTTTTCAAGGCAGAGTTCATAGGTTTTGCTGAAAGTGTGGATGTAGGAAGAGAGCAAAAAGGCAAGTTTGTGATCTTGAACCTCGGGTGGATGGTGGGAGTCATTTTCACTGGGAGAGGAGCAGATTTGGAGGCTGGGGCAGGAATAAAGAGTTTTGCTTTGGCCTCACTGATTTTGAAATGCCTCTGAGACAGCCAAGTGGAGCTGCCAATCAGGTGACACAGGTTGGGGTCCCAGGGAGAGGCCACAGCTGGAGTTGCAGCTCTGGGCATCTGTCCTTAGCGTGGGAATGGTATCTGCTAACCAGCAGGTGCCTTGTCCTGCCCACCTGCCAGGAGGTACAGCTCACAGCCTCTCCTCCACATTCACTGTGTCCCTTCTGAGGGTTGGTCAGGGCAGGGGTTAATGTGACCATTTTATCACTGGGGAAACAGAGGTCAAACAAGGTCATAGAGTGGTCTGAGCACCCAGGCAGAGGCAAGACCCCACTCCCTGCCCCAGGCCTTGATTCTCCCCACCATGCTGTGCGGGCCTCCTCTGCATGCCTGGGTGAGTGAAGGCAGCTTCAGCCTTCCCTGGGTCTCTGGATCTTCCTCTGTAAACTCGCCTTTTTTTGGTTGTTTTCATGATGCATCCAAGGTCAAAGGTGGCAGAGCCAGGGCTCACATACAGGCTTTCCCTGCATGTACCTGTGTGTTCTGGCTGTTCTGGTGACCAGTGCTGGCCGGGGGCTGATGGTCCCCCAGTGGTGAGCGCCATGATGGGCTACAACCCTCCACATTGTAAGGGAAGGGCAACGAGATTTAAGCTCATGGCGGGTAGGGAAAGGGCCTATACAAATCATAGCTTGTATCCCTAAGTGCTCACAGTGCTGTAGGCATGGTTCTAAGTATTGATACATGCAAGGTATTACCCTTGGAAAATTAAGTACCAGGATCACAGCCATTTTACAGAGGGGAAGCAAGGCACGCCTCGGAGGAATCACCTGCTCAGGGTCCCACAGTGAGGACCAGAGCTGGGGCTCAGACCCAGGTGGTCAGATTGCGAAGCTCAACCCTCAGCCACTTCACTTGACATGGTGTTAAATCAGTAAGTGGTTGTGGTCAGTTATGTTAGAGGTGGGGAAACTGAGGCCCCGTGTGTAAGCCGTTTCCAGCTGGAACACACAGAAGACAAAGGTCCCCAGGGCCAAGGCCTTGTGTTGGTAGGAGGTTCTGGGGACAAGTTTCCCTAGGACACGAGTCTCTGCCTGCCTGTTTGCGATAAGCTCTGGACAACGTCAACAGCAGTGTCCTGGGGAAACAGGAAGGGCAGACAGAGTCCCTGGCACACAGGCCGTGGCCAGATTAGCTAATGGCTGGAAGGAGAGGCTCACGCATCTGGGCTGTGCTTCCCGCCCACGGGAAGCTTCTGACAGGGAAGGGGAAGGCCCAGGGGCTCTTCTAGGCACAGGGAGGCCTGGCCTTCACCTCCTCCACCGACTAAGCAACTGTGTGACCCCGGGGCAGGGCCTGGTCCTCCGCTGGGCTGTACCAGCTTTGTCTCTGAAACCAGGGCTGGGTTAGAGTCAGATCTTCCATTCAACAAGTAAATATAGTTAGCCCTCCATATCCACGGGTTCCACACCAACAGATTCTATACCCACCGATGGACGATATTTGGGGGAAAAAATTCCAGAAAGTTCCCCAAAGCTAAGCTTGATTAGCTATACTCCAGCAACAATTTATGTAGCATTTACATTTATTTATAATTATTTACATAGCACTTACATTGTATTAGGTCTTATAAGTAATCTAGCGATGATTTATAGTGTATGAGAGGATGTGAACAGGTTATGTGCAAATACTACACCATTTTATTTAAGGGACTTGAGCATCCATGGATTTTGGTATCTGCGGGGGATCCCGGAACCCAACCCTTGTGGATACTGAGGGACGACTATACTGAGTGCCTAGTATGTGCCGGGTGAGGGGCAGCTGTGGCTGGGAACCACCCTCTGCCCCATCTTTTACTGAGGTACCAGCAGGTGGACACCAAACAGTCTGACAGTGTCCCCTCCTGGGGGTGGGGGCAGGACATGGCATTAGGGGGCACCTCCTTGAGAGGCCAGCAGAGGATCCCTGGAGGAAATGATTTCTAAGATGGACCCTGAAATGTGAGTAGGAGCTTACCAAGCGGAGGGAACCACCTGGGCAAAGGTTCAGAGGCTGGTAGGCATGTCACATTTAAGACGGAAAAGAGCTGGATTTTTTCTTCTTTTTGTATTGAGGTAAAATTCACATAACATAAAATTAGATAATTCATGAGTATTTCATATATCCAATCACCTCTGCCTGGTTCCATCAGCTGTTTTTCAGCCTGACCTTGCTGGTTTCCTGCTCTAAACGCTACGATTCCATGATTCGAACGGCAGAGGCAGGCTTGGCAGCATCGTGACAAAACATACTTTGGTCACACAGGATGATGTCGTATTTACAAAAACCATTTGGTGACAGATATGACATCGCCATTTTACATGTGGGGACACTGAGGAAAACCGAAGAGCTCTGCCCAAGGTCACACAGTCTCGGGCAGAGCCAGGAATCGCGTGCAGGCATCTGAGCTCATGTCTCAGGCCCCGGTGGTTCCCAAGTGTTGGTCTTCAGACCAGCTGGGCACCTGGATAAGAATTCAGATTTGGGGCTGGGGCCCGGGCATCTGTGTTTCTCATTCCTCCATCCCCCCCCAGGATGGGGAAATACCTCATGCCAGCGCCTCAGGGAAGAGACAGCATTGCGGGGGTGGGGGTGGGGCTGCTCTGGCTCAGGCCCGGGGCACTGGGATCTGCGGCCATGGAAGCCTCAAGGTGGGCCCTTTTCCGGGGTGGCAGCTGGTGGGCTGGCAGCTTGAGAGTGGTGGGCGTCTGGGGGCAGCAGGGAGGGCAGATGGTGTGGGGAATGGGGACCAGGCAGCTCCAGGACAAAGCCCTCTTTGCCAGCATCCCCGGGCGTCGGCCCCGCTGACAAATGGGCCACGGTTTCTCTCATTAATTTGCGGTGTGGCGTGTAATAATAAAACGCTCCTTAAAGCTGGAGTGGCGTGAGCGACAGCTTTCTCAGGTCCTAATGAGGATCATTAACTGCATATGAAAAGGTTTTATAAACATTTGTTAAACTCCCCGAGCTTACCGTGCCCATGGCCCGGGGCTCCCTGAGATGTCTCTGCCAGCCAGAGACAGCTGGAGAGGGAAAGACCCAGGGCCCAGGCTCCTGCTGGCACCTTCGGAGGCTCTGCCACTCCCAGGCTTCTCCCGCTTGGCTGTGAAGTGACTTGGGGCTGTGCGTCTGGGAGCCCTTGCTTCCGAGCAGGGCAATCAATATCTGTTGAATGAATGGGTGGGTAAGTGGGTGAAAAGAGAGCCGACTCCACCATTTCCTAAATATGGACCTTTGGGAGATTCCTTTTACCTCTCAGAGCCTCATGCTCTTCACCTGTAGAGATGCTATTTACTTCCCAGGTTTCTGGGAAAAGACTGGGTGAAGTGGAACGCACAGGTAATGGCTTCCTGATTACCCTCCTCCCCTCTCTCCCTCCCATCCTCCTACCTCTTTGCTTCTCTGTAGTAGGAACGCTCCCCCTGGAAGCTCAAGAGGAAGGAGAGATTGGGGCCGCAGGGATTCAGAGAAAAGGGAGGGTGGACAGACCCTCTTCTGGGTGGGGAAGAAGGGCCCAGGGGTCAGTCTCCTGCTACCTGTCAAATCATCCAGTTTGTTTCCCATTGTGCTCTGCGCTATACTCACGTCCCGTAACCTCCCAACATGCAGGAGAGTTCTGTCATAATCATCTGCCGTTTATAGCCTTTTGGGGTTATGGAAGAGGGTGGGCCTAACCAGGCCAAGCAGGGCCGGGGGAGGGCAGGATTCGGCCAGCATGGACTGGCCCTGGGCAGCTAGGCCTCCTCCCCGCAGTGGGGTGGGGGCCACGCCAGCAGGAGGGGCCTCGCAGGGCTTGCTGCCGGACCTCCAGGGAAGGAGGGGAAGGGGAGGAGGCCAAGGGGCTGGCAGGGTCCCACCTCTCCTACCTGCACGATGGCCCGGCAGCCCTGGGAAGGACTCTTCCTTGGTTGAGGAATCCTGTACCTCTCCCTGTGTCCCACATATGGTTTTATGGAGGCCTAGGGCACACCCCCGAGCTGGCTGGTCCCCAAGATCCTTCTCCAGCCCAGTAGTCCCCTCCCCTCCCTTCCCTTTTGCACCCCTGTCTCGCCCCTCAGCTCCTACTTCTCTGTTCCCGAGGAAACTTGATTATAAAACCACAAACAACACTGGCCTGCTTATTTAAGCCCATGTGCACGTGTGGCCCAGTCCCCCAGGCCGAGCAAGAATTTCCAACAGGACGGCCAGGGAGGAAGGGTGTGGTGTGCGCTGTGGTGGGGGAGCAGCGCAGAGACAGGTCCGTGAGCTGGGGATGTTGGCAGAGGAAAATCTTTATAAGAGTGACCCTGGTGAAACTGGAGCTGGGGGTGATGGGGTGTGTGTGTGTACGTGCGTATGTGCGTGTACACACCATGCACACTGGGTGAATCGTGGAGACGGAAGTTGGGAGTTGGTGAACACATCTAGATTCACTGGCCGTATTCCCAGGATAATTGTATACCAGCATCTGTGCCAGGCTCATTTATATCCATTTGACCACAGGTTTTTACCCCAATCACCCTAAGAGGGGCATGCTCTTTTCATTCCCACTTTGTACACTGGGAGACCGAGGCTTTGGAGGTTGGTGTCTTGCCCAGCGTCATACTTCTGGACACCTCAACTGGAAATCCTTCCTCTGTGCTCCCACCTTGACCTGCCTCTGTGCCGGTTCTTGTCTGCATTCGAGGCGCCCGGCTGTGTGCCCAGGACTGCCTCTTGTTTCTCACATTCGGAGGTGCATCTTCTCCATCCGCGTTGCGCTAGTATGTGGCTCAGGTCCTGAAATGTGGGAAGGAGTCAGTACCATCCAATGGATCCATAAGCGATGGTGCTCGGTCACCCCCAGAGCAGGGGAGGGTGCTCTGCGGGGAGAGGACTTGGAGTGATGGTTCGGCTGTAGCACAGCCTGATCCCAGTACGCGTCATGGTTCCAAATTGGGCCTCGCATCAGAATCACCTGCACAGTCCCACTTGCTCAGTCTGCCCTGGGGTCCTGGAATGCATATGTCTGTGAGCCCCCCAGGGGATTATGACACCCGCCTGGCTTGGTGCCTTGCTCTGTTTTTCTCAAGAAGTGCTGAGTGTGGGGGTGAGAGAAGGTCCTGTATGACTTGGCCTCGCAAGAGAGGGAGAAAAATCAATCAACATCACCATCTGCTGAGAACCTCACCGTCAGGACTTACGGACAGATGGGGGAACCCAGGCTCAGAGAAGGGACAAGCTCACACAGTGGGTGGGGGCAGAGTTGGGACTAGGCCTAAATCACCTGAGCTCTCAGCCCAGTCTTGCAGCTAGAATCAAAGTCTGAAGAGTGAGTGTACGGATGGAGGGGAGGAAGGGAAGGGACCGGGCCGAGGTGGGTGTGAGACTACGTAACGCGCTCAGCTTTTGCTATGAAACCCACTAGCTGCCTCACTTAGTTAAAGTTGTTTCATGTTTTCCTCTTTCACTCAGCCAAGCACGTTCAACCTCAGGCATCTCTCCTGAAGCTAGAAAGAAGGGCAGGAAAGAGTTATAAGATTCCCTTTCAGAAGGAAAAGAAAAAAAAAAAAGAAATTCCTCCCATCTCTTTAGCTCCCTCTCCTTCCCTTAAGGCAAAAATATGGATCGGAGATGTTTTTAGTTGCAGCACTTCCTTGCAGCTCCTATGAATGTTTGTCTAGCTCTTCGTGGGCACTGTGAATTTACAGCTTGGCATCTCTGGAAGTAGCTTCAGGGAGAAAGATGGTGGAATTTTATTCCTGCTAATTTAAAACAATAATAATTGTTCACACGTTAGGAAGCATTCCTATTAAATCAATCCAGTCTTTTGGAACAACTCGAATAGAATGAAGCTAAATTTCCTGATCGGGCTTCCGTTGGCTTGGTGACATTCATTGATTCATCCTGCCTTTTGTTTCAACAAACAGTGGTTGAGAGCTGACCACGGGCCAGCCCTGTGCTAGGCACCATGCATGGGGAAAGGGGAGGCAGCAAAGAATTAAGTGGTGACCCCAGACATGGGTGTGATTTTTCTCATGGGGAACAGGAGGACAGGGGTGTCAATCACCTTAACATGGCTATAGTTCTGGGGACCGACAGGGCTCCCCTTGGTGGCTGAACACCTGGTGGTGGATTTTACTAACATCAGGAATCCAGGAGGAGGATGAGTTCTGGGGAGAGGTTGTGGGTTCCCTTGGCCAGGTTTGTGTTCGGTGAGCAGTGAACATGGGGGTGAACATGATGGAAATGAGCCCAGGATGGATGCGGGCACTGACTCAAGGTGAACCAAGACCTGAGTCGGACAGGGGCTTGGCTTCTCAGAGAATTCAGGGCAGGGAAACTGAGACCTAAACTCAGAACCAGGCTGAAAGGGGAGAAGCAAGGGAGGAATGGGCATCCATTTCCAACTGGAGAACAAACACCACGGGTCTGGCAGGAATGAGGAGAGCAGCCAGAATTGCTGGACTGTCTGTTTTAAGGGGTGAGGCTGAGCTCAAGGCTGTGTCTGTGCTGAGAATTAGTCTTTATTTTGATTCTTGTATATGCTGTGGGGTAGACCAGATCCCCACATGCAACCGGAACCTGCACAAGGCTGCGTTTTTGGGCTTTTGAGTCATCCAGGAGGAAGTGTTCGGGGTTGGGGGGATGGTAATTGGGTGGGAAAATCTGCGTCCTAGAAAGAAGGTCTGAGCTAGTGTGGAGGAAATCTGTGGTGTCCTCAGAGATGCCACCGTATAAGGGGTGCCATGGAGCTCTCTGAGGTGGGCATGTTAGAGCAGAAGAGGCTGGTTGGGGGGACCTGGAACTGGACGCCTCTGTGGCAGGAGGACCGTACGCCCCGGTTTGCCGGGGGTGGACCTGATTTGTGCCTGTGTTTCTGTGTAGACGTGAGTAGTGCCTCTTCACAGCCCCGAAGACCCGGTTCGGATGATAACCGATAACTGTTTATATTATCATGCCATCTAAAACAAACCCAGCACTTTGCGGGCCTGCCCATCGGACTGTCGACAAGCCTCTGCTTTGAAGAAGCTCTCTGCCTCTTGTCTCAGTGCCAACCTTTATTAGCTTGGTAACTCCTTGCTTTCTGATCTTCAGTTTTGTAAAATGATCATCACCTAAATAACACAAGTGTCCGTTTCCCAGAATTGTTGTGACACTGACATGGATGAGAAAGATCTTTGGAAGCTCTCAAGGGCTCTATAGGAGACTGTGCCATCTCTCTGTCTCTCTCCAGCTCTCTGTCTCTGTGTCTCTCCCCCTCCAGAAATCAGGCCACCCCATCTTTGAGGCAGGGAAATCGTGCTGACTACTGCGGGACCAAGAGGATAGTGACTTCCCTTTCTCTTTGTTGTCCCCTTTCTTCTTTGTCCTGAAGATTCCCGAGGCTCTGTAGAGCCAAAGAGTGAAGACCCCAGGGACTCAGCTTAAGGGGCCTGGGCGGGGAGGACAGGTGACTGGGCTTCAGGGGAGGGGACGGCAGTGATTACACGTGTGCCCTGTGAGAGCATTTCCCGCTTCAGGTCTAGAACTGTGTTCTGTCAAAAAGCTGCCCAGGCTCCATGCACAGAGAGGGAGGCTGTTTGGAAGGAAGGAGGTGGAAGTTCTGCTTGCTCTGGGTGTTCAGGCCACAGGGAGATGTTGCATTTACTCAGGACGATAATGAGACTCAAATCCATGTTAAACTCAGTGTGTTGAAGAAACAGGGATATTTGGCCCAGAGAAGACTTACAGGCCAAGGATTTACTGATCTTCTAAGAGAGGAGGCATTCCCATTTCTAGAGTTGATGTTCAATGAACCAGCTGCCCCCCAAAAGGTAGTGAGCTCCCCATCCCTGGAGGAATGGGAGCAGAAATTGCCTAACTACTTGGCAGTGTTGTGGAGAAGCAACAAAGCATGTGTTCAAGGTGGTTGGACAGTTGACTTTCAAAGTCCCTTCTAGGCCTGGGCTTCTGGGGCTCTCCTAACACCAGCCTCTGCTTTCGGCAGCCAACTGCCTTCTGCATGAGTTGAAAGCCTGCCCAGCTCTGGCCTCCTTGCTGGGTGGGGCTCCAAGGGAGCTGCCCAGGCCTCCCACTCCTGCGACACAGGGCCACTGAGTTCACAGTCTCTGGGGTGCCTCTTGCAGCCACCAACCTCCTGGAGTCAAGAACTGAATGCATAGGTTAAACAAGGAAAAGGCAAAAACTACACACACACACACACACACACACACACACACACACACACACACACACACACACGGGGAGACTAGTCTGAAATGAGAAATACTGTCATGCTTTGGCCTTTTATCATAAGCCTATGGAGATGAATATTCTGACCTAATAATCAAAACAGGCTGTAATTGCAAACAGACTCTCAAGGCTGCACGGCCAAGGGGAGAGCAGATGAGATACCCGCTGAGCATAGCAGGCCTGGCCCCACCAGCCCTCCTCCCACCCTCGGTGATCGATGCGGCCAGCCAGACGTGCACCATTCTGCTGGACTGGCTTGATGGAGCCCTGCTCACATTCTGCCTTCCTCCCGGGACCCAGGGCTCCCTGTGCGGGGGAACCTCCTCAGAGGAAGCCAGCTCCTGTTCCCATCCTGAGAAAAACATGATTAAATGCACTGCAGCATCCTGAAACACAGCAGGGAGGAGAGAGGGAGGTCTCGCTCCCATCCCTCCCGACCTCCACCTCCTCTTGGCTCTGGAAGATGTTCTCCTGGGTGCGCCACCAAAGTTGGAAGGTCTTCGTGTCCCCTCCCTGCTCCCACCTCCTTTTTGTGTTTTGTTACAGACACACCCTCAGCTCAAATTTGCTTTGAAGGTCAGTAATTTCCACTCCTTTTCAAAACAACTGCCCAGTTCTTCTGGGACCCTAATGTTGATTCTCTGCACTGAGGAATGAGTCTCCATCAACAACAAGTACATTCCAGAAATATCCATCCAGCATCTTCAATGGGCAAGGCATCCAGAGGGACCAAAGACGAACCAGGCCTGGGCCTTGTTCCCAGGACACTCCCTATGGCTCCCAAAGACTCAACCACCCATAGAGCACAAGGAGCCTGTCTGCAGCCCTCTTAGGAGCCGTGAGAACCCTGAGGAAGGTGTGCTTCCACTGGGTGGGTCAGGGTGGTAAAGGGTTTTGAGCTAAGTATTGAGGAAGAGGAGGGTTGATAGAATGGGTTGATTAGGGAGGGGTCTGCCAGGTGGATGGAACTGCCTGAGCTAAGAAAGTGCAGGACCAGTTGGTGGTGCGTTTGAGGATGGTCTGGTGGGCTATTGTGACTGGTGTCTGGGGTCTGGGGTTTGGTGATGGTGGAGCCTGTGTGGGGAGATGAAGCTGGGGAGGTATGTGGATTGAGATGACATTGTGATGGGCTTTGAAGAGCTTGCTAAGAAGCTTAACTTCAGCCCCAAAGGATTAGGGGCCCCTGGAGGGTGAGAAGCAGGGCTGAGGTTTAGAGACGACATTCTGGTGGTGAGATAGGGGATGGAAAGTAGAGGGAGAGAGTGGAGACAGGGGGCTAGAGGAAGGGGTCAGGAGTCTAGGCGAAAGGAAACACAAGTCTGGCTCAGAGCAGTGGTGGTGGGAAGGAGGAGGAGAAGAGCCTGGGCACAGTTTCTTCTCGAAAAAGTCCTAGCTGGGTTGGGGTCTTTGCTTGGTTACTGAGTGGCACTGTCAAAGGATCATCGGGTTGGTGGGATCAGGTGCTGAAGACCAGTGTCATGACTCCATGTTTTTGTATATTTTCATTTGGGAATAATTTTAGATTTACAGAAAATTGCAAAGATAGTACAGAGTGGTCCCTTCACCTGCCTTCCCCTGGCGGTTACATCTTGCAGAATTATAGTATGATATCAAAAGAGACCAGTGCTGTTTGACCTTCACACCCAACCAGCCCCTGCCTAGAGAGCTTGTGGGTATGGGCTGTGGCTTCTCTGAAGTGCTGACCTGCTCTAGAAGAGGGAGGGTCTAGACAAATTGGACAGGACTGGAGGCCTCAGGAGAGTCAGCCCCAGCAGCAGGCAGCCCTGAAACTAGCTGGGTAGTTTTGGCTCAGAATCTGTAGGGCTGGGGTGAGCTGTATTGACTCAAGCTTCACCATAGAAATCCTGCCTCAGTTTCCCTTCTTATTACTCTGGCCCTGGCTGAGCCTGGCACCTAGCTCTGAACCCCGACTTGTCTGGGTGAGCTGTGCCATCTCTCTCTAGTTTATACCCATCATAGCTTGGAGAGAGGTACTTGCTCCCTGCCCCTGCCCCAAATCCCAGACTAGCTCCAGAGACGACCCAGAGGGCAGCATCATTGCCCAGAGGGTCCTAGAGTCCCCAGGAGCCTCCTCACCATCTTAGAACCATGGTCGAGATGGATGCATCCTTCTGAGCCCTGCATGAAGTCCCCCAGGGTCCCGCCTGCTCACGGCTCTCCCAGCCTTGCCATCCTCCAGCTCCCTCGCCCCACAGAGGACCAGCCCACCGAGAAGACACCCCCCAGCACCAGGTCACTCTGCTGTCTTTGAGCTCTTTACCAAGGCAGCTGTGGTAAGGGCTGGACGGGTCCTGCGCTCGGAGGCAGGGCAACTGGCCCCTGGTTTGGTCCATCATTGACTTTCCATGTGACCCCAGGCAAGCGACTAAACCCTCTCCTGGGGGCGATCTCAACACTAACCCCAGGTCATCAGGACCCACCAGAAGTTATCGACATGAACAAGTTTTGGGAAGTGAAGAGCTATAAAAATTATAGATGTTCAATCAGGCATTAATTCCCTTTCACAGTTTGTGTTCTACTGATCACTTTCTTTACCTATGAAGGATAATTAATAATGAAACCACTTATGGAACTTCTACCATGTTCAAAGTGCATTACAAATACCCCAAATGAGGGATCTTGCAGGAGAAGGGACCAAGGAGCAGAGACAAAGAGCAGACTCTTCCTTCAACCAACATTGTAAATCCCCCACCACAGGCAATGCGTTACACCTGACACTGGGACTTCGGACCAACCCCATCCTACACAGAGTCATGACGAGGTTCCAGTGATGCTCCAACCCCACACTGTCCGCATCCAAAGCAAATGCCCACTGCTACCGCCACCCCTGCGTTGCTCACTTGCTGTTCGTGGACAAGTTTTTCCTGAGACAAGGCAAGGGCCTAAAATGACTGTCTCCTGATCCTTCTCCAAACACGGGATGGAGTCCCTGTCTGTCGACGGCCCTGCTGGAATTCTAGACGTTCGGCTGGAGAGGGTTCTGGCACTCCCGCCTCAAGTGCACCTTCCACCCTGGATGGCCTCAAGGCCTCCAGCTGCTCTTCTGCTCCGGTCTTTCCCCTGCATTCTGGCTGACCTTGGGTTAGCTCTTGCTCTGTTCCAGAGGCTCCCATGGTTCCCTAGTGCCTGTTAACTTCAGTCAGACTCCTCAGCCAGTGTCTCAGCTCTTCTCAACTTACCTCCACCGCCTTTCCCACCCCCCATTCCTCCCTCCTTGTACCGTGGACCCCCTGCAGATGATGTGGCCACCGTGGGTCTCTCTCCTCCGAGGGGCTGGGGGCTGGGCTTGCTTCCTCCCTCATCTCTGCCTGGGATCCATTCTTTCCTTGACAGCTGTGCACTCTGCCCGGTAGGACATTTCCAAGCTACTTGGATGGGGAGGAGGAATGAGATTCGCCGGCACTAGAGTCCAACCAAGCAGGGCCTTAGGTCGTGGCTATATTTTACTGATTTCTATCTCTCTAAAAATAATATTTTCCTATTGGGAGAAGCATTTCATAACTAAGGCACCCACCACAGCCAGAAGCTTGCTAGTGGGGTCCCAGTAAGGCAGATGCAGTGTGACCTGGGGCTGGGGGTGGGGTGGGGGGAGAGGTCATGTTCTTCAAACACCTGCAGAGCTGAAGGCCCCACTGAGGGCATTCAACCCTCCTTCACCAAGTGCTCTCCCGGGGTGCCAGGCTGGGATGCCACTCCTGAGGGTCTGCGAAGCATCCTGAGAGGCCTAAGAGAAAATGACTCCTGCTTTGTTTCTTCAGGGGGTTCCATTTCCCCTGTCTCACTATGTGCAGAAAGAAGCCCTGGGAGGCTTCTCTTTCAAAGGGAAACTGAGGGAGGCCCCCAAAGAAAAGTGCTGGTATTTTCACGCGTGGGGAGGTCTTGCATGGCTGTCCCTGGTTCACGTGTTTATTTGCTCTTGGACTCACGAACCCACTCAGTGGTTAGGTAGGTCTGTACCAAGTGATCAGCGAATGCCAGGGGCGTCCGTAGCTGCGGGCAGGCAGCGTGTAGCAGGGCGGAGGCTCTGCTCTTGGGGAGCTCCAAGTTCCCCATCCACTGGCTGGTTCCTTAGGATCCTGTGGACTGGCCTCCCGGCTGCCCCACAGGCAACTCTGCCAGAGTCCCTCCTGTCTCCCCAGGGTGAGACCCAGCCTGCCTCCTTCAGATCCCCATGAGCTCTGGCTCTCTTTGCGTCCACGTCCTTGGCCAGCCCCTGACCTGGCTCAGCTTCAGGGCAGGGCCCCATCCTCTACTAGGCCTTGGCAGTGCCAGCAGCCAGACCAGTTGCCCAGGATGGGGTGACATTCCTAGTGGCACCACATGGGATCAGCCTGCAGCTGCTTTTACTAGCTCCCAGCTTCCGTGTGTCCCAGTTGAATTACTCATCTGTCCCTGGAGCCTCCCTTCCTTCCACCAACATTTAGGAACGCCTGCCACGTGCTGGGTGCTGCAGTCAGGGCCAGCTTCTTTGGGGACTTCTGCTTTGCTGCCTCGGTAACAGCTTCTGGTTTCCAAATGACCTCTTGGTGTGTCTCTGTGTGTCGCCCTCACTATTGATTTCTGTATCATTAACACCTGGGCCTGGGGACCCACAATAAATATTTGTTAACCAAGTGAATGAGGACATTTGGGAAAGGCTTCCTGAAGAATAAACATTTGAGCCGGGTCTTAAAGAGGAGTAGGAGTTTTCTAGGTGAATAAAGGGTCGGGAAAGGCCATGTTGGGGAAGAACATGGTATGCACAAAGGCTTGGGGGTGTCAGAGAAAGAGCTTGGGTCTCGGGGGTCTGGAGAGAGGATCCATGTGGTTACAGGTGAGAAGAGAACACATCCTGGCAAGAAAACTGCTGTTGAGACTGACGGTAGAGGGAGGGCGAGTTGGAGAATTTGAGGAGCCTTGAGGGACACTGAGGGGTTTGGACTTCAACCTGACAGAGGTCAGCAGTGATTTTTTTTTTTTTTGGGCCGCGCCACCACGCGGCATTTGGGATCTTAGTTCCCTGACCAGGGATTGAACCTGCGCACCCTTGGTGGAAGCTCGGAGTCTTAACCACTGGACTGCCGGGGAAGTCCCCAGCAATAATTTTTGAGAAAGGGAATGACAGCATTTTATTTATTTATTCTTAGGTCACTTACTGTGGGTGTGGATAGAACGTGGACTCAAAGGGTGCATGATCGAGAAACAGAATATTTAGAATATTTGGAAGACTTTTATCATAGCCTCTTTAAAATATATGTATTTAATGAAGCTCCAAAGAGTGAAAAGGGACAAGTTAATCTAAAAATACCTAAAAATCCCATGATGGGGAGAATAATAGGTTTTCTAATTATTCTGTTATCTAACTAGAATCAAACAGGCCACATTCCTGGAAGGGCTCACCTGTAATTCTAGTGGTAATACTCGTGAGTCTTTAACTCGACTTTTCTTTTTGCTGTATAAAAATAATCTGATTCTCTCATGGTCTGTCCATGCAGCCATCAGAATATAATTATTCAGAAAAACGGTTAGTCTCAGCCTTGTTCATCAGATAGCACATCAGCTTTCCTTTTTTTAAAAAAAGTATTTATTTATTTTTGGCTGTGTTGGGTCTTCGTTGCTGCGTGCGGGGTTTCTCTACTTGTGGCGAGCAGGGGCAACTCTTTGTTGCGGTGCCAGGGCTTCTCATTGCGGCGCCTTCTTTTGTTGTGGAGCACGGGCTCTAGGTGTTCGGGCTTCAGTAGTTGTGGCTCACAGGCTCAGTAGTTGTGGCGCACGGGCTTAGTCGCTCCGCGGCATGTGGGATCTTCTAGGACCAGGGCTCGAACCCGTGTCCCCTGCATTGGCAGGCGGATTCATAACCACTGCGCCACCATGGAAACCCGAGACACTAGATTTTTTGTTAAGCAGAGCTGGATACAGTTTTTGTCACACGATTATATGGACACGTTTAGCATACCTGCCAGGGGAAAGAAACACCTTAGGGGCTCAAAAACTTGACAGGCGTATGTATGCATGTTAGAAGTGTCATGTTTTCCCAGAACCCTTATCTGTTTTCAAGACAGTGGCAGCTAGAAGTGAAGTCTCTATGGTCTGTGTTTATTGTCGGCATCTGATGTGAGGCATTAACAATCATGTTAAAGGACATTGGAAACATGCATACGTGTACCCTGAGCATGTGTGCACACACACACATGCACACGTGCAAACACACCACACACAGGCACATGCACATACCACAGTCTGGAACTAAACATCAGGCTGATGATTTGACCTCTAGGATATTATTGCTGGAAAGGATTTTGAAATCATCTAAGCCAGCCCCGCATGTTATATATAAGGTAACTCACTGCAGCCCAGGGAGGGGAACTCAGCAAAGGGAAGGCCACTAAGGGAATTGATTGCTAAATCCAATTGTAGCAGGCACACAACCAAGACAATTTCCTATAGCAAGAATTTCCTTCCAGGCTGTGCCCTCAAAAGGGCTGTGCTGTTTTCTGCAGGGTCACGATCTCACCTGAGGATACCCCCTTGAGACAATGATGGCTGTACCACAATCCTTGTTTAATAAAAGGAGCTGGGCACATCCTCAGAACTGGTCTTTATATAGGCTGGATTCCATTCCATCCATCTAGCTCCTTGGGGTTGGCAAAACATGTGGATTAAAACCCGGAGAATGGTGTCCTTGTGCCCTGAGCCTCTTCTGGTTTAACACCCTTGCCAGGTGGGAGACTGTGATTTCCTGAAATTTTGTCCTTGGGGGTCTGTTTCCATTTTACTCCTATAAGCATCCATCCCTGCCTCTTTTTCCTTCTCCCTTCTCAGATAGATGTGGGGAGGAATTATCGTCCTCTGTGGTGTTTAACCAATAAGACCTCACCGAACACCTGCCACGCACAAGCTCACCTGGGTGGATGACGGCAGGGATGCCGAGGAGGACAGTGTGGGCTCGTTGCAGGCACTCGCCGACAAATGTCCTAATTTCCTGGAAATCAGGAAACGCCTCTTACCATTCATTCATCCACTTATTGATTATTTCATCAAAGGACGATCGTATAGTACGTGATATTTCTTGCACTGAAACGCAGTGTTTCATTTGATTATGTGATAAGGTCATTCTCTCCCATCTTTCCTATTGCTTAATTATTTTAAGATTTTCATATAAACATCTATTGAACTCTTGCCATAAGGGAGACAAATGATCCCATAGGTGCTTTTTCCTATTTAATATCATTTTGTTTCTACCACAGGTCTAGGACATGGTTATTATTGTTACTGTCGTTTTTCAGATGTGATGCCTACATATATTTGCTTCAGGGGACACAGGCAGGAAATGGCAGGGATGCAGCTCACTGCCAAAGACCCTGTGTTGTGTGGTCAGAGAAGGTATCCTGGAGGTGGGTGGCCTTTGAGTTGGACCTGGAAGGAATGGAAAAGTAGAGAAAAGAGGATGGAGCCTTCTAGAAGATAGAGAAGGGAGACTTGGAAACACAGGCAAGGGGAAGAGAGTATCTGTCGTGACTCCTTGTTGCAAACAACAGGATGAGACTCTAGCTAATTCAAGTTACAAAGAGACCTGAGAACCAGGTGCAGAATCTATGCTGGCCCACACATTGAGAAGCCCATCCTGAACGTGCTACCTGTGATCTGCCACCTCATGGTCTATCGGGAGGCACCCTGGACCCAGAAAGGCTGGCTTCTGTGGAGCAGCGGCCGAGGGCCTAGGCTCTGCAAGAGCGGGGGGTGCCGTCCGTGGGCCCAGCTTGTGTGCTCGGCAGATCAGAGCCACTTTTGTCACCGGGGCCCAGCTCTTGGGCTCCATCAGCGGGAGACCTGGGCTTCTGGAGACGGGACCCCGGCCAGGCCTGAAGGCTTCTCTGATGGGGAAGCTTGAGCTAAGGTGAGTCTGAACGGATGAAGAATATTCCAGGGAAAGGGCCTGGATGGGAAGGGCATTCAGGCAGACTGAGGTCCTTGCACGTGGAGGATGGAGAAACAGTGCTGCACAGTGGCTGAGCGAGCTGACTGTGCCCCTTGCTTCCCGTCACAGCCTCTCCGTGCCTCAGTTTCCCTATTGGTAAAGTGAGAATAGTAGGGGTATTTGCTGATGGCGTGGTTCTGAGGTGTAAATGAAGGATTACCTACAATGGTGAGAAAGTGCCCAGTGAGCCAAAAGTCTTAACAAATGCCAGCTGTTAAGAGTGTTATTATCACCATCACGGCTGGAAGATAGGCTACATGATGTGTGTGTGCAAGTGGGTGTGTGCTCAGGGTGCAGGGTTAGGACTGCCCCTGTGGACCCCCAGGGTTTGGATTTAACTCTGAGACATTGAGAAGCCATGGACCCTTCACCCAAAGGCACAGTTCTGGGGGTGGTTGGGGAGCTGGGGGTGTCCTGGTGGGGGAACTATGCCTCCTGTTATGGGACTTACTCGTTTGAGCGGCCATCCAGGGAGCAATGCCCAGAGGCAGATGGCCCCGTGGCATGAATAGGGAGCTTAGCAGACAGGCCTGGTGCCGGAGAGGGAGCTGGGCCATCGTCAGGTGTTTCAGACCCCAGAGTATGTGTGCAGTGAGCCTCAACCAGGGGACACTTGGCAACGTCTAGAGACATTTTTGGTTGTCATGACTGGTGGGTGCTACTGGCATCTGGTGAGTAGGGGCCAGGGATGCTGGTAAACATCCTACCATACCCAGGACAGCCCCACAGCAAATAACCAGCCCTAATGTCAGCAGTGCTCAGGTGGAGAACCCTAATGCTGAGTGAAAAGAGAAGAGCCCCAAAGGTGGAGGTCAGAGAAACACCCACATTTTGGGGGTGCAGGGGTGTTGAATGTCTCCACAGCTCAGGGAGCTTCTCTGACACCCCGGAGGGGTTAATTGCCCCCCAGGCTGTGATAATTCCAATTCCACAGGCAGGTATTACTGCCCTCATTGTTTGCCTCTAACAAAGCGGCCACAGACGCTTTCTCTTTAACCTGAGTGAAAGATTCTCCAAATCAGGAAGTATGTGTATATGTATGTATGTATTATTCATTCATTCATTCATTCACTCACTCGGCACTGACTCAGCACCCAGACACCGGGCTGTCCATCTCCACCACCAGCCCCGTTCCAAGCCCAAGGCTCTCCTCTCTCCTCTCCTCACCTCTCTATCTCCTCCAGGCCGCGTAGGCATGTCCTGATTCCCGCGACCTTTGGTGCCTTTTCTCCATCCATGCCCCAATTTATTGCCAAACTCATAAAAAGCAAAACTTGGGAGAGAGCGATTGAGTTTGCTTCTTGCAGCCGAATTTGATTTAGAGCCAAGAAGGTGGCAATCGCTGCGAAGTGGAGATGGGCTATTTCGAGAGCGCAGTGAATGATTTTTTTCCATCTCCAAACGACCTTACATATATTCCGTCTCCTGCTCCCCACACTCCTGTGTTGGGATTGATAGGGGGTGTGCGGCTGGGCCGCCCTGGGCCCTGATGCTGCTCCAGATAAATCTGTCTGATGGGCAGAAGGAGCGTCAGCACCCGGGGGGCTGGCTGGCTGGGCCGGCGGTTTAACACATGGGGTTTGGGTGAACACAGCAGCCTCTGTGGTCACCAGTGCATTCTGGCTTGATCCCATGGGGACTGTCCACTGGCACTAAAGGCTCTGTCTGCTGGGGGAGGTGATTGGCACATTTGTAAGTGGTCCCTGCGTCCATTTGGGGTCTTCCTCCTCATGATCCCTGGCTCTCTGCATTTCTTGTCCCCACCGATGTCAACTCCTCAACTCTTCCCATGGGTCATGGTTATCCCTGCCCCAGGACACAAGAAGGTGCTCCTGTCCTGGGTCAGGAGTCCAAAGACTTGGGTTTGGAGCTCCTCCACTGCTGGCAAAGAGGGCCCCCTTCAGCAGATTTCTTCTACTGTCTGCGCCTCAACTTTGTAATCTGTAAAATGGGGTTAACGCTAGTATAACAGTATAACCCACCTTCTGGGAGTATCAGGAGGCTCAAAAGAATTTGGGATGTGGAATCAGGGGACTCAGCTTTTGTTCCCAGCTCTCCTCTGGTTAGTTCATGGAGGTTGGGGATGTTTTCTAGTCTCAGTTTCCCCATCTTTGATGAAGACTAAGTGAAATAGGGAGTGTGTGGGATTTTGTGATTCATGAATACTTCGAGGAAGTCTCCCAAGAGGTTCTGCTTAGCAGTGTTGGGGCTGGCTCGTCCTGTCTACCCCGATCAGGTACGGCCACTGCCCGTTGTCTCCCCGCCTGGGCTGCTGGGCTGCAGCTCTGCAGCCTGAAATTTAGGGGCAAGTCTGGAAGGCACAGAGGAGGGTGTTCGGATAAGGGAGCATTTTGATTTGGCTGTATCAAAGGCCCCATGTCAAAGTGAAAATCGCCACCCTCTATTTCCAAGAATGTGCCCAACAGACATCCTTGCCCCCTTCCTCAACTCTTGACCATCCTGACCCCTCCCTCCTCTTCTTATCTCATCCTGGCTTCGCATCCCTTCACTGGTACTCACCCAAGAGTGGGGCCGGGTGACGGCTGCAGAAAGTTGAGGATGGACGGAGTTGGCGACCGTCGTTTCTGCCTCTTACTTGATGACTGTAAAATAAAAGCTGAATATCAAATCATTGGTTCTTAGGCAGAATCAACATGTCTCTGCATCAACATGGCTGCGTCAAAACATGGACCCAAAAGCAGTTATAATGCTGGGGACCTACAGGACACACGGTGGTGGAGGTGCCACCATGGTGGAGATCTGGGTGCATCAGCCCTCAGGAGGCCGGTTCTGTGGGAGCCTGGCGGGGCTTAGGCTCCTGGGGTCCCGCTCCTGCTGTCCCCACAAAAGCACGGTGGGTAAGATACTCACCTGAGGGAGGCGAGGTGGGGGGCAGGAGGCTGGCTGGGGCAGAGGCGACCATCCTGACTCTGTCGTCAGCTGCATCCCCCTCCGAGTGGGCACAGTGCCCTCCACTCCCAAGGTCAGGTAGAAGCCTGGATTCTAGGGAGCACGGGGAACATTTCAGGGGACCTTTTCCTAAAACAAATGGGCTGGGGAACTTGAGGTGGGCTGGTCCACCTCCCTCTTATGATTGAGTAGGAGTCAAGAGGCTGAGTGACCTTCTCAGAGCCACAGAGCCAGTGAGGGGGACCCGAGTCCCCTTGCTTGTCCTCCACCTCTTCTCACCATGGCACACCCCCGACCCTGCTCCCTGCAAGGGGGTGGGTTCTCTCTTGAAGACTATAAAATAATAGCTGAAAATAAACTCAAAACATATCCATTTTTATATTTAAAAAATCTCGATTCTGTAGGTCTTTATGTGTGAACAGGGTAAAAGGGGGCCCAGTGTATCAAGAAGAGAGAGAGGAGGAAACAGCATTTATGGAGTGCCTGCTGCACGCCTGGGGCTATGTGTGTGTTTCCCATGATTTCTTTTTTTCTTTTTTCTTTTTTTTTTTGGCAGCTGAGTCCTAACCACTGGACCATCAGGGAATTCCCTCCCATAACTTCTGATATGATCTTACTAACACACACTTGAGGCATCTGCCCCTGCTCCCATTTACTGATGAAGAAACCAAAGCTTAAAAAAAAAGTCAGTTCCGGGCTTCCCTGGTGGCGCAGCGGTTGAGAGTCTGCCTGCCCATGCAGGGGACGCGGGTTCGTGCCCCGGTCTGGGAGGATCCCACATGCCGCGGAGCGGCTGGGCCCGTGAGCCATGGCCGCTGAGCCTGCGCGTCCGGAGCCTGTGCTCCGCAAACGGGAGAGGCCACAACAGTGAGAGGCCCAAGTAGCACCCCCCCGCCCCAAAAAAAAGAAGTCAGTTCCTTCTCAGGGTCCCTCAGAAAGTAAGAAGATCCATCACTACCTACAGCTGAGTGAAAGAGCTCTGTCTTTCGGGCTTCCGTGTTGAGGAAGGGAGACTAAACAGGAATTCCAGCCCCCCACTCTCTACCTGTTCATTTGTTCATTCATTCATTCATTCACTTATGCGTTCATTCTGCAAATACTTGCTGTTCATCGTTACCAGGCGCTGTTCTAGGCACTGGGAATGTAGCAATGAACAAAAGAACGATTAAAATCCTTTTCTTCATGGAAGAAGGGTGGGGAGAAATTGGAGGGATGAACAATAAATAACATAATATGTTGAACTATTTAAGCTTGTTAATATCCCACAATTTTGACTTACAAAACTGGCCTTTTCATACAGTTTAACTGAAGGAGTGAAATATACAGATGGTGTGAAGTGCTATGGAGAAAAATAAAGTCAGAAGGGGGTGGGCTCGGGACCCCAGAGTTAGGAGGCGTTGCTTCTCCTTTCCTGCAGGAAAGAGGTCTTTCTCGCGTCTTCATCTGACCACGCACGCCCCTCGTCTCCACCGAAAACTCCCAGTCTTGCTGAAGGAGCCCCCGCTCCTTCCTGGATACTCAAGGCTCTTTATGCTCTGGATCCCTCCACCTTTGTCCCTCCGTCAGACCCACAGCTCCCAGAATACAGCCCCTTCTGTCTGCCAGGGTAGCCGGCCCTCGGTGGAACTGTCCTCCGTGCCATTTTCTGCCGGCCCTTCAGACCCAGCTGGAGTGTCAGGTCCTCAGAAGCACCTTCCCGAGCCTTGCCCTCCTTCTCCCAGACAGTTTTAATTGCTCCCTCCTCTGCACTCACACACCACTTTATTATAGCACTTAGAACTGCTCTTCTCTTTAGAAGACACCGTGATTTATGCATGTGCCTTATTAATGGTCCTATTCCCAGTGGCTGGTGCAGGCCTGGTAGACAACAAGGCTCACGACAGGCATGATGAGCGAATGAAGGAAGGAAGAAATGCCGAGCGGGAGCTGCAAGGAATGGAGAATCAGGAAAGGTGGGCTTTATGGAGAGGGTCAGCAGAGGCAGATTTTGAGGGTTAGGGCATTGCCTAAGGGAGAGAAGAGGGGACGCCCATGCCCGGTCAGCCCACACCTGCCCACTCTTGTCCACTCCTGCCCAGCCCTGCCCACACTGACCTGCCCACACCCAGCCTGCCCATATCCTGCTCACACCCTGCATCCTCCCACACCACCATCTGACCCCACTTCATGCCCTCCATCCACCATGGACTTGCTTTTCCTACTGCCTTGGGGGCTCTTGTCCTCACTTCTCTCCCTGCCTCTTCTCAGAGGTACTCTTCAGCATCCTCCAGCCCGGGGAGCTTGCCCTGACGAGCACCCATAGCTCCCCGCTCTGTCCCGCCTAAGGCTCCTCGCAGCTGCTAATGCCTGCTGGGCAGCAGGGCGCAGTGGCTGAGCTGACGGCTTTTGGATCAAACTGCCTGTGTTTGAATCCTAGCTGTGACCTTGGGCAAGCTGGCTGTCTTTTCTGTCATTCTTCAGCCATTTCTTCTGTGAAGTGCGGGTGATAACAGTACTGAGCCCCTGGAGTACCCGGAGATTCCTGGAACTAACCCACGTGGAGCGCCGGCCCAGAGCTGGGCTCAAGACTCTGAGCATCCGTCGTTGACGGCAGCTGTGTCTTTCCTTCAAGCGGGACTCTGTGAGGCCAGGGGCCCTCCTGGCCTTGTTCTCTGCCCAGCACACGTGGAGGAGCCTGGCTGTGACAGTTGGTTGAGTGCCTCCAGGAGGGAGCAAAGTGGGCAGCCCTGGAGCTGGGCTGAGCAGAGAGTGGACAGTACGACGGGGCCAGGGAGAGGACCAGAGCCTGGCGACCTGAGTGCAGGGCAGATGCCGAGCCCTGGTTTTCCATGCGAAGAAGACTAGTCTCTCCCACACGCACATTGATGAGCAACTCTTTGTGCATCCAGGAACAAGGTTGCCCAGAAACCAGAGATGCCCGGAGCCTATGTTTGGCCTCTTGCCGAAACGCTTCTCTCCGTGAGATTATACATTCTAGGCCACATCCCTCCCATCGACACTTCCTCCCTCACTTGACTCCTTTTCTTACTCCTCCATCATAAAAATCTCCAGAAACAGGTTTTGTTCAAAGTGAATGAGGCAATAAATTCTCTGTTTCTGACAGACCAACAAGAGAGATAAATTCTGTAATGGGAGAGGCAGCCCTGCTCCCTTGCCCTGTGGAGCTCTGGCTGATGTTCAGGTCTGTCCAGGGAAGCGGGGACTGTGTCGGGGGAGAAGGCAGAGGAAGCTCCAGGAGGTGCCTGGGCCCACCTTGGGTTCAGGTTGGGCAGCTGCTCAGGCGAGGTGGGATCGTAGTCATTTATCAACTTGCTGAAGGCCAGGGGCAGGTCTTCCTGGCAGACAACAAGCTGGGTGGAAGGAGACTCATTCATTCATTTATTCATTCACTCATTCATTCAATCTCCTAGCCATCAATTCATTCGGTAGTCACCTAGCGTGGATGAGAGGTACCCAATTCCCCTCAAGTATGACCTTTTAGAAGAAGCCTTCCCACAAAGGATCCCAAATATTTGCAATTCAAGTCATAGCAAAAGATTGATTTCCCTGGTAAATAAAGAGCTCCTACAAATCATTAAGGAAAATAAACAACCCAACAGGAATCCGAGCAAAGGATATGAACAAACAGCTCACAAAAAGGGAGTACAAAGGGCTCTAAGACCAATGACGTGTGAAAAAGGCTGACTCTCACCCATCACGAGAGATGTGTACATGAAATGTCACTGCAATGCCAGCCCCACCCCCAGATTGCTCGAGACTGTTGATGAGGGCGTGTGGCGGGCGCTCACTGCTGCGTGGGGGGGACAGAGTGCCGCGGTACGGATACCGTGGAGATCACTTTGACCCCGTGCCTCTGGAGGGTGACCTGGCAATATTTCAGCACTGCTTCTACCCAGCAAGTCTACCTCCAGAAAGTTAACCCGCCTCTACATGGACAGACTATTCCACACGTATGAGATTGTTCCCTGAAGCATTTTCTGTATCACCGAGGATTAGAAACAGCCCAAATGTCCTTCACTAGGGGATTGGCTAAATAATTGACGGTGGATTTGTACAACTGAATGCTATGCAGTCATGAAAAAGAGGAAAAAAAAAAGGGTAATAGGAAGTAGCTTTAGGCACTAATATGCATTGGGCTCCAAGATACATTTGTAAGTGAAAAGGGCAAGGCATGCAATGGAATGGAATACAAATGATGCTTTTAGTTGTATAAAGGAGAGGAAAATGGAAATATATGTACACATAGGTATACAATATACACATGTGTATATAATGCACATATATATTCATTTTCTTCATTTTAATATGAACAGTATCATAATTTGTGTTATGCACAACATAATATAAGTAGCACGTGTATTATATATTCATATGCACATATATGCGTAAACGGTTCTGTACATTTACCTCTGGCAGGACAAAGACCTGTGAACAATGGCTGCTTCTGGGGAGCAGAGCCAAGAGCTGGGAGGCTGGGGGACATGGTCGGGGGGCGACTTTTCACTGTATAACCTTTGTGCCTTTTAGGTTTTGAATCTTGTGAAGGTATTCCCTACTCAAAAAAGTAGCTATCGTTAACCTTTTTCAAAGAGGGATGCAAAGGAGACATCTTCCTAAGTCTCTTAGCTGGGCCAGAGGTCTGGGAGTGGGTCTGGTGGAGAATAGAGGCAGGGCCTGCAAGGGCAGGTGCCTGGAGACATTGTGGCACAATCTGGGGACCAGGCTGTGGTCGGAGCAGAGTTTTGGGGAGTCTTGGTAAGAACATGGCAGGCGAGAAATGCAAGAGATTATTTATTGCAGTGAGGGGGTCTTGAGGGATTTAACAGGGGCCGGACATGGGTTATGTTGAATGTTTTGGGAAGAGCTTCCTGGAGGCAGGGTGGGGAGTGGTCTGGGGAGAGAGAAGGCGCCCGATTCTCTGCCTGCCTTTCCCGGCCTTTGCACATCTTCAGTGACTCTGACAAGTGAGTGGAGTGAACGCTATCGCACGTGGGGACTGAGGCTCAGGATAACTGACTCCTAAGTTCTCACAACTTAGAGTCAGGATGCAAACGCAGGTTCCTGTGTCTCTGGAGCCTGAGCTCTGATTTTAGCTCCGTGTGCTGGGTGTGCTCACAGGGCTGTGAGGATTGTGAATCGGTGGCCAAGCGTCAGGGCCAGGTATGTGGCTGATTAAGTCAGGGGATGCAAGGGCAAGATCTTATCATCAAGCTCCCACTGATCCTTCCCTCTCCCACCCCCGAGCTGCTGTCCAGGTGACATAAGTCCCCCGTCTTATCCATGGGAAGAGAAGCAGCGCATTTCTTAACGATCTGTTTTCTTCTTCTGCGGACGTAGTGAAGGTTAAGGCAGGCTTCTTATAGCTGTAACAGGAAGGGCTGGAAGGAGGTTCCCTCCAGATAGGGTCTGGGGGAGATGCATTTGGCTCCAATTAAGCTGAGCTTTCTAAATTTCCTGGTCATTTGGTTTGCATTTTCCTGTCATTGCTTGCATTTGTCTACGACTCCCGTTTTATAAATGTGAAAACTGAGACTCAAAGAGGCAAACATCCACCTAAGGTCACCTGGTTTGTCAACGGTGGAATCAGGTCTTAAACCCTTGCCTTGGGACACCAGATCTTTCTACCACAGCATGCGTTTTTTGTTTTATTTTTTTTTTTAACTATTAATAGGGGTTTATTTGATGTCTCATGAAACGAACTCAGAAATGGTTTGTGATTACTTTCGCAGACTTTCAGTAAAGAGAAATCTGGGTTCCCCTTGTTGTGAGGCTGGTATTTTCACTGTTTGTGGCCAGGTGTCGGGCCTATCAGATGCCGGGCCCTGGGGCAAAATGGGTGCCCGCGGGAGGCTGGATCCGGCAGCCGGGGGAGACAATGGGCGGCTCAGGAACGAGGCGCTGCTTGGCTAGGCCTCCGCTGTGACGACTACCACTGGCTAGTTTAATTAAGAGCTGGGGGAAGAAGGGTGCATTGTGTCCAGGGAGCTGATGAGGTCAGCCGAGGGGGGGGTTGGGAGGGGCCTGGCAACCAGAGGACGGCTCTGTCTGCTCCCTCTACCTCTGGGGACAGCCCAGACTCCCAGCACGAGCAGGTCTGTGCAGGACGCGCTGCAGTGAGTCTGACTAGGTCGGCTGCCTTCTCAGATGCTGAGACCCTCCCTGGCTATGAATAGAAGGTCTCCGGTTCCCTCTGGGCTGCCTGGGGTTCCCTCCTGACTCTTCCCAAAGCCTAACCCCAGGGGTTGAACCTCTGCTCTGTCACTCATTCACTCACTCACTTACTCTGTGACCTTGGGTAAGTCCTATCCACTGTCTGAGCCTTAATTTTTTCATATGCAAAATGGGAGTAAATAGTACTTGCTTTTCCTACCTCCACAGCATTTTGGGGAAGACCAGCTGGATAAATGGATGAGATGCAGTTTGGAAATTGTAAAGCATCGTACGGTACATGCAATGACACTGATAAAAAACATAACCATCCCCGCCATTAGAACGTCTTCAACACCCCAGCTCTACCCCGATCACCCCGTGCCTTCCTTTCTTGTGTAATAATAGGGTCATCTTGATTTTGTTTAACTTTTCAACTGAAAATACCTTATTATTTTTCGAATTCCCGAAGTAGGACAGATTCACGGTAAAACATTTTTTTAAGGGAAAAAAAATCAAGATCTCCAGCTTTAACGTTGACACCACGTGACTTGGGGGAAGCCACTTCTCTTTTCTGGGTTTGATTTCCCCATGTAGCCACTAGATCAGAGATGATAAATGTATAACACATACGCTGCCCCTCTTCTGTCCAGTGCTCGTGGCAGACCTCACTAGTGGATCACAGCGTTCTCTCCTGCTGTCCCCGGAGGCTGCTTCGGAAGCTTGCTCAACACAGCCTCCCATCTATCAGAATAGCTGGGAGAAGGAATCTGTTGTCTTTTGATGACCGGATGAGCTCTCACGTTCTCTGACATCTTGGAGGAACGAGTCCCAGGGTTCAGGCCCTGGAGAGAAGCTTGGAGAGTCCCTCAGCTTGTCCGTCTAATAGGGAGTTTCCTTTTATCCGGTTCAAGAATCTCAAGTATTGTGTAGCACATAATGGCTTCCAATGGGGAGTTCCCTGAAAATTTTTAAGAAAAAAAAAAAAAAAAAGGAATAACTCTTGGAAAGTCAATGGAATGCGAGCAACTGACTTAATTCACACCCACACAAATGCTTGTGCTCTTTCAGCTCCACATGAAACTGGGTGGGGTAGAATATTTCTGAAGCACTAGCTTCCAAAAAGCATACAGCGTGGGGAAGCGAGCTGACACTAGTAGGACCTGCTCTGTGGAGGCATCATCCTGATGTCTCACATTCCTAGAATGTGAACGATTGTAACAAATGAGGGAATGGACCTAGAGAACAGAAGTGAGCTGTCCAAGGTCATCCGGCTTGTAAGCAATAAGGCAGGGACCTGAACCCAGCTGCTAGCCCTCCAGTTTTTCAGGGGAAACCACACAGCCTGCTGAGTGAAAGTCCCCACAGTTTGGAATATTTCTGTGAAGGAAATGTTTCCTCACCGTTGATGTGGGGAAAAGCATCATCTTGGTATTATCGTCCAGTCCACTGCCACCATCCGTGTGTCTCCCCACCCCGAGTGGGACGTGAGCCTTTCCCTCTTTGACACGCTTGCGTCTGCAGAGAGAGAAACCAGACAGCGCAGAGAGCCAGGAAAGTTGGGTTCTGGTCCAGCCAGCAGGCAGTTCTGGTCCTTCTCTGGACGGCAGTGCCTTTGTTAAACAGTGAGGGGCTCCTACTTGCAGCCCTACCTGGCACAGCGGGTAAGGAGATGGCTTCTGGAGCCAGCCTGCCTGGGCCCCTTCCGTGGTTTTAACCAGTATTACTTATTCCATCTTGTACCTCTCTGTGCCTCAGTTTCCTCATCTATTAAATGAGAATAATAACATCGCCTATCTCATAGGGTTGCTGTGAGGGTGGAAGGAGTTAATTCACGTGTAGTTACAACAGTGCCAGTCGATGTTAGCTGTGACAGAAAGGACCCGGAATCTCAGGGCCTGGGCCCATGCAGAGAGAAGTCAGCGGTGGCTTGGCTTGGGGGCCCTGGCAGGTTTCACGACGGCACTCCAGCTGGCCTAGCAGCCTTATTTTGGGCTTCTCTTCTAAGAAGCTGCGGAGCTTCGTTCAAATATTTGGCCAGAGTTCAATGACATCAGCTCCTCCTCCGGGAAGACCTCCTGGATGGGTGGGCTGACCTGCTCCCTCTCCCTGCCGCGGGCTCCCAGTCCCCGGTGCCGATGCCACCCTTTGGCCTCAGACAAAGCGAGCACCAGCAGAGGCAGCAGCCGGATCTGCTCGGTGGCTTTCAAGAAGCTGGAGCTCCCGGGAGCCCGAGCTGGGCCGGTCTGCTTTGAATCCTATTTGCATTGCAATAGGCGAGCCTAGCCTTCAATACAGGCCTCTTCTCTTTTGACAGAACAGCCTCACAATTGCCTATTGACCGGGCACCTGTTCCTGCCCCAGACATTATGCAAATGCCGGCCAGGAGCGAAGCCGCCAGCCCCCGGGCCATTGTGCATTGAACCCTGATGGCGCCCTGCCAGCTCCCAGCCGGCCTTTGTTCCCTGGCTGCACAGTGCCACCCCTGCCCCCCTCCCACCCCCCCACCCCCCGCCCACCCGAGGTGCCCTGCTGAGAAGCCACCCGCTGACAGCTACTTGGGTCCTTGTACCTGAAGAAAGACCCTGCGAGCTGGAGGCTGGCCCACGCTGAGCCGGGGCTGGGGGCCCCGGAGGCAGCCAGGGACCGGCCGGGCCCTGCAGTCCCTGGGGACCACGGAAAGGGGCCTGGCAGGCAGAGGAGGGGGCAGCCCGGATCGTGCCATCTGGGGGAGGGGGATTATAATAATCACTCTCACATCTGCTGAGGGCCTTCCAGTTTGCAACCCCGTCTCATGGCCATCTCCCCGAGAGGCACACCTGCCCCTTGAGGAGGTGGGCGGGCAGGGGGCTGTGTGTCTTTCACACAGGAAGGGACTTAGGCCCCCTGGGGGGGAGCTGGCTGAGACAGCACAGAGTTGGGGACAGAGGGGGACTCACACTTAGCACTGTTGGGGTCTCTGGCTCCCCGGCATCTTGTTTGCTCCTCTGGGCCCCCTGTCTTTGCCCAGGCTGTGACTCCCCCAAGCCACCGTGGAAGGCCTTGCACGGCATGGCCCCAGCCCACCTCCTCTCTTTTGGTTTCTTCATCCTCTTCTATAACCTCGGCTTCATCTTCACTCAACCCAGAAGGACTTTTCAAAGCGTGGTCCTGGGACCAGTAGCTTCAGCATCACTGGAACCTGTTAGAAATACAAGTTCCTGGGCCCCAGCCCCGGCCTGCTGCTCCGGGGCTAGGCTCAGCTCTCTGTTTTAACCAGTTTGCAGGTATTCTAATGCACAGGCAAGTCTGAGGACCACAGGCCCAGACGGCCACATGCACTCCCTTCTCCGTCCAAGCCTTGCTGACCCTATTTCCGCCCCTACAGCTGGGCCCCTCTTCTTGGGACCACCATTCCCAGCCTCCCTTCCCGGCTCCTGCTGGTGGACTTGAGGGAACATTATTGAGCACCTGCCAGGTCCTGGGCTCAGGGCACCCAAATGAATGAGGCACACCCTGAAGAAACTCAGTCTGGTGAGGGCACAGCCAGTGTGCCCTTCCGCATTTCCAAGCAGAGCGCTGGTGCTTTGGGAGATGTCAGTAGAGGTGGGCACGTGCAGGGAGGGTTGCAGCCCAGGACCTCCAGGAAGGCCCTGCCATATGTGTGTGCCACGGGCAGGGTCTGGCTGGGTGGCATCGAGCAAAGGCCGGGAGAAGTGGTACTGAGGTCACTCGAGGGGCCCAGTCACTCTCTCCACGCCCTCTCGTGCCACGCGGTTAATGGCTGCTTTGCATCTAGAAGGAGACCTATGCTCCAGGAGGCAGGATGGGTGGGGACTGCTGACACCTCCTGGAGATGGGAGTCGAGCACAGGAGGGCAGCCCTGGCTGGGGCACCGTGCAAAGGTATCGAGAAAGGAGCAGCCCAACTCCTGTGGGACCACCGACCTGCAGCTGTAGCAGCAGATGCCCTTGGTAGAGTGGAAGCCCAGGTCTCCGTCCCACCCTTTGTGCCCAGTTGGGCCACCTCTGGCCCATTTCCTTGCTTCAGAAGAGCCATCAGGATGGGAAGTAAGAACAGGAGGCGGGCAAAGCACTGGAGTGACCCCGGGTGCCATCCAAGCTGCCCCCCGCCAGCCTTCGGGCCCCGAGCATCTTTCACCCGACGCCAAAGTGCTTTAAAGAGTTTGGCCCAAAGCAGGGAAATCTGATCTCATGAGAGGCCAGGGCAAGGTTCTCAGAGCCAAGTGTTGCTCTGGGCTCACAATTTGCCTACTTCAAGTACTGTCAGAGTACTCCTTGCCTAAAAGACAAATCTAAAAGAAAAGTAAATAAAGGCAGCCCTCCACAAACCACGTTCCTTAGTGTGGCATTCAATGCCTTTTAAGATCTGGCCCCATGTCTTCTCCTGCCTCAGTGCCTCGGCATTCCATCACCCTTCCAAGGCTCTGCTAGGAGGGGCCATCGGCCTGGGGGACAGGAGTGGAGGGGGTCATTTAAACACTTCTTCCTTTCAGGCCCATCAGATTAACTTCTACTCATGCATACAGACTTTCCTCGATGTCTCCTCCATTGGGAAGGCTTCCTAATCTATTTTTTCTATTCAGAATCATTTATTAAGGACCCACTGGGTACCAACGTTCTGGGCTCTGGAGGTAACATGTTGAGTGAGAGGTTGCCCATCTCTCAAGGAATTGCCGGTCCAGTGGAGGAAACAGACCACCACTGCATGACCTGGCTGAGGGTTTAAGTGGGTGTGGGGAAACAGGGCTTAAAGGAATTTGGGTGGACCCAAGTTGGGGAATAGTTCAGTTAGGAGAAGTATAAGGGAGGAGAGGAGCTCGGAGTGATGGCCGGGTTTCCGGATGTGTGGACGGTAGGATTATCCCTAAGAGGGAGACCGTAGAGAGAGAGGAAGATTGAGGAACAGATGCGAGGATGAGGAGGTGGGTTTGGCTGAGCTGAGTTTGAATTGCCCACAGCACAGGCAGAAAGAGACCCCCACTCGTAGCTGGATGAGGGCTCTGCCCTTCAGGGAGAGTCTGGGCTGAGATTGGCACTGGGCACCAGAGTATGGAAGTGACAGTGGAGTATTGGGCTCAGTCTCCTGTCCTCCCAGATAGGAGTCATGGCAGTGCCTGCTCCGTCTTTTGGGTTCCCATCGTACATTCCCTCCCTTCTCACAGCACTGAGCATGCCATGTCCTGGTCTGCTGCTGCCCCCCTCACCCCCCCGCCACCACCCCGCCCCGGTATTAGGAGCACCTGAGAAATGGGGGTGAAAAGCACTGGTTTCCAGGTTACTGGGGTCTA
This sequence comes from Phocoena phocoena, assembly GCF_963924675.1. Classification (NCBI taxonomy): domain Eukaryota; kingdom Metazoa; phylum Chordata; class Mammalia; order Artiodactyla; family Phocoenidae; genus Phocoena; species Phocoena phocoena. Next base: position 54,487,070 of record NC_089234.1, read on the forward strand.
ATGGCTTGAGGAGGCCTTGATTTTTTGCAGCCTCCCCTGTGTGACCCACCTCTCTCTGCTTGTATCTTTGAGGAAATGTCTAAGGACATCACGTGGAAGGAGAGGGACTCCTAACAAGACTTGTGCTGCCAGTGCCGTAACCCCCCTCCCCAGTGAATCAACAGCAAGTTAGGGCCAGAACTGAGAGGGAGGTGATGCTGTCCCATTTCATAGAGGAGGAAATTGCGGCTCAGGAAGGAGCAGTGATGGTTCCTGATTGTATGTACTGCGATGTGAGCAGCAACGGTACTTTGAGAGGGTGAAAGACGAAGATCAGGTTTTGCAGATGGGGGAACAGAATCCCACAGAGGGGAAGCCACTGACCCAGGCTCCCTTAATAGAAACCGTGTCCTGACTCCTGGTTCAGCGCCCATTCCACTGTATACCGTCCCATCCTCCGGGATGGGTGACATCCTTGGCAGGCTGGGGCTTCTGACCCTCAGGAGAAAGTGCCCTGTCAGGCCTCGGCAGACGCCAGACCCAGATGTCCAGCTGGCCCAAACATTCCATAGGATGCTCTGGTCCTCCCCCCAGCTGTTTGAGACTTCATGAACATCAGCTGAGAACCTCCCGGGTACCAGGCACGGGATGTGCTTTGGTACAAGTTATCTGAGTGAATCTTCCCAGCAGCTTTCAAAAGCAAAAAAGCCTCCTTCCTCTTGCCAGGTGTGGAAGTGGAGGGCAGAGGGATTCAGTTCTGGCTCACCCCTGTCAGTGGTAGTGGAGGAAGCAGTCTTTGAGCTGGGTACCTTGGCACCCCCTTCATCTCTCCATCACCGAGCACAGTCTCCATCTTACTGGTCCCCATGGCTCCTAGCTTTGAGAAGGGGACCCTGGGCACTGTCTCAACTCATAGACTTGCTCCTTGAGCTCCACTAAGGGGTCCTACCCTCTGGACTTTTCTCCACCCGACCCAGGCGACAGGTTCTAGACCCAGTTCTGTCACCAGGGCACCCAGGGAGCCTGGCCAGGCTCTTCTTTCTATTGTGGTCCCCTTTCCCAGTGTGCCCCATGTTGAGGGCTGGGCTGCTTTATATTTACAACTGTCACTTCCAGCTCTGGCCCCTCCTCCTGCAGGCCTGCCGTCCAGGGCTGGGGAGAATGACTTTTCTCCATGGGCTTTGGAAAGTGTTCCTTGGGAATTACGATTCAGGCTTTCCTTCTCCCCGGTCACCAGCCCCCGATCTACAATCCAGATAAAGTGTATTTTCTTTGTGAATCCAAAGTGGGTGGAGGGTAATGGAAGAGGGGCCCCTTTCGTTGCTGTCCCGGGATGAAACCACTCAGCTGAATGGGTTCTCGTCAGACTCTTGGAAGGTGGCTTAAAGCCAAGAGGGGACTTGTGGGCCTTTGTCTCTTGAAGGGTGTCCCCTCTCTCCCTTCCACAGCTTGCACATTTTCCACGGGCCCCATGCTGCTCTCCATCCCTGTGGGCGCCCGTCAGTTCTAGTCTGTCCCGAAGCCACCAGCCCTCCTTGGGGTGAAGGACTCAGGCTGCGTTCACTTCACTTTCAGATCCAGATTTAAGCATATCAATCAAGGTCCCACTATGTGCCAGGTCCCAGGCCAAGTGCTTCCTACCTTCTCTCTTTTTAATGTGAGGATGGATTCATCAGCCCACTTAATAAGGGAAGACCCTGAGGCTCAGTGGGGTGAAATGAGCCGCTGGGGCTGTGAAGTGGTGGGAGACGGAGCCGAGGCTGGGACCAGATCTGCCGCTTTCTTTCCTTGTCATTCCTGTAATTTCCTCGAAATCCTTTGGTTCCGTTTTACCGTGCTAAAAAACGAGGGCGCCAGCATGGCTTCCACTTGTGTCTGTTGGACTGTAAACTCCTTTTCAACCTCTCGTGTCTGAAATATCTTTCTTTCAGTTCTTAGCCACTAGGAAGGTGATGATCCCAAAGATGGGCTGCAGAGAAAACTGTCCAGGACTAGGGCCCCAAAGTACACTTTGCCCAAGTTGGAAGGACTCAACGTTGGGTGAGGCCTTCAATTCCAGCTCTAGTGTTCACAGAATATTCTGGAAGCTGTCGAGTCTGAATCTAGCCTGCTTGCCTTTCTGGGTTTAAATCCTGGCCCTGTACATATAACTGTGGGACTCTAGGCAAGTAAACTGCTCTGTGCCTTGGTTTCTTCATCTGCCAACAAGGTTAAGGTTGTGAGGATTAAATACATTTATATGCGTAACATGCATAGAACTTATTGGTGACTAGTGGTAGTAAGCACTGATTAGTGGTAGCAGTGGTAGAAATGGGTGCGTTGGGTCTGAGGATGGGACTGGGCCGTTATTCTGGCTTTTTATTTGCTCCTGCTATGATGTCCAGGGCTGGGGCCCAGATGGGGAGCTGTGGCCTGGGGGTCCTGCCTGTCCTGTTCTTTCCTGTCTGGCTGCCCTGGTGGGTACATGGAGAGCAAGGGGCGGGAAGTGGGGCATGCATTTCTGTGTCCTTGGTTCCTGGGAAAGAGCTGGGGTATACATGTGAGACCCTGAAAATTCCAAGATAATGTTAGCCAGATTCAGAGCTCAACGCAGCCCTGGCTGAATGAGCCCTGTGATGAGTTCCAAATGGTGCCGAGGCTTCAGTGCCCAGGAGCAGCTGGGGCAGCTGTGGCCCTGCCCAGGCCTGGGGACTGTTACTCGAGCCAATACGAAACATGGCCTGAGACCCCCAGGAACTCTCCTGGCTCCTCCCTGCCAGGTCTCTGCCGGGTAGTCCCGTGGCACTCACTGGGCAGCCAGCGGCCCAAGTGGCAGTGCAGAAATTTATTCTGGGGGCCCCAATCTAGCAACAAGCCCTCCTTCCCTGTGTTCGTAACTAAGCTTTAGGGAAGCAGGTAGGGCCAGGGCATCAAGGGCAGCGTCCAGCCCTCTTGTCTGGCCTCCTGCGTTGTGCCCACCTTGCTCTCTTCCCCTGCCTTTAACCAGCCACTCCTGAACCGATTCAGCACGGCAGGCACGGGCGGGGCCACCGTGGCAAAGCTGGCATGGCTCCCAGCCTTGAGTTCTTCTTCTTGTGGGGAAAGGTACAAGCCACGGATGATGCGGTGTGATATGGGTTGCAAGCGGGGGCAAACAGCTTCTACAGGAGCCTAGCCCAGGCTGGGTGTGTGTATGGGGTACCTAGGAGGGCTTTCTGGGGAGAGGTAGAAGCTCAAACATGGTGGACACAGGAGTCAGCCAGGCTGACTCCTTCCAGGGGAAGGAGCGTGTAATAGACAGTGTTGCAGGCAAAGAGAGAGAAGAGGAAGAAGAAGAGCAGACAGCAGGTAGTTCCTCCTGGCTGGGCATCACGTGTGGGGATGTGGGTGGAGACAGTGCACTGGAGAGGTGCTCAGGACCAGTTAAGGAGCCCTTGGTAGCTATGCTATGGAGTTTCAACTCTACACAGAGGGCAGTGGAGGCCTGGGGGTGGGGTTGTGGTAGGTGAACCAAAGGAACTTATTCCTGCTTTAGGAAGATCACCTCCGGAAATGATGAAGGGGAGAAGGCAAGCTTGGATGCCAGGGGAGCATCCCAGAGCTGCTGTTTCATCTAGGAAGGAGGAAATGGTGACATGGGCCGGGGTGGTGGCTGTGGGGATAGACTGGAACAGACAGCTTTAAGAGTCATTTAGTGCTTTGTGATTGAGTGAATGTGTTAGTAATTGAAAGGAAGAGGGAAGGCTCAAGAATGACAGCTCTCTGCAACATTCCTGCCAAGGTTTGCTCAGCCTCTTCTTGCATACCTCCAGCTACGGGCAGCTCACTACCTAATTGTTTAGCAAGGTAGTAGTTACGTACTTTAGTTTAAATCTGTCCACATGTGTGCTTAAGGCTGCAAAAACAAACATAAACCTTATTCTATAATAGCCTACTAGGCGTTTGAAGGCAGTACAGGCCACACATTCTCACCTTTTTCATTGTTTTTGTTGTCGTTGTTATGTGAATGTTCTCAGATTTGTCCATCTAACTTGGACATTTTGTCCTGTCCTATTCTATTTTATTTTGGGCAAACAAGAATACCAAATAATAAATTTACAAAAGGAGCTACACCTGTCATGTTGAGTAGAATAGCCTCATCCCTTTGTTCAGCATACTCTCTTCTGGTAGATGATTCTAGCAGGAAGTCAAGTTATAATTAGTAGGTCACTTGGTAAGCATGAAAACAGAGTCAAGGGAGTTAGCTCACTGATGTCAAGATGTTCAGAAAGTAAGTAATTGGCCCAAAGTCACACTAGTAGAATGGAGGGAGGGAAGGATGAGAGGTAGAAGCCCAGGTAGGAGGCAAGTGTAGCAATCCAGAACAGAGCCACATGGCAGGAGTGGGGAGAGAGAGAGGCCTAGAGGAAGCCAGTTTGAAGGTGGCTTTCACGGGGCATGGCTTGGGGGTGAGAGATTCTGCGGAGCGGTCGATGACCTCAGGGGGTGGGTGGTGGTGTTCTTTGTTCTTTGAAGGCACGTCCAGGAGGAGTGGGTCAGCAGTGGTGTCCGGCGGGGATGTTGAGCTCGGATGTGACATGGTGTGTTGGAGGTGCCTGGGAGACCCCCAGGAGAGGGCCAGCCGGCAGCAGCTCCCCGCGGAGAAGCATCGCGGTCACGCCTGCCTCCCCTGTGACACTGAGTGCAGATCCCTCCTGGGCTGTTCCACAGCTGGCCATGCTCCAGGCCCGGGACAAAGGATCCCCCTCCATTCCAGCACAGGGCTGCTCTCTGCGAGGGCCCCTCTCCAGCACAGCTGAGGGGCCACTCGTCCCCACCTGGGACCCACTGCCTCACACCACTCTGCAGGGCCAGGCCGCGGTCCCCGGAGACTTGGTTCCGGGAATCATGGCACTTCCGCGGTTACTGGCATGTCCAGGGACCTCTGGGGTCAACTAGGGACGGCGGAGCTGTCCCTCTGGAGTCAGGCTAGCTGATCTGGAAGAATAAGGGGTCAGAACAAGCCCAGAGAAGTTCAGGGCTCAGGCAGCTCATTGCAGCCACGTAAGGAGGTGGTTGGGCATCGCTGGGCACGTGGTGAGGCCAGAACACACCCTGCACAGACGCTCTTAGCGATATGGGCTGATGGTCCTGTCGGGAGGCGGCCCTGACAGCTGTGTGACTTTAGACAGCCTCTTGAGCTCTCTGAGCCTCTGCCTTTTCCCCCTGCTTCTTCACAGTCGTTGTCAAGAGCAAATGAGGTAATAAACGGACAAGCGCGTTCTCAACTATACTGCAACACTGTGTGAGAGGTAAACAGACCCAATATACACATGAACACGCACACACACCCACACACACGAGAGAGACAGAGAGAAAGAGAGAGGCACAGAGACAGAGCCACAGAGACCTTGAGACACAGACACACAGAGAAAAAAACGATAGAGGAATAAGGAGTGAGAGGGAAACAGAGACAGTTAGAAAGACTGAGAGAGAAGAGATATGGGGTGAGGAAGAGAGCAGGAATTGGGGAAATCACGAGGAGTTGAAAACGAGGGCAGAAGAGTGAATGAGCAGAAGTGGGTGAGCGAGGCCAGGGCCTGGGGACAGAGGGACAGGGTGGAGGATACAGGGAGGGGGCAGGAAAGGGGCCTGGACTGAGGGTCTGGCTGGCCCTCACTCCCTCGCTGGGCGCTGCAGCCTTTGGCCCGGGCCCCTCCTGGTTAGTGTACTCAGAGCACGGAGCCAGGTGTCCCCAGGCTACCTGCAGGCCAGGAAATCTTGTGGTGCCCCCGAGCCTACCATGGCCAGTGGGCACACCCAGATCCTGCCCTGAAGAGGCCCCGCGAGGAGCGCTGATCTGTGAAGTGAGGCACCGGGCTGCCCAGCACCGGTGGCCCTACTCAGAGGTGGGTCGGGCAGCGGGAGTCTGGGCGCTGGCTGGCCCGACAGCACGCCCTCCGAGCGCCCTATGCAGAGCGCCCCTTTCCCGGCCTCAGTTTCCCCTCTGCAAGATGGTGCTCCCTCAGGGCCCTGTGAGTTCGGAGACCCAGGCAGCCTGGCGTCACACCCCCTCCCTTTGAACGAGGGCAGCCACAGACTTTTTCCTCTTTGCGATGATTATTTGAAAGTCGAGTTGACCTGTCTTTCCAGTTCCTGTTCTCCGTGCACATAGCCTTTGTCCACCAGCCCCTCCAGCCCCTTGACTGGGTGTCTCCTCCCCATCTTTGTCCCAGGAAAGGCTGGGCCTCTGATGACCCCCAAGGGGCAGTATCACATTGTAAGGAGCTGGACCAGGCCCAAGACAGCTAAATGGCTGTCGTCTGAGCCCGGAGGTTTCGGAGAGAGGAGCTTGGAGCATTAGGAGGCCTACACAAAGCATTTCCTTTGAAAGGGGAGGTCCCTGCTTAGTGAAGAATCCGTCTCAAGAATCCACAACGGGCTGGCGCTCTGGGCAAAGGTCAGGAGAGGGGTGTCAGGGTGGAGTAGAGTAGGATGAAGTAACCGTGCCCCCTCTTCCCTCAGCTGGAGCCCCCTCTCTGCCCAGAGCTGTGGCCAGAGTCCCAAAAGCAAGGCTGGAGGGATGGGCCAGGCTGTCTCACGCACCCCTGCCCAGGATCTAGGATCCCCAGATGTGGCAGCCAGCACCACCTCTGGCTGGAGCCACCTGGAGCCCCTTGGAGGTAAGAGTCAAGTTACACTTCTGGCTTTTGAGGCAGGAGGACATCCTCTTTAACAGAGGGTACAGAGGTCACATCTCCTGCCCAAGGGCATGCTGCTAGGCAGTCTTTTCTAGAATCAGGGCAGAAATGCTGGTCTTTTGACTTGAGAATATTGGGGACAGTGGCCTGTTCCCAGGGTCTGCTTCAATGAGATGGGACGCCTTTCCTGAGGAATGATATATGGAGGAAGTGGCTGCAGCAAGTGCTTGGAGCAATGTTGGAGGGGGTGATGGTGGTGATGGTGGTGGACATGGTGACAGGTCTTCAGCCTCAAATCCAACTCAAAAAGAGCAAGATGAGCCCGAGTCGACCTCTGCTGAATTCCCCTCCCTCGTACCGGGCCGGACAATTAGCAGGTGCACGATAAATATCTGTGAATGAGTGAATGACTTCACCCACCGCGCTGAGACTCTGATGCGTCAAAAAGGCAGAAGCACGGGCGGTTGGAACCAGCCCCGTGGTGTAGGCTTGTGGATGCTGTGAACCGTCTGCTGCTTCCTGCAGCCCCTCCCCAGGCACGACTTGAGAGGGTGGTAGGATGTTTCTGTTTGAGGAGGGACCGGAGAGATAAGAGATCTCTTTTCTCCATGGAGTGGCCTCCCATCCTCCGGAGTTTGGTACCGGGAAAGAGGCCGAGTCAGACCTGGGCTGGGCTCTGGGTCTGTAATTGACACGGCTAGAATTCCTTCCTCATTTCTCCTGCCTTCATACCTGCCAACTTTCTTACCCATCCCCTATTTATCAAATTTTCCTTAGGCTCTCGCCCTGTGCCAGGCCAGTGCTGGGATGGAACGGTGACAAGGCTGATACCAAAGAGAGAGATGCGGTTTAGGGGTCACAGGATCTCACCGTCTGGCGGGGGAGTGACCACAATCATAAAATTGTCAGGTGCTGTCAATATGACCGGATACTCAGGTGAGAGTTGGGGCAAGGACTCAGAGCCAGGTGGGGAGACTGATCCTTTCTTCCTAGAGGCAGGAATTTGATCCGGACCTTGAGGGATACATAGGATTCAGGAGTCAGAGAAGGGGAGAGGGAGGTGCGTGTACTGAGACACAGGTAGAAAGGTGGGGTGTGCTCACAAAAGTGTTTGGTGGGGCTGAGCCTCGAGTTTTTGCGATACAGGGTGGGCTTGGTGGGAGATGCGGTTGGAACACTAGGTTGGAGTCAGAGTGCGAATGGACAAATGCAAAGGCCTTTGGAACTTTTCTGGGGGCAGTGAGCAGTTACAAACCATGATGGTCATGACTATAGCTGTTATCCAGGAAGAACGTCCGTGCCAGGTAGAGGGTTGTTCAGCAAAGGCCTATAGAGAGGATGAGAGACCTGGGAGGCGGGGAGGGTAATGGTGATACTGACGGTGAGAGCGATAAGGGTGGTGAAAGGGTGGGTGATGGTTGTTATGATAATGGTGATGGTGATAGTGGTGGTGATAATCATCCTGGTGGTGGCGAGATGGTGATGATTTGATGATGGTGGCAGTGGTGATGACTCAGGCCCTTGACGGCAGCCTGGGCTCTGTTGTTTGACAGAGCCTTGGGGAGATGGGGGTGGGGGCTGAGAGAACTTGCCACGGGGGCTCCTTTCTCTCTTCTCCCTCAGCAAGCCCTGCACAGCCCCTAAAGCTGTTCAGAGCAGGGGGGGTCTTCTCTGCTTGGTGGGCTCCAAGGAGTGAGTATGGAGTGGGGCTTGGGGAAGCCCCTCCAACACCCAACATTGCCGGAACCTGGGTGGCCGGTCCATTCCAGACGCAGCGCCCACTCAGCACATGGCCTCGCCCACCATGGGACCCAGGTGGGGCCCAGCTGCAAATGGCAGCCTGGCCTGTTCTGCCCTTTCCCACTACAGGCCCTCGCACCAAGCAGGAATGTCCTCAGGAAACGGGTTACCTCTCTCCTGGGGGTACTTCTGGATTCCCACTTGCAGCTCCAGCCAGGATGTTTTGCAATGAGCTTAGAGAAAGCATTCATTCCGGGAAGACTCAGGGAGTGGAATGCTCCCTGCCAGCAGGGGTGTGGGTAAGAGGGCGCAGGGCTGCCTGCTCGGCTGGAGCGGGCTGGGGCGGGGGTGAGGTAGGCAGGGGGCAGTGCGGGCTGCCTGGCGGGGCCCGTTCCTCAGCCCTCGGTGACTTTGGCCTCTGGGCTGTTTATCTGTCTGTCTGCTTGTCCATCTGGCTTAGAGGAGCTGGCTGGTTCAAGCTAGTCCCCCAAGCTGTCTGCTTATTATACGGTACCTTGAGCTTTGTTTTATTTTATTTTTGAATATTTTTGAATACGACTCAGAAGTGATTACTAAATGAAAAGGTATACTCACCCCCAACCCTGCTGCTTCTGGCCATGCCCCCATGACCCCTATAAATAACAACCCCCCCAGCCCCTGTTTTTTGTTTATTCACCCAGTGTTTCTGTTTGCAAAACAAGCAGCGACATAGCTGCATTTGGATCTCCCACATTTCCTACCCCAGCAGAAGCATTCTGTGTGCCTTGCTTTGCACCTTGTTTTTTTTGCACTGAACAGTCTTACCTGGAGATCCCTCCACACTGGTAACGTGGAGACCTGCGTAGTCCTCTGTTGGAAGGGCTGAGTATAATCATTTCAGGCTTTTGAGTTTTAAAACCCAGGTGCCTACAAATACTGGGCTGATTCCCCAGCTGGGCTTTTTATAATTTTTCCAGGACCCCAACCAAAAGTGCCCAAGTCTTCCCTCCCTGTACAGCCCTGCTAATGCCATGGTCTCCTGCGATTCTTCCCTCCTTCCCATGTGGACGCATTACTGTTCGTGCTTTGCAGGGAGGAATCTGAGGAATTGAAAAATCAAGTAACACACCTAAAGGGATAACTAGTAAGTGATGAACTCTGGGATTTGGATCCCAAGCAGTCTGGGTCTAGTCTCCTTTCCTCTTCATGATGTCACACTGCTGGGGAATACAGAGCTACGTAGTCCTCCCTCTTCAGGAGCCGGATGGAGCCCCTGAGCTCAGAGAGGAGCGGGAGCTTGGTCAAGGTCACAGAGCTGCGCGCTAGCAACTCCCAGAGGGGAAGCATCACTTGGTCTCCAATGGGTACCTGATGCTCTCCCGTATGCGAGTGAGGGCTCCCCAGGAGGACTCCTCTCCTCTGAACTCCTAGGCTTCAAGCTCGCAGTGGCTTCTCTGCCCACTTACCAGGCTTAATGTCAGACTCACAGAAGCTCGCCGCTAAACGATCTAACAGTTTCATTGCACAGATGGACATACCGAGGCAGGAGGGAGAAGGGGAAAGGTCACACAATCCAACTGCAGCAGAACTGGGGTAGATTCCAGGTCCCATGACTGGTAGTCTGGGCATCCGTCCAGGCCCCAGCTTGCCTCCAGCCAGCACCCTCCTTACCTGGCAGTGTCGGTGTGCCTCCCTTCCAAGCTTCCTCTTGGCTTCTTTCAAGATGACCACTTCCTCTCAGTCCTTGCCCATGGGTCAGGAAACTCCATTTCCATTCGTGTTCATTGGCTAAGGCGGTCTCTGCCAGCAGAGGGGTTTGTGCATGAAATCCTGGCAAAGTCGGCAGCTGAAATAACATCCTCGTCAGTGTAAAACTCAAGGGCTGACTGTGTGTGTGCATACACGTGTGTAGGAATGTATTGTATATATGTGCACGTGTGTATTATTTGTGTATATGTGTACTGTGTGTACATATGTGTCCTGGTGTATTGCGTGTGTGTAGGCACATGTGTGTTGAACTTGCGTGCATTTATGCGTGTGCATGCGTGTATTGTGCACACACGTGTGTGGACATGTGTGTTATATATTATGTGTGTATATGTGTGTGTTGTGTGTATATGTGTGTGTGTTGCGTATCTTGTATGTGTGTGTGCATGTGTCTTACGTATGTGTGCCTATATGTGTATGTATGTGTGCCTATATGTGTATGTATGTGTGCGCACATGTGTATGTTGGGTACGTGTGTGTATGCATGTGTGTATGTGCATGTGTGTGTGGCAGTCAAGGCTCAAACACAGACCCACAGCCTTCCCTCCGCGATCTCTTGGTGTTGAACGTTTTTCATTCTCCAAAGAGATGCAGTTTGGAAGATCTAGAGGTCCTGGGTGGCCTTGAGATTCCTTTGGCACTTGGAGGTGGGGAACAGCCTGAGGCGGGCGGCCACCTCTGCTGGTGGTCTGAGGGCAGGCTCAGGCCCCAGGGAAACTTAAGATCTTCCGGTGAACGTGTGATCTTAGACACATCACTTCCTCCTTCTCGTCTCAGCTTTCCCTCCCATAAAGTGGAGGTATAACGTCTGTTTTGTTTTACCCCAGGGGCATCGTGAGGACGAGGTGAACTACTTGTTTTGGAAACTGTACCAAACTCTGCCCAGTTCTGTGATTTCCAAGTTTTGCAGGCAAAAGAAATCGCACTACAATGCTGTCCTGTACGTGTAGATGTTTCCTCACGTATGAATGCAAAGCTGAATTTACTTTTGCGTAGGAGTGTTTGGGAACTAGGGTCACATACTTGAGGGTGTGGGTGCCTGTGTGTGTTAATTAGGATTTCCTTACAATTGCGTACCGTCTGCATGGAGCAGGGCAGGGCCTAGTGGGTCAGTTTGGGTTTGAATCCCACTGCTACCCCTCGCTTGGCTGGCTTGGCTTGAATAAGCCATAGAACCTGGGTGGGCTTCATCTGCTTCATCTGTGAATGGGCCAATGAGAGTGGCCACTTCCAGAGTCTCGTGGAGATTTGACGGACTAAACATTGAAAGCTCTTGACACAGTGGGAGGCTCGCAGATCACATTAGTAGTTCTTAGTTCACCAAGAACTGGAGGAGAAATAGCACCAGTGCCATCACCTCTAAGGCGAATTATTCTAAAAAAGAGGATCATATCCTCCACCCCCCACCCTCTGATCTTTTGCCTTGTCCAAAAGCCTGGATTTGATGGTCCTAAGCATTTGATACGCGGGGTGGGTTTTTCTGCTTGAGGGTGAGAGTGCTAGAGGCGGTTGATGGGAGAGGGAAGCTTTTGGATAGACCCGCGGAGCCCCTTGCTTTCCTTTCCTGGATGTACCTTCGTTGCAGAGGAGAATCCCCATGGCTGGGATCAGAGAACCACACGTGTCTTACAGAATGTCCCGCTGTCCCTGGTAGCTCTTGGGAACTGCAATGCTCCACACTCACCAAGAGGGGTTCTGGCTTCAACTGAGTTTGGGAAACACCGCAAACAGACCCCCTCAGAGTCGTTAACAAGTTTATTGGTATTATTAAAATGCTGTAAAAAGACGCGGTAAACAAATAATTTTAATTTGGTTTAACCCAGCATTTCCCAAGTGCACTTTTCTCTTTGCATAATCCCTGCTATAAATCTCTGCAGAATACACTCTGACAAGCGCAGACCAACGGAATCAATAGTATGGAAATCAACAAAGCCACGTGGCCCTGGGTCACTCTCCCAGTCAGGCAGATGATATGTTATAAAGCAGTGCTTCCCAAATGTCAGTGCGTACACGTGTCACCCGGGGGATTGTGAAAAGGTAGATTCCAAGTGGCACGTCTGGGTGGGGCCCAAGGTTCTGCATTTGTAACAAGCTCCCAGGTGATGCCCCTGCCGCTGGGCCCAGGACCACACTTTGGTAAGATTATAAAGAGACCTCTGCTACCATGGAATTTCACCTGTGTCCATCCTTTCAACAGTATTTGGAGACTGGTGGCCACCTAAGCAGTCCCCGAATCAGGCCATTAGACCCATCACCAGGGAGGTGACCTACCTTTCTGTGCTGGACAAGCAGTCCTATTAGGGGAAGCCCAGGCTGGGTTAGTGGCTGAAGGGAACACAAGGACCAAGGTTTGGGGGATTGCAAAGTCCTTCAGAGCTATGAAATCTTGGCTGAGTCTGCCTGAAAAGATGACAATCCGGTTACACTCCTGCCATCTCTCCTGTCTGGGCAAATAAGGTTGGGATTGTTAGTGTTTAATTTATTTATTTATTACTTTTTAAAGAGACATTTCCCCTTTCTCTTTCTTGGGTCTGGAGTCATTAAACAGGGATTAGCTGGATAAATAGAGGAAGTGATTTTTAAACTGTTTGCAAACTTAATGTGAAGAGCCCAGCCTTGCAAATTATCACGTCTAATCAGAGGCCCTCGCTTCACTGCTCCAGTAATTGTACTGGTATTAGTCAAATTCTTGTTGTCTCCTCATTAGCCGTGAAAAGGAGACTCAAGATGTACTTCATTAGAGTGTCCTGGAAATATATTGCTAACATGGAGATGGAGGCAGAGCGAGGGAGGGAGGGAGGAGGGGGAGGGGTGTGGAGGGCGGGGCAGGAGGTGACCTGACGCATCACCTGTCTCCAGTCCCTCTCTCGCCTGCCTCTGGGTTCAGTTCCTCTGTGTGCAGCAAGGAGGGTGGGCCAGCTGAGACCCGAGGGCCCTTTCTGTCCGACACTGTTGAGTCTCTGGTTCTAAGTTTTGAGGCTTTGATCGGCACTGGATGTTCTTTCAGATCCTGGAACTTATGCTTTTCCAGGAGCCACGCTTACCAAGGACAAAGAGAGCTTTGGGTGCGCTCAGCTGGTCTGTGCTTCTCCATGATTCCAAGGCAAAACGGCGAAGCGCTCAAACGTCCGCCAGACACCAACCTGCGGCTTTCCTCGATATTGTCTGATAGGAGTTGTAGTCAACATTTTCTCCTCCTTCCCAGCCTGCATCCTTCCTTCCATTCCTCCCTCTTTCCTTCCTTCCTTCCCTCCTACCCTCCCTATGTGTTCGGAGTGCATTTTCTTCGTCCTCATTGTCTTTCTTCTCCTCCTTCTCTTCTACCCAACATATATTTATGGAGTGTCTAGTCCTGGAGCCATTTAAATTTAAATTAGTTGAAATGAAGTAAAATGAAGAAGTCAGCTTCTCATTTGCACTAGCCACATATCAGATGCCCACGTGCCACACGTGGCTAGTGGCTGCCACATTGGAGGGTGCAGAGAATTCTACTGGACAGCCGTGGTCTAGTCTCTTTCCGTTACATCCTGTGCTCCTCAGCCCAAGGGTGAGGAGTCTGTGGAGCCGAGGAAGAGAGAATCCTCCCCCTAAGATGCTCACGGTCAGGTGGGGGAATTATCACACCCGATACAGTTGGTTAAAGATGGGTCCAAGGACTAGACTAGAGGTACACACCTCTAGCTACCTGCACGGTAGGGGTCAGCCTGTTGAGCTGGAGACCCAGCCAGGCTTCCCAGAGAGCAGGGACTTTTCCACTAGAGGCCTGTCTGCGTTTGTGCTTGTCTTAAGGATGAGCCTGGCCCATCAGTGCCCCTGAGCTTAGGGTAACATTACTGCCGGTGCGTTAACAGTGAGCACTAGTGGACACGCAGCATGTCCGTCCTCCACTCTCAGCAGACACGCGGCATTTGTAAGGCCTGTTGTTTATATCCCTCTGCAGGGACCGTGTGTTCCTGGGCTTGGGGTCTGGTGAGCCTTAGCTGGGTGACTGGGAGGTACCTGCCAGGGCCATTCACCATGGCACGACTCTCTCCTTACACAGCCTTCTTGGCAGCCAACCTCGAATCACTGCGTAGGGCAATGAAACGTGCGTGGTGGCTTCTGAGATTCAACACATCTGATTCTGAATTTATGCTGTATCACTTGCCGAATCCACTGAGCTATGTAAGTCACTCCACAGTCTAAGCCTCAGTTATGACAACTGTAAAATGGGGGTAATAATATCTACCTTGAGAGCTTGCTGTTGTTGGTATTAATGACGTGGCATGCACAATACCTGCTGTGGAACCCTGGGCAATCAATCAATTCTTCCCCCTCCCTTCCTCCCTTCCTCCATCCCTCACTCCTTCCCTGCCTCCCTCCCTGCCTCCTTTTCCTCTGTCCCACCTTTGGTCTCGACGGGAACATTGGGCTGCCGTCCCCTTTGGCAGAAGCCCTTGGTCTCTCCCGCCTTCTGGATGCCGTCCTGCCATCCTTCGTGGCTTGGAATCCAATTTCTCTACCTCTGAGAGGATAAAGGGCTGAGTCAGCTCCCCAGAGATTCACTCTCGAGGTTCCAAGGAGTCTGGGGGCGTTAGTGCCAGCACTCGGGCTGCTAATGGACTCAGAATGGATTCAGGGCTGATGACACAGCCCTGAAATGTGGAGTTCGTTGGAGGAACCATGGTGACCTTTTTTTTTTTTTTTAAAATGACTTCCACACAATAGGTTTCCTTTTAATCAGGAACTTGTTGTCTGCATTTCTGGCTTCCAGTAACTTCCTCCCTGGCCCTACAAAGGCCACAGGAGGATCAATTAGATGCCCCTGATGCTGAGGGATGGAAAGGGCCAAAGCGGCAGCCCTGGCTCTCCTCCCCACTGTCCTGGTGGTGTGGAAGGCGTGAAGCCCCTGAGGAAAACCCACTTCACTGGGCTCTTAGACACTCCCAGCACTGCAGATTCAGACCTGCAGGTGCATGAAAGTCAGAGGTGAGAAGGGGGTGAGAGCTTTGGGAAAGATGACCTGGGAGGCTCAGAGAGGTTAATTGACCTGCCAAGGATCACGGAACTGGTCAGGTGCCCTGGGCTAGACTCTTCTTCCCAGTGTCCTTTCCACACTTGACCCTTAATCAATCTACCATCGGTGCCCACCCACCACTTGGGAGGCACTGTGGGTCTCCCAGAGTGTGTATTTCACTGTCAGCCACTGTTCCTGGAAGAAATGCTTTTTTTTCTTCCTGTGGCAATTGTCTTTCCAGCCTGACTGCCAGCGCAGGGTCACGGGAGACGATCTGGACTCCATGACCTTGACTGTGCTGCTTCCCCTCCAAAAGCCAGCTTCCTCTTCTGGAAGGTAAGGGTGCTGGTAATGACACCGTCTTTGGATCCCTGCTGGAAGGCAGAAAGGAGCTGCCATGTCAGTGTTCAACAAACTACTGGCTCAAAATAACCCCCTTTTAAGGAAAAAGTTACCAATTGCGGTAAGTTCTATAGGACTATTGGACCCAACCTGAGGTTCTTGAAGTATGGTCCCTGGACCAGCAGCAGTGGCATCACCTGGGAACTTGTTAAAATGCAAATTCTCAAGCACCATCAGAAATCCTGAGGGTGGAGCCCAACAATCTGTATGTTAACAAGTCCTCCAGGCAATTCTCATGCCCCCTAAGTTTGAAACCCTCTGGGCTAGACTTTTGCTTTCCATGGACCCAGAGGAGGGAAAGATCGTCGTGGATGGGGTTGTGGGCTTAAGGACCACCTCCAAAGAAGGCAATAGAAGTGGACATTGGAGGGCAAGTAGTTGCTGGGTGCTGGGGAGGCATTCAGGTGCCAGTACAGTGCTCTGGAGCAGGGATGCTGAAGGCAGATCTGCCAAATGCCCACAAGGCTGGAAGAGTGACCACTGACCATGGTCAGGATTCAGATTTGACCTTGACGGAATGATCGCAAATGCTATGTCTGTATTTGGTAAGAGAATTCAGGATGCCCATCCATTCATCCATCCATCCATCCTTCCATCCATCCATCCATCATCCATCCTTTCTTCCAACTAAAGTCTATTTGTTTGAATTCAAGTTATTTGAACCGTATTCTCTGACAGGCATTCAGCTATGCCCTTGGCTTGCAGAAATGCGACAACCACAGATAACAGCTTGTGTCCTCTGATTAATTTAAAAAGTTAAGTTCTTGAAAATCCACTTTAATGAAAACAAGTTCCCACCAAACGTCACTATCTGAAGTAGTAGATTAAATATTTCTGTGTGGCATGAAACAGGAGCAATATTTAACTTCAATGTCTGTGCCCATCTTTGAGGACCTCAGAAGGCTGGGTGTAGGAATTCGACGTGTGACAGGTGGAACGTCACCCAGGGGAGGGTCACTAATTGTTTAGCTCTCAGAGTTTCCCACCTCTCCTTCTTATTCATTTTCTGATTTAATCCTGAAAACAATACTGTGAACTCAAGAAATTCAGACTCAGAATTTAAGTGACTTGCCCCAAGTTACAAAGGAAATGAACCACAGAACCATGAGGAAAACGGAATCTTCAGATTCTCCCAAACCCTGAACTCACCACGCTGACTTCCATTCATAATAGTAGAAGATCAGGCGCTGTGTTACCCGAGTCCTGTTTTGGGCAAGGTGGGACCCTTCTGGGATGCCCAGGCTGCCCACGCCATCCATGTGTAGGGGCAACCGTGGAGCTGCGTCTAACCCAGAAAGCTACTCAGGAAACCCAAGATCCATTTCCAAAGAAAGGTCATCCATTTTCCGGCATGTGCCGTTCCCTGGAGACACTCGTCTCACCACCAAGCATGGCTACTCTGAGATCGGAATAAGAAACCCTCAGCCTCCTAACACCTGGTGAGCCCCAAGAATTTAACACCTCGCCCATGCCGACAGGTCACTGTGAGAAAAAAAAAATCAAAACACACAGTGGTAGTAAAATCGTGGCTCTTCGAACAATATTAAAACACTTCAGCAATGTTTCATATAGAATTAATTAACATAAACCCCAGCATCCTCACTGCTGCAGAGCCCTAAAGTGGTTGCCAGAATTTAATTAGACTTAACCTTTTTTCCTACACCAGTACCACTTTATAATAACTGCAAATCATTATTAATTCCTTTGGTGTTTACTGTAATGACATTAATCATGATGAACTTCTTTCTTTAGTAATGTGTATGTAATATGTAATTCCATAGCAATTTAGTATTAGTTAAGGCTAAATTGAAATTAATTTCACAAAAAAGATACTATTTGTTATTGGATCCTGTATATTCATAAAATAATATTTTAGAGCAATTTATACTGAGGTGACCAGATTAGGAGGCATTTGGCAGACTGCAAAAAGTTCAGAGATAGAACAATTTGCTGCTGATTATTGGAGCGTACGTGATTGCCGGTGTCTCGTATCCCAAGGTACTTGAAACAACAAATCAGAAAATGGGTACGCTATGATGGGATGGCCCTTTGAGATACTGTACCTTATCAATCTGAAGCCATAGCATTGGACAAGAAAGTATCTTGGAGTCATTTCCAGAACCAAGCCTGTGATTTATTATACCAGATTTCAAGAGTCAAGCCACGTTTTTGGCCTCTCCCAGCCTCAGTCTTCCCTCCTGTAAAATGGTTACATTATCCCCTCCTGATGGTCTTCAGGGATTCCAAGGATGTGAGTGATTTGGAAAATTGCAATAGCTGAGAACGTATGCGATGCTAGGGAGAGAAGTTATGGTCTATGTGTGCTTTATTTTGTTGTTTAATTTCATTTATTTTTGTGATAGAATGCTTGGAAGTGGAGATGCTGAGAAGGGAAAGGAAGGTTTTTTTTTTAAGATATCAGCTGTACATGTCACTAACGTGAAGGTGTCACCTTGTCCCAGCCTTTGCCCTCTGCTGGGCGTATTCGGACACTGATGTTGACAAACCTCTGGGGACTTTCCTCCGTTCATTCCTCCATTCATCTCACCAGGCAGGAGCGGAAGACAGAAGGATGAATAAGACATAGCTCTGCCTTCGGGAAGCTGGTGGTCTAGGGGACATGACTATAAATGGATATTTAAAATATATTCTGGTAAGGGCAGTAGATACATGCTCAGGTAAGGGGTGACACTAAAAATAAGTAACAGCACATAAGGCCTAATCAGTGTGGTGGCTGGCAGGTGGGCTTCAGGAGGGCATCCAGATGTGCAGTAGATGGACACGGGCTGGGCTCAGGGCATGATGGGATCCCAGAAGAGAGCTCTCTAGGCTGGTGGACAGGAAGGGGGAATTCAGGGAAATCCCCCTAGAGAATGAGAAAGTCTTAAGTGACAGTGGGCTCTGGCGAAGAACAGGGAACAGCAGAGGAGCAGCTCAGCGACAGGAGGCCCCTCGATGCGTGTGAGACAGTAGCGAGGAGCAATTTGCGCTTATGGAGGACACAGTCTCCTAAGAGAGAAGGGGCAGCCCCACTTGACCAGTGCACAGGACCCTCATGGAGGGCTTTGTAAGCTGCACTGGGGGAACTTAGACTTCAAAGGCTGAGGGTGTGGGTTGGGAGTGATGCAATGGGCAGAAGCATTGCTTTTGCTTTTGTTCCGTTTTGAGCATTTTAAAAAAATGCCCTCACTGTTATGGTATAAGTGATATATGTGACATAAAAATTGAGCATATGTCTGGAAATAGATACCATAAACAAAATCAAAAGACATATGATAAATGTTGGAAGAAAAGATTTGTAGGATGTATTACAAAAAATCAATAGCCTTTATCTAGAAGGAGCTTTTTAACAAGTGGATAAGAAAAAGACAAATAACCTGATAGATAAATGAACAAGAAAAAGCCACAAATAACCAATAACATAGAAAAAAAAAAGGCTTGCTCTAACGAAGAATCAAAGAAATGAAAATAACAATGAAAGATCAGTTTTTAAACCAAACTGACACAATTTGAAAGTGTTGGTAGTATCCATTATGGGAGAGGGAAAATGGGCACTCTCATAATTGGTGGGAGTGTAATTAGGGTACAATCTTTTCACTGTTAAGGTTTAAAATGTGCATATTATTTTGATCAGAACCCCCAGTTTTAGAAGTTGAAGCTACAGAAAAATTATGGTGTAAGAAGGTGAGGTGAGGTATAAAAAGACCCTGAATGTTCATGGATAAGGAAATGTTTGAATAAATTAATGTTCATCCATGCTATAGGATATTAATCAGTGACTTGGAGGCATGCCCTTAGTAATTATTAAGTGAATACAACAGAAAGTACACTATCAATTCATTGATGTTAAAAAAGTAATACGTGCTCATTGTAAAGAATTCAAGAAATTAAGAAAACTATTAAGTAAAAAAATAAATAATCTCCTCCCAAATGTAACCCCCAGAAATCAATATATATCTTTTGTTTTTTGTTTTTTGTTTTTTTTTGCGGTACGCAGGCCTCTCACTGTTGTGGCCTCTCCCGTTGCGGAGCACAGGCTCCGGATGCGCAGGCTCAGCGGCCATGGCTCACGGGCCCAGCCGCTCCGCGGCAGGTGGGATCTTCCCGGACCGGGGCACGAACCCGTGTCCCCTGCATCAGCAGGCGGACTCCCAACCATTGCGCCACCAGGGAAGCCCCACAGAGCTACTTTTTAATTAAAAAAATATTAAATTTAATTTTAGTTTAGTTTAAAAGAAGAAAAAGAATCTAAAGTAAAATGGAAGGAATTGCTCCATTTAGACAAATATTTCTTCAGCACAAGAGATACTCTTTTCTAACAGATCCCCTCTGAGGGATTATAGAAAGCATTAGGAGGTGGGAGTCAGTTTAAAACCACATCTTTTAAATTTACACAGTATTGATTGACTTCCTGCTGAGAGAGATGAGGAGTTGAGCACTCTTATACTTCCCTCACCTCCCTCTTCTCATGCCTGACATTGTTAGTTTTATTACTTTAAAAAAATATTTTAAACTTTACAACATTTCTATTCTATTCTGTAGGCATAATTACACCAGTTTTTAAGTCTTAGAGGTACATTTAATGAACTCTGTGTGTAGAACAATAGCTTCTCCATACCTAAGTTCTTTACGCAGATATAACTGTTAGTCGACTGGTATATGAGTCAGAATTTGGATCCACTGCATATAACATCCACAGAACAACAACAAAAATGGTGGTTGAAGCAAAATGAAAGTTTACTTCTTTTTCATATAAAGTAAACCTGAAGCAGCAGACCAGAGGAGGTTTGGCCGATCCACAAATTTATTAGGCAGCCAAGCTCCTTCTAGCTGAGCTGATTTCTCTATCATCATTAGGTTTAGCTTTTGTCCTCATGGTTTAAGATGGCTGCCAGGATTCCACCCATCACATCTATCTTTTAGGCAGCAGGATGGATGAAGGTTGAAGATGATGTCCTCCTTCCCTTTAATTAGACTTCCTGAAAGGTGCACACATCACATCTGATTATATACTATTGGTTAAACTTCATGACTTGACCATAACTAGCTGCAAAGAAGGCTAGAGAATGTAGTCTTGTAGGTGGGTGACAACGTCCCCAGGGAAATATCAGGGTTCTTATGACCAAAGAAGGCAGAAAAGTAGACATGAGAAGGTAATAAAAAGTCTCCACCACTGGGTTTCTACCACTGCTAGCTGGATTTCAAAATCAAATAGCTTTTCAACAAGGAATCAAGCATACTATAATTCCTTCAATTCTTTCCTAGTTGGAAATGTCTTCCTGTGGCCTTTATTCTTGAATGACATCTTGGCTGGATATAATAATCCTGGCTTACATTTTCTTTCCATCAGAATTTTGAATATATTCCTCCATTGTCTCCTGGAATTATATATTGTTGCCAAAGATTCTAAGGTCCATCTGTTTCAATACAGCTTATCAATGACTTACTTTTCTACCTGGACTCGTGAAGGATTCTTTCTTTGTCCTTAAAGTTCAACAAATTGCCAGGTTATGTCTGGATGTTGATGTTTCGGTGTCATCTCCCTGCCTCCTGCCCCAAGACCCTTGGGAACGGTGTGCTTTTTTAATCTGCAAGTTCCATAATTTCTCTTTTCAGGGATTTTTTATTTCTATTATTACATTTCTATTTCATTTATGGTGCTTTCTACTATGAAAGCATCAGTTATTCTAACATAAGATCAACTTTGTCCTCCAGATCCACTAAAATCTCACTATATTCTTTGATCTTCTTGTGTTTTTCCTGTGCATTCACTGTGATCATCTCAAGCGGAGGGGTGGCATAGGGCCACAAGGGCTATGAACTGCAGGGCTCCAGGAGGCCCCTGCAGTACATTCACATCATGGACTAAGATATGAAAACTCCCTGGAGTTGCACCACTTGACAGCACATTCACAACTTTTTATTTGATATCAGGAATTAATTTTTCCTCTGCATTTATTCTGTTCTTCATTCTTACGATTTACTTATTAGTTCTATAATTGCATTATGATGGTTCTCCTTCTGTTTCATTGGCTCTGCAGCTCCCTTTTCCTATTGTTCTAGAGCTTTTTAAAACAGCTTCACAGAGATATAATTGACATACAGAAAGCTGTACACATTGAAAGTGAAAGTGTGGCAAGTTTTGGCATATGAATACACGATGAAAGCAATTAACACAAATCAACATAAGGAACGCATACACCACTCCCAAAGTTTCCTTGCACCCCTTGGTAATCTTTTTATCTCCTTGTTAGCTTATTAACACTATACCTCTTTATTTAGTTATTTTGTCATTCTAGTCTTGGTTTTAAGGTATGTAGTATATGTCTTCAGCTTAATGCAATCCACCTTTATTTGATATTTTATCACTTCATGTATGGTATAAGAACCTTACAACCATATACTTCCTTTCTCCTCACCAGGCCTTGGAGCTATTGTTGCTATACATTTTATTTCTACACGTGTTATAAGCCCTTTGATGCATTGTGATTAAATTTGTTTTAAATGGTCAATGATCTTTTAAATAGATTTAAATAATAAAAAAACATCTTTTATGTTTATTCACATAGTGAACATTTCCAGTGATATTTATTTCTTTGTGTAGATTTCAGTTTCTTTATGGTATCATTTCTTTTCTGCTTGAATGCTTTTCTTTTCCATATTTTGTATGATGGGCTTGTTGTGATGAATCCCTTCAGCTTTTGTTTGTCTGAAAAAATCTTTCCTTTGCCTTCTTTTTGGAAGACTAGTTTTGCTGGGTATAGAATTACAGGTTGGCAAGTCTTTTCTTTCAGTACTTTAAAGATATTGCTCCTTGTCTTCTGGCTCACATTGGTTCTGACAAGAAATCTGTTGTTATCTGTATTTCTTTATACATGATGCGTCTTGTCCTAACTCCGGCTGCTTTTAGAATTTCTCTTTATCACCACTTTAAAGCAATCTTGTTATTGTATGGCTTGGTGTACTGTTCTTCATGTTTTTTGTGCTTGGGCTTTGTTGAACTTCTTTGATCTTTGTGTTTACAGCTTTTATCAAATTTGGAAAATTTTCGACCATTATTTTTTTTAGATACTGTCCTGCTATTTCCTTATGACTCCAATTACACATCCATTAGGTTACTTGAGTTTGTCCAACAATTAGGCAGGCTTTCTTCATTTATCTTCAAATTTATTTCTTCATGTTTAATTTTAGATAGTTTCCACTGCTGTATCCAAAGCTTATAAATCCTCTTTTTCTGTGATGATTTATTGGCTGTTAATCTCATCTAGTTTACTTTTCATCTTAGACGTTGTAGTATTTGTCTCTAGGATTTTGATTTTGGTCTTTATATCATCAGTCTCCATATCTCTTTGCCTCAGTTTCTTGAACATAAGAAATGCAATAATAATTACTGTTTTAATGTCTTTGTGTACTAATTATATTATCTGTGTCATTTCTAGGTCAGTTTTGATTGAACATATTTTCTCCTTATTATGGATTATCTCTTCCTGCTTCTCTGATAATTTGTTATTGTATATCAGAAATGTTGAATTTTATCTTATTGGGTGCTAGTTTTATATTCCCATATATATATATATATATATATATATATATATATATATATATATATATATACTTTTTTTTTTAAGCCTTGTTCTGGAATGTACTTAAGTTTCTTAAAAACTTAATCCTTTCATGTTTGCTTTTAAGCTTTGCTAGGTCTGACCACAGCAACATTTAGTCTTGGGCCAATTTTGCTTCACTGCCTGAAGAAAATGTTTAAGTATTCTGTTTAATGCCTGTGGATTCTGCCTGGTGGGAACAGGAACTCTCCCCACCCTGCATGAGCACCTGCATGTGTTGATGCCTAGAAGCCCCAGGCCACACAGTGGGGCAATTGTAAGGCTCGTCTCTTTTGTTTCCCATCTTTAAGGGATCACCATACTTTGTTGCCTGTCCCCCATCTCGAAAACTGTTGTTTCATATATTTTGTCCATTTTCTTGCTTGTTTCAGGTGATAGGGTAAATCTAGTGCTTGTCTCTTCATTTTGGCTGCAAATGAAAGTTTTTCTATTGTTTTATCATCTGTTCTTTACCTTCTTATTTTGATACATTTATTTATTTATTTAAGCTTTATTATAATGAGGAAATGTTCTTCTGTTATTTGGAATTTATTTTCCAGACTGGGTCCTTTTTTTTTTTTTTCCTGAACAATGTTTTTATGGTCCCCATACTGATTATTTTAATCTGTTTATACCTAACATAGAGACTGCTATTCAATTCTTGACTATGAAATTGTGAGTGGATTTGCTTAATGTTGCCACTTTAACTGAAACACATTTCTCTTTCTCTCTGAACTATACTTTAAGGTTTAGGTGTTTTTATTGTATCAACCATTCTGTAGTTGAGAATGCAAGGGGAGGAGGAAGATTTAAGAAAGAAAAGACTTTCAATTTCACCCCCACACAGGGTCATCTGATTTTCAGAAAATATTCAGGGAACTAGGTTATAAACACCGTGAAGGCAGGAATTTTGGCAGAGAGGGGTCAGTTCTGTTCACTGTTGTATCCCTAGTCCTGAAGATGGTGCTTGGCAATAGTAGATTCTCAGTAACTAAGATTCGAAAGAGTAATTGATTCCATTTATTGATTCCTTGTTTTATTCCAACTACCCTCTTCCAGGAGGGTCCAGCTCTCTTGGGCAATAGGGTAGGTAGAGCATCCAAGCATCAGACTGATACAAGTGCTCTGCAACCAAACTGACTGACAAGCGTCCCTTGGGCCAAAGTTATTTCAGGCAGCTACGCCCATCAATAGAATGGTTAGGACCTTGTGGACATGTGGTCACATGACATAATTTAGGCTGATTTCACCCCAAGTCAGTGGGAGAAACCATGGCCTCTCAAGAGCACACACCCATTTAAGCTCACATAGCTCTCAAATGCTCCCCCTTTGTCCCTAGCACAGCCCTCTCCCAAGCTCTTAAGGTAGTACTAATTGGATGATGTGTCGGTCCATGTCCAAGTACCAATAACTGCACTTACATGTTGCTTTTCTCTTTCTGTGACTCTCTTCTAAGACAAGGAGGAGCTCATGCACAGACCAGCCTCTGTTGGAACCCCTGCTTCATTTGGTCAGACTCCAGCAGACTCTCAGCTCACCTCACTCTTGAGATGGCAAGGACGTAAACAGTCGGCAGCAATTCCATGCCTTGCTTTGTCTGTACTTCCTCAAGGTCCCAGTGACTTGTATACTTTCCATCGAGTTCACTGCCTTCAGATAGTCTGTGTTTATTAACCATTGTGATATATTACCCCTTCAGTAGAATTCATTTCCTTTTGATCACTATTGCCCACTCATCAACATTTCTATGCATCGTAAATATCACAGAGCCTCTCGACAGCACTGAGATGTTTGCTGAGCCCCTCAACCTCTCTCTGGGCTGAGGGGCTCTGGATGGCCGTTAACATCGGTGTCCAGTCTCAGCCGTGATTTCTGGGTCTCCTGGAGATGTGCAGCCTCATGGGAATGGGGAAGAAGGAAGGACAAGCGTGGTGAGGTCCTGGGAGACTCCCAGTTAATAATGGAGATTTGACACTCACTGCCTTTTTTGGAGTGTCTGACAAAAGTCATGATGGAGTCAAGATAATCGGCCAGGGAAGCCTCACAGTGCAAAGGTGCACAGCCATTGGCAGGTCTCTAATGAGACGTATCCGGGAAGAGGATTGTGAGTCCCAAGTTTGCCAATATCTGAAACAGGGAGAGGAATGACAGGATGCTCACGGAAGAGCAATAAAAACGATCGAGCCTCCAGAGAGACTGATTTATGACCAAGGGTCTAGGAGCTACATACATTTTACTGTGTCCCAGCAGAGCAAGGGAAGGAAGGGGATGGTGGTGGGATTCTTTGCAAAACCAAGCCTGGGAGAGTGGTAGGAATGGAGGTGGACTTTAAAGGGAGGGAAAGGTACTGAGAAACAAGGAGAAGGAATCTGGAGAAAAGGAGTAAAAAATGTAGAGAAGGAAAGAAAGAATTTGGGGGTAAACTATAAGGACTCTTGTGTAACTATAAGGGTCCTAGGACCAGAGGGGCAGCTGGGGAAGGATTGAGGTTACCAGGGTCAGCGGTGTCATTCAAATGTACATCACCTCTCTGTCAAGGTCAGAGCTGGGGCTCTTCCCAAAACACCTTCCCAATCCCCTGTCCTGGGGACCTCTGCGTCTCCCTTCACTGCGTGGAAGCAGTTACAGAGATGACCGGCCTCCCCCAGGCTGTGGGCTGCCTGGGATTCCAGCATCCAGCACAGGGCTTGGCATAGAGCTAGGGGTTCCAGGAAGACTGTGAAATCAAATCCCCAAATTTGGGCTAGAATGGACTGTTCTGGTATAGGGTGGTCTAGAGATGGTTAAATGTGCCTCATTGCCTCCCTTTATTCCCGTCCGAGGAGGCCCCTGGCTGCGGAAACCTCTTTGTGTTGCATTTAATAGAAGCGATAGGCTGGTGGGAAATGATGCTCTGAGACCCAGGACTGAGACTTAGAGGAGAAGTATGGGGTTGAACTGTTAGAGAGGTGTCTCCAATTCCACTTCCAAAATTACAGTGTAAAGCTCTTCAAAGAAGAGATGAAATAAGGATAATCATAATAGTCATGGTGAGGTCCTACATGTCTGTACTACTTTCAGGTCACAGAAAGCTTTCACATCCATTAACCATTTGCCCTCGTAACATCCTCGCCTATCTCAGTGGGTTGTCAGGAAAATCAAAGGTTTCCCCCGTGAGCTGAGATTACAGGCATGCCCCACTTTAAGCAAATCCTGCTGTGAGCATTTAGGTGAAGAAAGCCTGCTTTGTGGAGGAATTTAACGGCATTATTTTAAATGGTGGGTTCCCCAGCATGTGAAGAAATAAGAGGCAATTTACTAGAATGCGTGATTGATTGACACATACCTTGTTCAGAATGCGCCTCATGCCTTTAGCATCTAATGTGTGCTGAGAGTGGCTATTTGTGTTGGGAAATATGGGAATGAATCTGATGTGGTCAATCCCAAGACAGATGAAATCTCTGTATCTTGGGGCTCATTTTCCAACCCCTCCTCTGCACACACAGGAGCAACTATTAGGAACTATCTTACCTACCAGAGATGGCCAGGATTGTGTTAAAATGGCACTCCCTCCCCAAATGGGCCAGAACCCTTCTCTGACACCTTTGATCTAGATCTGGCAAAGAGAGGCAGTTCCCCCACAGTATGGAGGGCTGTTGGTGGCCATGCTTGCTGCCCAGGGAAGAGAGGGGGAAAGACCCACACATAAGAACAGACAGACAAGGGAGGTGGAGAGAGATCAGGTGCCATCTGGTTCTGAGTGTTCTGACCCCACCTTTCCTGCAGTTCGGTCATTCAATTCTGCCATCTATGATCCAACCACTTCCGCTTCTTTCAATTTAAGCTAGTTCAAGTTAGGCTTCTTTCAGTTATAATCGAAAGAATCACTAATAGAATCCTTTGCTGAAAGACATAAGATGTACATGCCCAGGGCCTTAGATATTTGCAAAGGAAGTTAAATGTGGTGGTTGAGAGTTTGGGGCTCAAACAACTGAAATAACAAAGACTGGAGATACCCAAAAGCCAACCAAAAAGGGATCAGTTAAATAAATGTTGGTGTATATCTGTACAAGGAAGTACGATGCAGCTGCAGAAAAAAAAAAGAGTAGCTCTGTATTCTGATATAGAAAGAGCGCCAAGTTCTCCTAAGTTAAAAAAGTAAGGTATACTATGAGGTACTGCCACACACCTGTTAGAATGGCTAAAATAAAAATGCTGACAATATTAAGTGCTGGTGAGGATGCAAAGCAACAGAACTGTCATGAGGAAGGCAACATGCAACAGCCGATCTGGAACACAGTTTGGCAGTTTCTTACAAACAAAGTCAAACATGCACAAACCCTATGACCCGGCCATTCTACTCCTGGGTATTCACCCAGGAAAAATGAAAACTTATGCCCATATAGAAACCTATACACAAATGTGAAAACGCCTTTAATTGTAATAGCTACAAATAAAAACAAGCCAAAGATCTTCCGCCAGGTCAATGGATAAACTGTGCTGCTTTCACCCAATGAAATACTACTCAGCAAGGACAAAGAGTGAACTATTGATACATGCAGCATGTGGGATGCATTTCAAGGGCTTTATCCTGAGTTAAAAAAGCCAAACTCAAGGGTCACATACTATGGATTCCATTTATTATTTATTATTCTTTTTAAACAATTTTTATTGAGGTAGAGTTGATTTATAATATGATGTAAGTTTCAGGTATCCAGCAGAGTGATTCACAATTTTTAAAGGTTATACTCCATTTATAGTTATTATAAAATGTTGGCTATATTCCCTGTGTATTATTTACTATTATTGAAGAGACAAAACATGGTGGTCGAGAACAACTCAGTGGTTGCCAGCGGTTAGGGTTGGGAGACGTGTGTAAATATAAAGCGGTATTTTGTGGAACTTGTTTGCGGTAATCGAACAGTTCTGAACCCTGATTGAGGTGGTGGTCACGCAAATCTACACATGTGATAAAACTTCATAGAGCTATTCACCAAGACATAAAAATTTATGGCACCTAAACCTGGCAAGATCCAAATAAGTTTAATTGTATTGTTCCACTGCCAAGTTCTTGGTTTGATAGTTGTGCTATGGCTATTTAAGATATTGTCATTGGGGGAAGCTGGGTGAAGGGTACACTGGAATTCTCTGTACTATTTTGGAACTTCTAAGTGAGTCTTAAATCATTTAAAAATAAAAATAACAAGGTGCAGAGCAACATGTAAAAGGGAGGGGTAAAATCTGTGTTCGTGTTTGCTTGTTTATGCCTAAAGAAACTCTGGAAGTTAAAATAAGAGATGTAGAAGAATAGTTTTGGAGAGGAGGATGGTTGAAGATATAGGATAATGATGAGAAGGAGGCTTTGCTCTGTCTTTTTGATGCTTTCTGTATTTCAAATCATGTTTATGTTTTCTTAAGTTTCTTAAAGGTTAAGAAAAGGTGAACATGGGTTTTAGAGTTATGTGTAGCTATGTTTGAATCACAGTTCCAGTGTTTACTGGCTGTGTCACGTTGCAGAACCCAATTTGCCTCTCTGTGACTCAGTTTCCATATCTGTAAAATGGAGACTATTATTATTACAGTCTATAGTCTATTACTGTACATATCTCATACGGTTGTTAGGAGGATTAAATGATCTAAAGTATGGAAGATGTTTCTACTTGGAACTTTAGTGGTTTGTATTCTTTTCACATATCCCCATTTTGTAGAGAAGGAAGCCAAAGCAGAGAGAGATAAAAGAGCTGATATAAGGTCCCACATTAGTAAACACTGGAGCCTGAACTCAATGCATTCTTGACCTCTACCCTTGCCTGCCTCCATTTCCCACTGGTTTCCACTTGGGAGAAGGAAGGAAGAAGGGAAACCAGTCAGCTCCCAGCACAAATGAGCTCTTCCTTTGAATCTCTTTCTTGTATCCAGATAGCAGCTTGAATGTCCCCATCTCAGCAAGCAGCTGCCCTGGGATGGGGTGGGTCACAGCCCTGGCCTTAGCCAGGCCCAGGGCTGCCAGGGTCGATGTCCCCTGAGTGGGCCCAACAGCAGAGATACAGCAGCCATGGAACATGGCTCCAGAAGACATTTTAATAAAATGCATTGATTTCATATTCTAAATAGTAATTTCTGTTTTGTATTACACGAATGGCTTTCCAGGTACATCTCAAGCTGAGTGCATGTTGGGGTGATGGTGGCTCTCAGGCCTTCTGCTGGGGAAGTGGGATTTGGGGAACTTGTGCTGCTCCAGCCCTGTCCTCAGGATGGGGGCAGGAGGGAGGGTTGGTCCCCAGAGCACGGGCAGTGCTCTGGGAAAGGAAGAGAGGGAAGGAGGGCCCAGGGCAGGGGTATCAGCTACGTCCACACCACATTGCCCCCCTCCAGACAGGAGGTTCAGCTCGGATCATGGTTGGGACTCGTGCAAATCCTTTCTTCCTGTCAGACATTGGTTCCTGCCTCTGAATCATGGCCACCATGGACTCTATGTCCCTTCTACTTCTCATCCTCTTTGGCCCTGATCTCAGTTTGGGAAGCTGGAGTTGTGGTGAAGGGAACAGAGGGGACAGAGGCTTGGACTGGATGCATGGGTCAGGTTTTAAGTTAGGCACTGTGGAGGTAGAAGGAAGAGAATGGGCAAATGCAGAGAGGTTTGAAAGTGCATGACGTTTATTCATTCACTCAGCAGACATTGTTTGAGCCCTCACTTGTGGGGCCTTTTCTTAGCTGCTCTGGATAGAGGGGTGTATAATCCATGCTACTCAAGGGGCTCAAAGTTTAATAGGGAGACAGATGAGAAGATAAGGATGGCACCTGTGACAAGCGTGGCAGAGAGAAACGCTGTGGGAAGGAAGGAACCAGGAGGCAGAAGGGTGGGAAACTCTCCTCTCTCAGGGAAGAGACAGGTTCAAACCTCCCACTCACCGGGGGGAAGTAACTGCTTGCTATGTAGAGGTTTCAAGATGTTGGCCCACGGACCAAATTCCAGCCTGGATATATTTTATCTGGCCCCGTAAAATATGTTAAAATGATAATAAGCTTCCAACTATAAAAACACAGAGATTTTGTACAGAAACCTGGAATTCTGCTCTTGAAGACCCAGCAGTATGGGCTGCTTTCCCAGGTAACAAGGGTCAGCTGGAGCCGAGCCGAGGTTGCCCCTGAGGGAACGGGCTCCCTGGCCCCCAGTGTCTGCCTTGCGCTGCTGTGTCCCCTGCCTGCAAGCGCTATTAGTTTCCTTCACCTTCCTGACTGGGCTGCCGTCTGAGTTGTGACTGCTGTTCCTGTGAGCCCTGGGCGCTGGCTCCATTCTGGGCTGGGGGACGGAGGTCTGCCACAGGCTCCCACGCCCTGGCAGCCACTTTGTGCCTCTGACCATCATAAACACTATCCGCGGCCAGGTTGGAAAGATGGGAAGCATCCTTCCAGGCCCAAAGACTCCCCCTTGGCAGGTGCAGAAGCCAATTCAAATTGTTTTCCTTTTCTTATTTGCTCATCTGAAAAGTCCTCCCAGATCCCCCCTTCTTATTAACAACCTGTACGTCACGCTGTGCTTAAAGTTCAGGGCGCCCTAGGATACGGAGCTGCAATTAATCTCCGTCCCCGAGTTCTAGAACACTTAGAGCAATTATAATTTACTGTCGGAAAACCAATTTGGGGAAGCGGTGGTGTTCTCACCCCTGATCAGGGCTCCACCAAATGCCACTTCCTGTCCATGTGCTGCCTGCCGGGAGAGCAAGGCCTTGAGTCCCTGCACTTCTGGGAGGTGACGCCGAGTGGAGAAGGGTGGGGAGAGAAGAGGGAGTGGGTGAGCGCCCACAGGGGGCTCTGCCTTGCAGGACTACCGTCAGCACTGCCTCTGAGCTGGTATTTTCTCCTGGCTGCAGGCACCTCTTATTTCCCAGCTTACTTCCATTTTACAACCATTGTCCGTGGTCTTCCATGTCCCAAAGCTGCTTGGTTGGGCAGACGCCACAGCCCATTTCCTCTCTTCTGCCCCCATCCCCTTCCTCAGCCGCTGTCCCTGTTCCCTGGGCCGCACTCAAGCTCTCAGCTCGTTAGACAGAAGTTCCCTTCTTTCTCCTCATTGCTTTTTCGCTCAAGGCCAGATTGTCATATCATCAAAATCACTCTCAGATGACTGGGTCCGATGGACTCACCAGCCACGTTTCCAATTATCATTCAGGGCATGAGAGTCAAATGGCCCGGCTCACGTGGAAATGCACTTCCACACAGGTCAGGCGCACCCCTGGCTGGATGCGGCCGTGTGTTTATGGGCCTGTCTGCCCTGTCACCCGTGCCATCTGTAGCCAGGAGCCATGTCCCATTTGTCCACTGGCCCCAGGACACGGCAAGAGGCCTCCCACAGGGAGGGCATGTCGTGTCCACAGAGATGGCTAGCTTAACAGAAATGTGCGTAAACAGTAATCCGTGTGCAAATAGAAATAGCCACAGGGGAACAAGCTGATAATGGTCTTCCTTCCTTCCTTCCTTCCTTCCTTCATTCAACCTATTTTGACCAGCACCAGCACCTGTGCTCAATCTTGGGGATATTGAAGTGAATATATCTTTGTTTCTCATTCCAACTTAAAAGTATCCATAAAACAACGTGTGATAAGTGCCCTCCTAGAGGTTCATTTAAGGTGTTACAGGGGCACACGGGAGGGGCCCCTGACTGTCTGGTGTTAGGAAAGCATCCTAGAGGAGATGACTCTTGAGTAAGGCCTAGATTATAGTGTGCCTGTCTCCTGCACTACACCTGAAAGTGGTTCTAAGTTTATACGTTTATGTGTTTGTGTCCCCAGCCTCCCTTTAAAAAAGGAACATTGTTTTAGCTACCCTTGAATTCTCACCATCTAGAACAGTGCCTGGCCCATGGGATAATGTGCTCGGTAGATGTTCATTGGATGAATGAGTGAACGAGCATTTTCCAGGTAAGGAAGGTGGGGAAGGGCACGCCAGGTGGAAGGAGCATGGATTGCTAGAAGGATGTAGGGCTGGCAGGTTAGTATTGGGGCTGACAGCCTGGAGAGCAGGGTTGGAAGGAAGGGTAGGGAACACCAGGGGAGTAGAGGGGCAGAGACACAGAGAGCAGGCTTCCAGGGGTCACACTTGGGTTTGAACTTTCACCAACACCTCAGCACAACTCATAGCCAGACACAAAGGCCCGGTCCCCCATCAAGGTCTGGACTCGGGCCCCTTCCCCTTATGTGTGCTGCCTGGTCCTCACTGGGGCCTTGCGGGGAGGCCAGTGCAGCCCAGGACTGCCTGGGCCTCGGTCAAGAAGAGCTAAGGATCCTGGGAGGTGGCTGTGCCCTGAGGGCCTGTAACCATAGTTCCCAGGCCTTTTATTTGCCCAGATCCTAGGGTTATGGCAAGGGTCAGCTTGCTGGAGACTCTCAGCCCCTCAGGCAGGGTGGAGGCCACCACTGCATTGCAGCCCTGCAGAGGTGCCCCGCACAGAGTAGGTGCTCCACAGCTACTGGACAAATGAGCGGATGGTTTAGAGCCCCAGGAACCGCCAGTGCCCAGTCTCCAGAGGCCCATGAGCAGTTAGATAAATACTTCCTGAGAACCTACCAAGAGGCAGCGGTAGTCTGGTGGCCAGGGCCACCCTGGTGACTGGTGTGGATCTGGTCCTGGCCCTGGGGAGTGCACAGAGGGGGAGGCAGACAGAGAAGGGGAGCACAGCCCTATACACCCCCATGGCTGGAGAACCTATAGCTGCCCCGGTAGCTGGGCAGTGATCCTCTGCCTGGGGCTCCCCGGGGGGCTTTCGGAGGCCCTCACTCGGCTTCTCCTTGCCCTTGTCTTGTCTTCCTGCAGCTCCCATTCCCCCTCCAAGGCCTGGCTCAAACAGCACCTCTTCTAGGAAGTCCTCCCTCACCCCCTTTCCAACTAGGCTTTCCCTTAAACCAGTTCTCACTGTTCTCATCCGCTGTACTTGGGGGCTCTGTGCTTATGGAGCGTCTACTGGGTCCAAGGCTGTGTGCTTGGTGGATGTTTGTTGAGTGAATGCCTGACCTGTCAGCACTGGAGAGAACATTCTTCTCTCCTTCATGGAAAGTGCAGACCGGGAATTGAAGGACTTGGCCCTGTTCGGTGGGCCCTGGCACATAGCAGAGGCACTGCTTTGCTAACATTAGAGCACTTCTGAATGTGCATGGATACTGCTCAGCCCTGGGTTTGCATGATCTCATTTTATTCTTCCCACAGCCCTGTGATGTGAGGTACTGTGATCATCGTTGTTAGACAAACATGTAAAAGTGGAGGCTCAGTGGCTCAGAAAGGCCAAGACATGGGCCAGAGGTCACACAGGTCTAGCACGGTCCTAAGACGGATGGCTTCGCCTGTGTGTTTGGTTAAGGAGAAGCCTGTGTCCGGCCGAAGGGGACAGAAGAAATGCCGCATCACATTCCAAATACTAAAAGCATCCCCACCTGGGGGACTGTGGACGCGCCCAGGCCCTGCTGTAGCTCCCACAGGGTGCTCCCTGGGTGGTGCCTTCTCTTGCGGCTTCTCTGGCTCTGGGGGACTGAGTCACAGGCAGGGCCTCCAATTTGTGCTGCTCTCCCCGCATGCCCTGTGTGTGGGTCAGTCTAGGTCATCTGGCTGCCATGCTCGCCGAGGTCAGGGAGTGGGCCTGGGCACCCAGCAGGTGCTTACTAAAGACAGGTGGCTCGGTCATGTCCTTTATGAAGATTGTCAACCCCCATACACAGCCACCTGCATTTTCCCCTTAGGGCTGATTGTTTATCCATTGTCCACTAGAACCAGTGTCCTTCCTAGACGGCCACCAGTCTGCCTGGCCAGTGGGGAAGGCCGGAAGCCGAGGGCTCATGTCTCAGCACTGCCACTGACTGGCCGTGGGACTTTGCCTCTGGGGTCCTCAGATGCCCCAGCTATGAGTGGAAATAATCAGATGTGCCCTCCGGGGTATGGTGAGGGCTGGAGGAAATGCAGGTGTAACTCTGTGTCTGTTTTGGCTGAGCTGCCTGAGGCTGAGGACCAAGCAAGTGATGCTAAGTACCCTCCCATTCCAAAGGGGGCGCTAGACCAGCTGGCTGGGCTTCAAGGGAGCCAGGTGACAGCAACTCACATATAGAAGGGCTAAAGAAGGGGTCTAAAGAAGAGTTCCCTTGGAGGGAAGTGTGGGAGTGCAGGGGTGTTTGTCCTGCCCCTCTCCCCTCTGGCCTAGTGAGAGACTTTCAAGGAGGGTGTGTTAGTCGGGGTCCTCCAGAGAAACAAAACCGATAGGATATCTATATCCGTGTCTATCTGTATCTTTCTCTCTCTCTCTAGATATATCTATATATCTATCTATATACATATATATGTAGAGAGAGCTCTATCTAT
Source organism: Phocoena phocoena (assembly GCF_963924675.1). Classification (NCBI taxonomy): domain Eukaryota; kingdom Metazoa; phylum Chordata; class Mammalia; order Artiodactyla; family Phocoenidae; genus Phocoena; species Phocoena phocoena. Next base: position 54,521,515 of record NC_089234.1, read on the forward strand.
CTAGAGAGATATAAAAAAAGATTTAATATGGGAATTGGCTCACGTGATTATGGAGTCTGAGCTATTCCACGATATGCTGTCTTCAAACTGGAGACCCAGGAAAGCTGGTGGTATAATTTAGTTAGAATCTGAAGACCTGAGAATTGGGGGGAGGGGTGCTGATGTAAGTCCTGGAGCCCAAAAGGCCCAACAACCTGGAGCTCTGATGTCCAAGGGCAGAAGAAGAGGGATGTCCCAGCTCAAGAAGAGAGAGGGAATTCGCCCTTCCTCTGCCTTTTTGTTCTATTCCAGTCCTCAAGGGATCGCGTGATGCCCACCCACACCGGTGAGGAGGGATCTTCTTTACTCAATCTACTGATTCAAATGCTAATCTCTTCTGGAAACACCATCACAGACACACCCAGAAATATTGTTTTACCAGCCATCGGGGCATTCCTTAACCCAGTCTAGTTGACACATAAAATTAATTATCACAGAGGGCTTGGCAAGGGTGCCCCAAAGTTTCGGAAGTATAATGATAAGCATATCTGCAAGGGAGCAGCTGGGTGTGAAGCAACGGAAGGGGCAGTGAGGCATGTACGGAGGGAAGCTGCCTTCTCTCACCGGCAAGGGAACAGGTGAGCACCCGTGTTCTAGGCCGGCTGTGGAACTCTTCCAAAGAAGCAGGCCCAGAGGGCAGCATGGCCTCCAGAGGGCCCTCAGATGCCCAAGGCTGAGGAAGGATCTGGAGGTGATGATGCAGAGCTCCCGCCAGGGGACTCATCTGAGAACTTGTGACAGCCCCAGTGAGAAGGAGCTGGATCTTCCCCACCCACCCAGAGAGGACAGCACCAGGTCCAAGGTGCCCTGCTCCAGGAGGCTGGGCAGCCTGTTTTTGATCCCCTTTTCCTCTGCGCCTCACCCCAAGAGGTCAGAATCCGAGGTCGTGCATTGGAGGAGGAGGGCAGAGGTCACAGGAGAGGGGACCTCCTCCCTCAAGGCCAGCGGCATCCAGCCCCACTGGTGGAGGGGGGGACAGGCCGGAAAGGGGGTTTGAGTGTGGTCTTAACTGGACTGGAGATTCTAATTAGTGAAATAAGATTCTTTTTGGTTACTCAAGTGACCAGATGACTTTTTATTATCCAAGAGTAACAGGAAAAAGCATGGGACCAACCTGTTGAGATTTCGTTCAACTCAGGGAAAGGATCACGCCGACCACGTAGGTTTAAATTTTGATATTTTGTACCTCACGACTTTCTTTGCATTACTTTTGATTTTTAAAAATATTGCATTAAAATGTGATTTATTTTGATTACTGGGATCTTTGGTGCCTTCCTATATTTTGTTCCCAAGGCCACAAGTGCCTCCCTTGCCTCCCCCTGCCCCCAGCCCTGGAGGGGAGGAAAATTAAGGGTATTCCCAGCTTGTACCCTGTGGAGTTTAGCAGGTTCGTTCTAACGCTTAACAAGGATAATACTCTAGCCTGGTGTGCGGCAAAGCAGTGGTAGTACTAGTGATGATGATGACGTTGAAGATGACGACAGCAAATGCTTACATAGTGCTTTCTGACTAACCTGTATGGAAGATACCGTCTTATCTTCATTTTACAGAAAAGAAAAGTGAGGCTGAGAGAGGTTAGTCAAACTACCTAAGGTCACACAGCAGATACGTGGCAGATCTGGGATCTAAACCCAAACAGTCCAGCTCCAGAGCCCATATGCTATCTCTTATACACAAGTGCCTCCCTGAGACATAGTGCCCTTGTTTGGTGTCCTCAGATGCTGCCTGGACTTAAAATCAGAGGCTGGTGGTTCCACTGCAGTTGCTTTCCCAGTTTGCTCTCGTTGGAAATTGATGGTGGAAACCCAACCTGCAACTGGAGCCTGGTTTTATCCCCCCAGCCTCTGCCTGTGGACAGTTCAGCTCTGTGGTATGTAGCGCCAGCCCTCGTCTACCTCCTGGCTCCCAGAGCGCCCCTCCCTGGGTGGCAGAGGCTGAGCCGAGGGCAGGCTCTGGAGCTGGAGACCAAGGCAGCAGCCCGACAAGAGTGATGTCCAAGCTGTGTTGATTTGCAGATGGAAATTTACATACATAATGTAATTTGGGCCAATTGAATTCTCGATTAAGATGGAATCACTTGACAAGCAACGCATACTCTGGCGGGTGACCGAGGACACAAGAGGCCCTTGAGATGCCTGTAGCGAAAACATGCTTTTGTTTTTGAAGGAGATGGCCATTTCCAAATTCCTCATTTTAACGACCTCCTCTCCTAAGCCCCCCACTTCCCTCCAGGTCACAGCTGGGATCTGTTGAGATGAAAAACTTTATGGGCAATTAGTGTTTGAATCTGAGGCCAGTAAGCATGTCCGTGGGTGCAGCTGGCGGGATGAGGGGCCAGGACACCCCTTCCACCTGGGGATGCTGTGGGCCTGGGTCTTGGGTCTGAGCTATATAACCTCACACCTATACCAAGTGAGGAAGTGGTGCTGGGTGCATACTGGGGCCATGGGGAGGGGAGAAAAGAGGCTCCCTTGGGGTCACAGGGTTCTGGATTTGAATCCTCATAACCACTTCCTGCTCCGTGACCTTAGGCCCATGTTCATTTCTCTGAGCCTCAATTTCATCATCTGTGAAGTGAGGAGAATGTTCCACCATAAGCTGTGACGACTGTAGTGGGAAAGAAATGTGATAACATTAGAACCTCTAAATTCCTTCAACAATGTTAATTGCAATAATGAAGGGTGACTAAAGCATTGCCATTATGCACAAAACTCTCTGTTCTAGTCCTTATTTTCAGATCTATTAACATAGTAAATTCCTTGCTGCCTCAGGGCCTTTGCACAGGTCATTCTGCCTGTAATCCTGTTCCTCCCTGCTGCATCCCTTTTGCCTGGCAGACCTCTTCTCCTCTTTCCTCAAGCTTTGGCCTAAATTGGCCTTCCCAGGGACTTTTGTCTCCACCCGCAGCCCAGCCTAAGTCTTCCCACTCTATGTTTTGAATGTACCTTTTCCTCTTACACAGTTGTAACTCAGTGTTGTAATTATTCATGTCACGTCAGTGCCCACACCATGCTCTAAGCTCCATCAAGACAAGGACTGTGTTTGCCTTATTCACTGCTGGAATAGACAGCAGTGTCTGGTCCAAAGTAGACATTCAAAAAATAGGTGCTGTTTATTGGAAAAACACACTCTTTCCCCTTTTTCACCCGGCTAATTCCTGCTAATCCTTTAGGTCTCATCGTACATGTCCCTTCCTCCAGGAAGCCTTCCCAGATGCCCCTGATGTGAGTTAGGTGCCCTTGCCATGTGGTGCTACTGCAGGCCCCAGGATTTGCCTTCCTACAGGATGGCCCCTGGATTGTCACTGTTCATTTACTGATCTCTGTCCTGTACTATACAATAAGTTTCCAAGGTTAGGGCTGGTGTCTTGTTCACTGGGGCATCCCTAGCACCTAGCTCAGGGTTTGGCATACGGCTTATCATGGAATAAACAAATCGCAGAGCACCCAGTCTGGGCAGAGAGCCCACACCGCCTCACATTGTGGCTGTGGACAGCTAAGATCCAACGTAGAGGTTTAAATAAAGGGAGTGATGAGTCCTGCTGAGAGATGGGGCAGGGCTCTCTAAGCTTCTGTGGGAAATCTGAGCATGGTCGCCAGGCACAGGAAAGACCCATGCCAGATGAAGCAGGGCTACCCAAGTCTAAGGAGAGCAGAGTATTGGGTTTCTTCAGGCTTCCTGGCCGAAGCAGACTGAGCTGAAGGCTGGGGGTGGGTGGTGGTACTTGGGACTGATTGATAAGCTGGAGAGAGGGGCCTGGGTTAAAGAGGAGCATCTGGGTGGGGTAGCTGAGAGCCCCTCATTGTGCCCAGGACTGGCCTCCAGGAGATACCTCCTGGGTGCCTTTATCCCACAGGGTCACCAGACCTGCAGAGGGAGGGGCAGCAGCTGGTGGTGATAGTAGCTCCTTGCCACCCCTCCCTCTCACACCCCAGGTTAGCAGCCACGAAGATTCTGGTTTCAGGGTTGTCTCTTAGCAACTGGCACCCGGAGTGGCTGCACTGTCAGGCTGGAGTAGCAGGGTGCTCACAGGACAGGGAGGCTGGTGCCAGCTGCTCCCAGCCTTGCCGCCCTTCTCCTGTGCGAGGCCCCCTCCCGAGGGGTCTGGGTGGCAGTGTGGAGCCCTTGGGGTCCTGCTGGGCTGCCCTGTTCCCATAATCCCTTGGACTGCTGCTGCATCACCCAGGGGCTCTTCTTGCCTCAGTTGCCCCACTGCATTCTTTCCTCGGTCTCCTCAGGGCAAAGAGTCTTCACGAGCCCAGGGGACAGAAGCATTTTGCACACAGTAGGCACTTAATAAATGCTTGTTGAAACCCTCTTTGGAATCCTGAAGCTGCCGTCCTTCACACTTGCTTTCCCGGCCATCTGACTGGGTCAGCCTACAGTCCACGTAGGAACCTAGTAAAAACTCTCAGTAGCCGAGTGCAGAGAACAGAGCCCTGTGGCCCTCAACTAGACACTTTCTTCTACTTGTCGCTGTGAACCCATGTTCAGCAGAGTTCTGGAGTTTCACAGGTTATTGGATAATAACTTGTGCCCAACCCTGTGGCAATAGAGCTCACATCTTTCTGCCTTTTCTAGAATAAAGGGTGGGCTAAGTAGGACACCACCACTCAGGAAACCTTTGGGTCCTGTTGATTTGCTCTTCTCTCCCAGAGCCTCCTGCTACCTTCCATGGGTCATGGTGTGGGGCTCCTCCTAGAGCTGATCACATGTGCCACCGACCTCTGTGAAAGACTGGTTACATGCTGGCCTTGGGACGGGTACCTTGGTCCATTTTCCAAGGGATACATCTGGGAGAGGAGACAAAGGGAGGGCACAGAGCAGGAGGGCTGCTGGGCTGTTCCGGTCTGTCTGTTGTTCATGCTACTCCTCCGGCCCGCCCGAAACTGGCCTCCTCTTCTTCCCATCCATGCCCCCTCCTCTCCTGAGGCTGTGAGCTCCCCCTGGTCAAGCAGGGCAATCTGTGGCTTAGGTTTCCACTGACCTGTGTTACAGTGAGAGCTGCCACCCAGCTCCCCCGTGGAGCCGGCATGTCCCTTCCCCTCTCCGGGCCTCTGCCCCACTTTATAAAATGAAATACTCTGAGGTTGATGATATCTAAATGGGTGTTCGGGTGTAAGACGCCCTGCACACAAATGAATGTGCATTCTCAGCCCAGCTCAGCCACAAACTGTGGGCGTCAGGAAAGTCCCCTCTTCTCTGGCCTTTAGCATCCTCAACTCTAAGGTTCTGGGGTGGGTGGATGGGTGGGTGGGGAAGTGTGTGCAATAAGCTTTAAGGACACTTCTCACTGTTCCTTTTTTGGATTCTATGTATCCTAATATGAGTGACTTAGAAAAAAACTATTTAAAGAAGAATCCCTGAAAATCACTATGCTGTAAGATTTGATTTCTCAGAAATGATCAGGGAGAATGTGGGACGCCTCAAGGTGGTGTGTGTGTGTGTGTGTGTCTGTGTGTGGGTTTTTTTTTTTTCTTGTTTTACACTCCAGTGAATCCATCTTTGCAGAGAGTATGAAATGAAAAGCTGGCACCTTGCAGTAAAATCAGAACTGGCATCATTGCCCTTAAAAATAATTTTTTAAACACAAAAAGGAAGCCTCAGAAAAATTATGACCAGCTGCCTGCTGGATTCACCCTGCCGAGGAAGCACCTTGTGACACAGTTTACGACCCTGAGGATTATGGCGGTCTCTATGCTATCATCTTAATTGCAGGAACAGGGCTGCAGCCAGCAGGCTCCCCCGAGCCCCCGTGCTCCGGCCCACATGACATGCCTGGCTCTCCATCTGCCAAATTTTTTTCTCCACTCTACCTCTCCAAATTACTTTCTGGAGACTACAAGTTTACTGGCTACTGCTGATTGTTTTCTGTTTGATTTTTTTTCTTTCTTTCTTTCCTAAAATGGCATTGTGGAAACCCAAAGAGTGGTGGGGAGAGGAGGGCAATTCATTCTTCTGCCTAGAGTCTACTCCCCAGGTTGCAAGAGCGTTGGAGAGGGGAACCCTGTCTTTCCGGGCCACGAGCTGGTGAAAATTATGATGGTGTCTGAATGTTTTGGGATCATTGGCCACACCAGGATTTGAACCTCAGCCTTGAGACCAAGGGAGCCCCCAGCATCTCGGGAGCCCAGCATCTTTGGGCGGGAAGGGATGGAGGAGTGTTTCTGGCCTAAGACATCACTGGGCACATGTGCTGGGTGTGGTGTATGCTTCCAGAGATATTGCTTGGAGAGGAACTAAGAGAGGAGGATGCCCGAAGCTCTGGTCTTGAAACCCAACTTCTAGGTCTGAGCCCCATCTGCACACCTTACTTGCTGTATGACCTTGAGAGATTTACCTTCTCTCTCTGGGTCTCAGTTCCCCACTTGTAAATTTGGACTTGGGATTTGAGCTGGGATTGCAAACTAGTGGCATTGAGATTTAGCCTGCAGCAGTTGTTTTGTTTGGCCTGAATTGTTCTTTTAAACCAGGAAATATCATATTTTTTAAAAATCCAAATTAAAATACAAAGACTTATTAAAAAAAGCTTCATGTTCCCCCGTGGCAAAAAATGGCTAGACCTAGAAATCGACAAGCTGATCTTAAATTCATCTGGGTCAAGAGACCCAAAAGAGCCAAAGCAATCTTGAAGGAGGACAAAGTCACAGGACACACACTTCCTGATTTCAAAAGTTACTACAAAACTATAGTAATTAAAACAATGTGGTAGTAGCACAAGGATAGACATATAGATCAATGGGATAGAACTGAGAGTCCAGAAATAAGCCCTCATGTTCATAGTCAAGGGTGCCATTTTCAACTAGGGTGCCAAGATAATAAGATGGGGAAAGGGTAGTCTTTTCAACAAATGGTGATGGGACAACTGGATATCCACAAGCAAAAGAATGAATTTGGACCCCTACCTCATACGACATATAAAAATTAAGTCAAAATAGATCAATGACCAAATCTAAGAGCTTCAACTATAGAAGTCTTAGAAGAAAAGGTAGGTATAAACCTTCATGACCTTGGATTTGGCAATGGTTTCTTAGATACGACACCAAAGGCATAAGTGACCACGCCCCCCACAATTAGATAAATTGTATTTCATGAAAATTAAAACTGTTGTGCTGCAATGATACCATCAAGAATGTGAAAAGACAACTCACAAAATGCGAAAGATACTTGCGGATCATGTATCTGATGAGGGACTTGTAATCAGAGTATATAAACAAATCTTACAACCCAATAATAAGATAACTCAATTTAAAATGGGCAAAAAAATCTTAATGGACATTTCTTTAAAGAAGATATATAAACAGCCAATAAACACATGAAGATGTTCAACGTTTTTAGTCATTAGGGAAATGCAAATCAAAATCCTAATGAGATACTACTTCATGTCAACTAGGATGGCGATAATCAAAAAGACATAAAATAACAAGTGTTGAGGATGTGGAGAAATAGGAACTCTTCTTCATTGCTGGTGGAATGTAAAACAGGCAGCCACCTTGGAATGTAACATGTCTCCACACCCATGTTTATGCTCTTCCCCTCCCCTTCCCTGGAGTGTTTTACTTCCCCATACTCCCTAGTGAGACACTTGTGTCCACAGGCTCAGCAGTTGGGTTTATGGGTTCCACTGCACCCTTATGGGTTTAGAGTCAGTGTGTGTGTGTGTGAGAGAGAGAGAGAGAGAGAGAGAGAGAGATCTGGAACAAATGAGAGGGGAGGCATTGGGCCAGAGGAATGATCTCTGATTTAGGAGCTAAGAAAGTCTCCCAAACTTCCTCTAGACCACAAACCCAAATGCCTAAACAGGCCAGGCAGGTCTTGGTCATTAGCGAAGCAGCGGGGTTTGATGGGTAACAGCGAGTAGTGGAGTCTATAGCAAACTAGGGAGCATAGGCTCTGTCTAAATGGGAAGCTGCTATTATTTCCTCCCCGTTGATGCTTTGTGAGAAAGTGCCAGAAAGGCTTGATGTTTTAATTTTTCAGGAGGAACTGGAAATCTATATTTGTCTATAAAATGTACGGATCTTAAAAAGCATTGCACAGGACAAATAGAGTTGTGTGATGCTTTTAAAATTTTCAGGTACTGGTCTAGACTACTTGAGGCCTCTTCTCTAGGTGAGGCCACCGGGCATTGGAGGGTCTGAGAACTGGCCTGAACCCAAAGGTACCAGCCTGTTACTCTGGGCACCTGAGCTTCCCTCCTGGACCCTCCTTGCTGAGGAATAGCAATGACCGGAAGGATGGTAGGCAAGAGTGAAGCCAAGATAAGGTTCCAGATGATGTGGGTTTTGAGAAAGAGAGAGAGAGAGAAAGAGAAGGGGGGGAGGATATTGAAATGGAATGGAATGATGTGAAGTTGATCTATGTGTGGTGGAAAGAGCACCAACTGGGTTAGGGGTCAAGGGCCCTGTGCCCTCCAATTGGTTAAACTCCAGGTGTTGGGACACAGAGGTAGGTAAGCCATACTTCCTGTCCTATGGTAGGCCTAGTCTCTTATGGTAGAATCGGATGGAAACCAATCCTTATCTTATATGCCTGTGTAGTATCCTGGTTGTTGCACCATATTCAAGGGCTGCCTACCAAGGAGGGAGCCACCTGTGCTGCCTAGGGCCTGGAAGAAGATGGCTCACCATGGAGAAAGGAGGGGACGTTTGAGCTGGGTATAGAAGACTGATCCTGTCATCTAGATAAAGACAAGTAGGAGGAGTATTTTAGGCCTGAAGCTATCAAGGCATGTGAAGGCAGGGTCTTCTGGAGTAGTAGTGGGCTTTGTCCAGAGCCGTTGTATTGTGTGGGGTGGAGATGTGTATGAAGAGAATCATGGTGGGAGATGAGACCAGAAAGGAACTTGGATCAGATCATAAATGACCTCAGTACTGGGTAAAGGGCTCACCAGTGAAATCATAGGGGTGGGGAGGAGCCATGGCAGGTTTTGAAGTCAGAAAGAGCCATGATATATTCATTCATTCATTCATCAAATATATTTTGAGCACTGAGGACTCAGATGTGAGCAAAGCATACCAACTCCTGCCTTCATGGAGTTTTTCGTCTGGGGCAGGGGGAGACGAAAATTAATACAAGAATCACCCAAACTCGTTCATCACTTAAGACTATAATAAGAGCAGTGAAGAAAGAGGCGAGGATGCTGTGACTAAGAGTTGGGAGTGAGGAGGGAGGGGGAGCAGAGGAGGCTGGAAACCCAGGCTGGGTAGACTCAGCCTTGCATACGGGTTTAGATTTTCTTCCAGGTGCCCAATGCCTTTGTACTGCTTTACCCAGGGCAGGACTCAGCTACGACCTTGCTGGGAATGCTGGGCATGCCTCCCACCCCCCAGCCCCCAGCCTCCCCCTCCCGGCCTCTGAGTCTTGGATTTCACAACTGTACAATGAACAGGCCACCTCCAAGGCCCCATACAATCTCTCCAATCTTCTCCCTCCCCACTGCTGGCCCCCAGCTCGTTGTCTTAGAAGACGCAGCAGAGTCAATGTCAGTTTCACACGCTGGCTTCTCCCCCTTGTCTCCCTGCCTTCTACTTTGGAAGCTCCCTCTGGCCTCCCGGCTGCTTCTACCCTTTATCGGCTCAGCCTGGAGGGTAGGAGGGTGACACTGAGGTGTCCTCCTGATTGCTGAGGCACAGATCTTGCTGAGGAATGCTCCCCGCACCCCGAGGGCTGAGGAGAGCTTATGTGTTCAGGGGGCCCGGGGAGGCTGGGGCCTGGCTGTGGCCTGGATACTTGTCTAGAATTGAACCTGACAGGGTGTGGGCCACCTGGTGGGGTGGCCAGAAAATTGGCCTGGAGCCAGGGTCCTGGGTTCTAGCTTTGGTCTCATCCTTGATTCACTGTGTGCCCTGGGTAGTCATGGCCCCCTCAGCCTCAGTTTCCTCAACTGGTAAGATGAAATAGTTGTTCCAGAGAAGTAGTTTTTATTAATAATCTGGAACTCCCTTTTCTTTGAGGAAAATCTTATGTCCTATCCTGATGTATTGATATAAACCAGATGGAAGCAAAGTCACTTAGCTTTTTGTGATGGCTGAGGGTCTGGGGCCCTGCCCACACAACTGGTCTGACCCCAGGGAGCCCTGGGGTGGACGACCCGGACCGTGTGGTCTCCAGACATGTTGTAATGATGGAGCTGAAGGAGACTCCTGCAACCTTTACAGGGCTGAAAGTGCCGGGGCTCCGTACCCCGACTGGATGGGTGAGGCTGGGGAGGTCCAGGAGGAGAATAACCCACTGCCGCCCCTGGCCCTCTGCACTTGGTCTGGGGCACACAGTCTGGAGGGGCGTCTGGGAGTCAAGAGAAGGCTCTCTCCACCCATGTGTCTCCCTGACTCTGCAGGGAATGTTCCGGTTTGTTTGGGCCCAGTCCTGCTTACTTGCTCCCTGGGCCTCCTTTCGCAGAGGCACCAAGCTTCCTTCTCCCCACCCCCACCCGGCTTGCTGGAATGCAGAGGGGAGAACAGCCCAGGCTGAGGCAATGTCTTGAATTATTTTGCAAACACGTTGGGTTCAGCAAAGCCCCACATACATCTTGTCCCCAGCACCCTCTCCCTGGATGTGTGAGCCCATATGTTCCCGGGCAAATGCGCTCCGTCTGCTCGGGCTGCATTTGCAATTAGCTCATCCGGATGCTGTTCTCTAATAGCCCTTTGATGTCCAACGAGCCTCCTAAGCCTGTGTGTTTCCTTTCCTTTGAAGCAGGACATCGTGTTTTGCCAGAAGTCAATGAAACGCCATAGTAGAACAGAACGGTTTAATTCCCTCCTCAGATACAGGGCTGAGGGAGTTCAAACGGACTTCCGCCCACGCCTGCTCCCCGCATCGGCCTGTCAGATGCCCACCTCAGAGGCCTGGTGGAGGCCGCGACCCCTGGAGGCTGGACCTTCCGAGGAGGCTCTGACCACCTTCACCAGGTAATAGCCCAAACCACCTGGCAGCCTTGGCCCGCCCTTGAGCCTTGGGGCTCCTTCCCTGACTGCACGTCGATTTGCCCATGACCCTGACTCCTTGGTTGGCTCTCACCTTGATTGGCTATTTCCTCTGACATGGACCAGGCACAGGGCTCTGGCCTGGCCCAAGTTCCCCTTTCAGGCTCTGGTGCCCTCTGCACTCCGGTTGGGCTACTTTTGGCTTCAGAACTCCTGTCTCAGCCCTGACAGCTTTTGGTGACCTCACGTATTAAGTGTCTAAGGGAACATGCCCCCAGGGCTGGCTGGGGCCTCAGAGTCAGGCCTGACCCCGAGCGGCCTGGTCTTCCCGTGCTGGTTCTCGTACAGGTGTGAGCACCTGTGTCTCACATGCTGAGTCCATCTGCTGCTGCGGGAACTTGAGTCCTGCAAACTTCCCTTCCTTGGTGTTTTGGGAGTTGCTAAGGGTGCGGTTCCTTCCTGCATTTTTTGACGCAACCATCACTGCTGCTCACTAGGCCTGCTAACCAAGCCTTCACTGGGGACCTCCAGCCATACCAGTGCCTGCTGGACTGGGCCGGACCAGTTCTCCTGGCAGAGTGCTGCTTCCTCGTAGCTGGACATGCCCAAACCCGATGCTGGGAGCTGTCCTGGGACCCCCAGAAGACATCCCGGTCCCCCTTATTATCTGCTGCCTGGTTCAGAGCTGGGAGGCTTGGACACAGACCCCTGCATGTTCCTTGTGAAATTAGAAGAAGCATATTCCCTGCCTTGGCGTCATATTGGCTGAGGGGTAGAGAGTTCCATGCAGGGGATTTGAATCCCAGTGAGTTATTCATTCATTGATTAATTCACTCACCAAAACTTGGTTGAGTTCCTATTAGGTGCCTCACCCCATCTGCCCTCATGGAGCTTATACTCTAGTGGTGGGTACACCCCATTGCACAAATAAACAGGAGGTGTTTATTACTGGACAGGAGAGAGCAAAGCTAGGATGAAAATATGACAGGGAGCGACCAGAGGCCAGTGTAGGTAGCGTGGTCAAGAACTTCTTTGAGGAAGTGACATTTAAGCTGAGACTTGGATGATGAATAAGAGCCAGCCATGCAAAGCTCCAGAGGGAGAGCGTTTCCAGAGGAGGAAGGAGCGGTGCAGAGGCCGGGGCTGAGGATAAGTCTGGTAGGTTCGGGATCAGAATAGGGCTGGTGTGGCTGAAGCATGGTGAGTGAGAGGGGCCAACAAGATGGGAGATGGTGTGGAGAACTTGGGGGCTGCCAATCACAGACTAGGATGAGAGGTCAGATTTGATTCCAGTGGGAAGGAAAATCCTAGGAGGGCTTGATGACCAGAGAGACCGGGTCAGATACAACCAGGGCATTATCATTTCACTTTTTGAAGCCTCAGTTTTCTCATCCGTAAAATGGGCATAATAATATCTCCTCCATAGGGTGGAATAATGAATGAGGAGACAGTAGAAGAATAAAACTAGATCATGAATTATGTGCTGAGATGAATTGTAACAACTGAAGGTAACTCTTCTTTTTCAGTTTCCAGGAAACCAGGATGAAAACAGAACAGGTTACCTAGTGGTAGGAATCACCCAGCTCAACAGGGGAGGCCATTTCTAGCCCTAAGTTTAGAAAGGCATTTACCCCTGAAGGCTTAGATGCCCTATCCCTTATTTTCTACATCATTCCTACGCTCCTGAGACATCCTGATCATCTTTGGCCACTGGTTGGTTTAGGACAGACCTGGGGAGATGGAAATAGGACCCAGGCTACTCCTGGCTTAGCTGTAAATTGCAGACTTACCTATAGATTTGGAATAGCTGCCAGTGAACTACTGCCCTCAGCTTTATCTCCCATGGTCTGTGCCCTGGTCAGGGGCTGGTAAGAGGGCCTGGTAACTATCCAGAGAGTCTGGACTGAACCTGGCTCCAGGCACTGGTGTTTACTTCCTCCGGGTTTTCTTATTTGAAACCCACGACTTGTAAATAATCTATGGGTTGTTGGTAAAGATGGAGCAACTTATGATGGTAACAGAGTCGCCGTTGGATGGTAGTCTGACTCCTGCCATGGTTTGCCCTTTATGAGCTGTATGATTGGGGAAAATCACGTTAACCTCCTGGGCTACAGTGTTCCAGTCTGTCACACAGGATCGGGATCTCTTTCGGGAGGGCTGTCGTGAAATCAAAGCTAATGCCCCATCAGGCCTGGCCATGACAGAGCTCTACACCCCATTCTTTTTATTCACGAACGTAGCTGCAGTTGCAGAACCACAGCCAAATTGTGAATAGCCTTGTTGGTTCCAAGGAAAATCAATTGTTGAATAAGTCTAGATCTTGGTCGGCCAGGTGATGTTTCAGGTAACTGGCAAATGGCTTGAAAAAATGAATGGCTTTAAGGCAACTCCAGACAGCCTTCCCAGGTCCTCCCAGCAGAAGCAGAGGCAGTGGAAGCCCATCCCTATAGCTGTGGCTGGGAACCGGGCAGGGAGCCCAGGGGGCAGACACGTGGTTGACTCCTCTCCAGGCCACTTACAGCTGAGGGCACGGGGCCCAGCACAAGTAGATGCTCAACATTCAAACACGAGTCTGTTTACTGCTAGATTGCAATGGTTTTAAGCAAGGCGTGGCTGGGCCTTTAAAAATAAACAAATCAAACGTGCCAATATGCTTTGACAATCTCCTCATTCATGCCTTTTGCTTGGTCCTCTTCTACTGGACCCACTGCTTAGATACTGTCCTTTACTTGCACCCCCTAACACATTCATAGACACTCATACACGTTCTCGCACCCTCACTCACACGCACCCACACACACCCCGCAAGTGTACTCAGAGAACAGCGCTGCAGAGGGACTAAGGGCTCCATTCGAGCACCTGGAGTTTGATCCTGGTTCTAGCACGCCATTGCTATGGGACCCTGGGCAAGTAACTTAACCCCTTTGAGCCCCGTCTGCAAAATGAAGAGAAAAATAACATGCGTAACTCCTGTTGTCAAGAAAGGCATGTAAAGCGGTCAGCGTGGCACCTGGCAGGTAGGAAGTCCTCAGTAAACGCTAGCTATTCATCCTGCAGTGTCCCCACGTGCACTTACACACCAGCACTCGAGAAAAAGCACATCGAAACACGCAGCGAAGAATCGGGGCTTTTCGCCTCTGTGAGCCACTGGGCCAGGAGACAACCAGGGTCTGGGCCCGGTTGTGGCTGGAGGGTGCTGGGCCTCGCTCTTGGTCTCGGGTCGGGGTATGGCCTGCTGGGGCCGTGCTGGGCAGGGAGTAGCAAAGGTTTCTATCTGGGAAGAAACGGATGGGAGCCAACAATGGCCTCTCATCCTCTTGTCAGAAGGCTGTGGAATTAAAGCCACCTGGCTTTTGTCTCTATCAAGTGGTCTTTTATATGGAGAGATAACAAAGGACAATTAATATAGCAACTGGAGCAACGTTTGATGCCCTGGTAATTTCTCTGCCTTACAATTATCGAACAATCAGGGTTTTCCAGGCTCCCAATTAAATCACAGTCGGAAACAGAGACAGGCAGAAAGTGGACATTGCAGCTAGAGGCCACACTGACCCAAGGAAGGACAGCGATCTGGGACTCCAAGGGAATGCCCGGGGTGGGCGTGGTGGCAGAAAGAAGGGTCTGGGTTGAAAAATGAGCCTCCCACCTGGGCGGCAGCTGGACCAGCCTGGGAGCAGAGCAGATGCCCTTGCTGATGGAAGGTCTGGGAGGGAGCATCTGGCCCCCGACGCTGGCACACACCTCGGAAAAGCAGGCTCTTGGCACGCCTGCTTGCCAGGGTGTGCCAGCCTGGGATCAGGAGCCGGCCCTGTGCTCCATCTGGGGGAATTGGCATTAGCAGAGGCTGGTCCTCTAACTCACAGAGGGGTCGCCTCTGTGCTCATGTAGGCACCAGCCTATTGCACCTCTGAGCTTCCTCCAAGGGCAAAGCACCCGATGATTCAGGTTTAAGTAGCATCGGAGAGAAAGGTCGGTTCTCCCCGAGAAGGCCAGTTCGCTGCCTGGAGCACCCATCGTGATGGGCCCTCCCCAGCTGCTCTGTATCAGGACAGCTGTTCAGGCTGCTCACAGCTAGGTGCACCTGCCCTGGCTTCAGTCCCCCATTTTGGAAACTGGTCCTCAAAATTCTCCTCTTCCTCATTCATTGTTAATGTAGCCTCTACTTATTCAGCCCCGCTGAGGCGCCGGGCTAGGAACACCACTCACATTCCCTTATGTGAGCCCTGCAACAACCCTTATGAAGTACTTACTATTGTGTCTGCCTTATGGAAGAGAGAATAGTTTTCCCTGAGGGTACATTACTTACCTACAGCTATGTTTGCTCATAAATGGCACAAACAGAATTCAGACCTATATCTACCTGACTTCAAAGATATAGCCTTAACCACTGGACCACACGGCCTCCCCTTGATTGTTGCAAAATAGATGGGAGCCAAGCTGGTGGCCCAAAGCACAGTCAGCTCACACAGCAGGAAGGGTGTTTGGAGTGCCGCCCCTGGCCTGGCCACTGCTGTCACCATGCCATCCCTTGGGAAACCTTTAACTATGCCTGTGTCTTTGTGTCACCTGCTTTATACTCAGAGTCCTGAGTGGGACCATCCTGTTGGCCAATTCTAAACCCCATTCTCCTGTCCTGGAAGCTGAGAAAAGAAATGTCCACTTCCTGGACAATATGAGAGATTTTGAACCCCTGCACCCCACATACTTTGGGCCTCTCTCAAATAGAAATTGGGTTTGGAGGCTGGGAACCAAAAAGAAAAAGTACATTTGTCTAGTTCAGATTCCTAAGAAACGTCATCCCCATCCCCACCCCTTAACACATGGGAAACATGCTGGGATTGATTTGGGATATCTGTGGTCTTGTAGGGGGAGGTGGAAGCACATGCCACATAGCCTCCATCTGAGACCCCATCTTCCTACTTTCCTTTATGGATGGAGATGTTGGGGCCCAGAGAGGTTAATATACCTGCAGAAGGTCACACAGCTGCTTAGTGACATTATAATTATAAATAAAAATTCCACCCGTGTATACCATCTTGGGGTGGCTGGTCTAAATCAGTGAATGTTGTATGAAAGGACTTTTCCTCCTTTCCTCCATCCCTTTCTCTCTGCTTATGTTAAGTAGCAAGCCCTATGATAAATGCTCTGGGGATACAGGTAAGTACGAAACCTGATCTCTGAGCTCAGGGAGCTATCCAAGGACTCCCAGGATTCAGGAGGGGTGAGCAGAGGATGCCAAGAGCAAGCTCTGCTGGTTTAGACAATGACTTGGGTCTCCTCATCCTCTTGCTTGAGGCCAGGGGACGTCTGAGCTATAAGAAGGCCTCATAAATTTGTAAGGAAGAATGATGGCAATTTCTCAAGGCTGATTAGGGACAGAGTTGCTGGCAGAAGGTCCATGGGGTGGCACATGGCCCACCTTTGGGCCATGCTGGGGATACGCCAGTCCTTGTCCCACAGAGAAGATCTCTGTTTCCTTGTCTGTGAAGTGAAGACCATGGTCAGACTTCTTTTACAGTGTTTTTTCATGACGATTAAGTGGTGTATGGTGATTAGAGAGCTTTGTAAACGGTGAAGTGCGCGCACACTTGTTACTAACATTTTGTGAAGCTGGAGGTCCAAGGATGCCAGCTCCTCTGAGACTGATGGAAGTTTGGAGGCCCTGGGGCTCTAAGAAGGCCTGGATTTTAACTCCAAATCTGCCTGGTTTTGCTGCTCTAAGGCAAGAACCTAGAGGAAAGCAAGTGGCATCATGGAGCCATGGAAGAGCCTCAGATGGGAGCCTGTGATCTGGGCCTCATCCCGGGCTGCCTGGCTATGGAACCTTGGGCCAGTCTCTGCTGATTCTTAGGTCTCAGTTTCCTCAACTGTGAAATGAGGCAAAGGTGGAGGGACCACAGGGATGGGTGAAACAATAGAGTAGTCAAGAGCTCAGGGTCTGAGCTGAGGCCTGAGTTCCAATCCCAGCGTCACCACATGTGAGACATGCAAATTGCTTGACCTCCTCCTTCTCCCTCCTGGACCTCAGTTTCCTTATCTTTATAGTGGTGGAATAACAGCACGTCTCCCACGAGGTTACTGTAAGCCTGCAAAGGGCCAGTATGTGGCAAATACCGAGGATGGTTCCAGTGGTGAGTGCCGAACCCCCAAGCAGTTTTGTCACTGCCACAGATTTCTTCTTCTTCAGACATGCTCTTGTTCTATGGATAGGGATGGAATGTTTTACGGGGGAGCAAAGTGCCCTAGAATAGATGAGCCAGGACACGGCGCCCAGGGGAGGGTGACAGTGGGGGGCAAACTGCAGCAGCTTGTCTACTTGGCATTAGCCCACTGACACCCCGCCTCCCTCGAAAGCCAGACAGAGCCTCTAAACGTATTCACCTTCGGAGGACGTTGGGAGGCTCACGCTTAGATTTCTGAATTCCTTCCTCCTGGAAAGCCCCCGGCAGCCTCCATGCCAAAGCTGCTCCTGGGGATTAGGGGTGAGCGACGGCCCAGCACTGTGGGGGTTAATGGCTCCTGGTCGATGTGGGGTGGGGTGCACGCTCGCTGATGCAGAGACAGCGGGTGAAGGGTACTTTATTACCATGTATGACTGGTTCCGCGGCTGCTTCAGCATCTGCCCGTGCGCACGCAGAAGCTAGTAAGCGATTCGCTCTATTTTGCCCCTGAGTGTGCCTCCCGAGGAGGGAAATTATTGATTTTTAACACCAGACACATAAACTCGAAGCTATTCCCTGTATTCTTTGGTCCCCGGCGGTACCCTGGTGGGCAAGGTTGGCTCAGTCATCAGACACACACGCAGCAGAACCAGGTGGTCATCACCTTGCCACCACGAGGTGGAGGAACCTTGGTGTTCTCTGAGCTGGTCCTGCTGAGTGAGGTGCCAGCCCTCCGGACCCGCCCTCATCCCAGTCCACTGCCTTTCCCGAGCTTGTGGGGAATGGACTGCTTGAGCGATTGAAGGAAGTGAGGTCCAGGTCCGGGAGAGAGGGTGTCGGTTCTGGGGAGTAGAAGTGAGCACTGGACGTGATTCTGACCTCTGAGACGGGACAGCTCTAGGGCTGTGGTCATCACTTTATCTCCTCCAAGCCCACAGTTTACATCTGTAAAGTGAGGGTTAAATGGCCACTGTGTGTGAACCCATAGAAGATGGGTGGACAAGATTCCTGGGTATTAACCATGGCTCTCACCGTGACCCAGGGCATCTGTAGTGCGTGTGTTAACATGCTACAGCATCGAGCATCCCTGGGCTATCAGGATCGGTGGAGACTTCCCTAGCTGCAGGCCTATCTGCTCATTTTCCAGGTGGGAAAACTGAGGCCCAGGGAAGGTGAGTTACAATGAATCTTCTTGTTTCCTGTCTCAATCTCCATCCACCCTCAGATCAAACACCCAAAACGTTTTCTTCTATTTTCTTATCTGTTTTGTAAAGTGTCTAAATATATTTCGCTTTTATAATTAGAAAAAAAAAAACTGTTACAATAATGCAAATCCATTGCCATTTTTTTCTTTTCAAGAAAAGGCAGAAAAGTAAATGTCTCAAGGACATTTGAAGAAGGCACAAAGTTTGGCAAATATCAATTACATCAAGCTTATGATCTATATGATTTTAAAGAAATTTTAGTGATCTTTTCCTGTGGTTTGCAGAAGAAACCAAAACTCCTCAACCCAACGTCCAAAGCCTCTTCCTGTCTGTTCTTAACCACCCATTTCCCAATCCCATCTGTACTCACACATTCTCTGCTCAAAGCAGCCCCCTGCCTGCTTCCTCTCCCTCCAACCCCACATGCCATTCTTCCAGCTCCCAGCTACTACCTCTGAACTTCCTTCTTTTAATTAAAAAAGAAAACATTTTTTTTTCAGCAATAAAGTCATTCCCTCACCTCACTCAAAAAGTCTAGAGGTAGGCAGGGGTTTAATGATGGAGTCAAGGGCCAGGCTCTCTTTCTGCTCCAACATCCTCAGCATGCTGCAAGTATGCCCTCATATTTATTGCTTCATGGTCGCAAAATTGCTGCCACAGCCCCAAGCATCAGCTCTGCGCTCAAGGCAAAAAAGGGAGCAGGGCAGCACTGGCAAATCTCTCTGTCGTCAAAAAGTGAAAGCTTGGGCTTCCCTGGTGGCGCAGTGGTCGAGAGTCTGCCTGTCGATGCAGGGGACACGGGTTCGTGCCCCGGTCCGGGAAGATCCCACATGCCGTGGAGCGGCTGGGCCCGTGAGCCGTGGCCGCTGAGCCTGCACGTCCGGAGACTGTGCTCCGCAACAGGAGAGGCCACAATAGTGAGAGGTCCGTGTACCACAAAAAAAAAAGAAAGCTTTCCCAGAAGCCCCAAGCTGACTTTCTGAAATGTCCCGTTGGCTGGAACGCATCATGTGACCACTTCTAGTTGCAAGGTAGTCTGGGAAAGTAAACATCAGCCAGAAGGGAATATCATTACTTGATTGGTCCGGACAAACCATGATTCATCTCTAGGGGTAGGGCACACTGTCATTCTGAACAAGATTGAAGTTTTGATAGCAAAGAAGTAGAAAATGGCTTTTGGGGAGGCGTTTTCTGGTGACTTCCTGGGCACCGTGTTTTGTGACTGAAAGCCTTGATGTTCTTCATCTTACCCGCATCCACATGGGTAATTCTATCTAATGACCCACCAAGCCATTGATTCTCAATTTATCATGAGAGCCTGATACTTCCCAGGTCAATCTCCTGAGTTCCAAAGCCCTCATCCAGCCTCGGCCATAGGCACCCACTCTTCCTTGCCCACTGCAGGGCAGGTCCACATCCGGATCCCTCATCCCTAGTCTTATTCTCTGACTTCAACCTCCCATCTCTCCAGATCTTTTCACCCTCTACTCCTGTTTTTATTTTATATTAGTTAGTTAGCTTGACTCTCTCCAGCCCTCCTATCCTCTAGCCCAGGGTTGCAAATTCTTTCTTAAAGGGTCAGATAGTATTTTAGGCTTTGTGGGCTATACAGTCTCTGTTGTAACTACTCAACTCTGCCCTTGTAACACAAAAGCAGCCAGAGACGCTGCATAAATAATGGACATGGTTGTGTCTAATAAAACTTTATTTACCAAGCAGGCAGTGGGTTGGGTTTGGCCTCAGGACATGGTTTTCTGATCCTTGCCTTCAATGGGCTGTCTCACCTAGACTCCTTGGACTATTGCTTCC
The DNA here is from genome assembly GCF_963924675.1 of Phocoena phocoena. Classification (NCBI taxonomy): domain Eukaryota; kingdom Metazoa; phylum Chordata; class Mammalia; order Artiodactyla; family Phocoenidae; genus Phocoena; species Phocoena phocoena. Next base: position 54,541,657 of record NC_089234.1, read on the forward strand.
ACCCTTCTCTTCGGGCCCCTTGGTATCTTTACCCCCATACTATTCATTGTGATATAGCCGATCTTTAATGAGAGTTCTGGGTGTCAAGTTCTAGGCTAATTGCTTTATCTACAAGGTGGAAAACATTAATCCTATTTGCCTGATGGGGCTCAGAGTTGCACTGTAGAGAGTGCGCTCCAGACCCCCACCATAGAACAACACTCTCCCTTGCTCCTTCCCCCACGGGTGGCCTCCTCCTGCCAGATGTGACAGGGTCTGCAGAAGTCCTTAGGCTGCTGTGAACTGATGGAGTGCTCTAGACGTTCACCTGAGCCTCTGGACCCCTCCATGTTCATGGCCCAGTCTCAGCTGTACCCTCTGCAGAGCCAGCCATCTTTACTCAACTCAACCCCTCCGTACCCTACTTACGACCACGCTTTGCCCTCTCCTATCTCCGTCATCACACCTCCGATGTCACTGAGGACGTGGAAGCCACCACGCAAAAACATTTGCTCGGCTTCTGGCCTCCCACCCTCCTTCTCGTTTCTGTGTCGGACCCCCTTCCTGCCCTTCTCAGAGGAGGTCTCCTGATCAGGTCTTAACCTCCTGTGCATCATGGAGCCCACCTTTCCCTGCCTCCTCAGGGACCTTGTTTTGTTAATTATGCCTGGTTTCTTGAGAAGTCCTTCGCCACCATCTGTAATCCTACCCCGTCTCCCTGCTCTTAAAGCAACAAACAAACATAAAAAAAAAAACAGCCCTCTCCTCAGCCTGCCCTCTAGACACTGCTCCTTTTGCCTCCTTCCTTTCACAGCCTAGTGTCCAGACATAACAAGAGCCTTCCCTCATGATCTCCACTCTCTCATCTCCCATTAACCCTTCAACCGCTGAAATCATGTGTTCCCTCTCTGTACTCCCCTGAAATTGCTCCCACTGAGGTCACCACATGACCTCCTAATTGCCAAGTGCCATGGACTTTTCAGTGCCCCATCTTGCCTGACCCCTCTATGGCATCTGACCTTGCACAGCATTTCCTGTTTCTTGAGACCACCTCCTCCCTGGCCCTTCTCTCCAGTTCTCCCTCCTGCCTCCCTCCCTCCGTGCTCATCCTCAGTGTCTTTTGCTGGTTCCCCTTCCCGAGCCTTTTGCATTAGCTTAACGCTCTCATGGGCTCTGCCCCTGGCACACCTCCTCTCTGGGTGAGTCTGACAGTTCTCTTGGCCTCAATGATCACTCACATCTGGTTATCTGCCCAATGGCTCTCTCTAGCGCAGTTCTCCCTGCTGAGCTTCAGACCTAAATATCTGAAGGCTTCTAGAAATTTCCAGCTGGGTCAACATGCCAACACTGAAGGTATGATCTCTTCCTCCCAATCCTGCTCCTCCTGGAAACCTTATTTCCCCAATGGCCACAATATCAATTCAGTCATACAAGCCAAGCGTCAAGAGCTAGCCTAAGCTTGTGTCTGTCTCTCAGTGCCCACATCAGATTGGCTGCCAGATTCTGTTGATTCTGCCTTTTTTGTCTCTGCAAATCCAATCTATCCCTTCCTCTTCAACTCTTCTGTTTACATGTCTCTTGGGAATAATTTAATTGTTTGACTCAAGTGTCTACATGTGGGCTGCTGGCAACAATCATTCCTCTGCATGGCTTCCATTCCTCATGGATGCTGGCTTCCAAGGCAGCGAGATGCTCCCCACGGCTCAGGATTCCTTCATTTGGGGTTAGTCGGCCCCTTTCCTCAACCTCTGACCCTAACAACTGACTCACTTCAGGACCTGGATTGCCCACGAACCCTCCCTGCACTCTCCCACACCACTCTGACTGCTGTTGCACGGAAAAAACCCAAGCTCACTCAAGAACTTCCTAACTTTTCATTTTGGACTTTGATGAATTAGTTCAATATGAAATGGGTCACTGCACACACGGTATACCATTCAGATATTACAGATACAAATAGACAAAGAACTCTTCTTCTCAGAACTATCTGACACCCCGTTCTCCTTGGCAGGGGCAATGACTGTTACCACTTCTATAGTTTTTCAGAAATGTTACTTCCGTTCACATGCACAGATGTTTCCCCAGCCTGCATTATCGAGCACCAGAGCCACATGTGACTATTTAAATTTAGATCGATATAAGTTAAAATTAAAATTAGATATTCAGTTCCACAATCACACTGGCCGCACGTCCAGCATCGCTAGCTGAATGTGGCTCGTGGCTACCCTACTGGACAGTGCAGATGTAGAACATTTCCAACAGCACAGAAATTTCTAGTGGATGGCGTCTAGTTGACACAGCGCTGTGCACCTTGATTTTGTAAAAAAAAAAAAAAAAAGAATTTTATCTTAAAAATAATGCCTCCACCTCATTCCTTGTCATTATTGCATATCATTAGTTGTTGAACCAAGTTCCCTAGCGATGGACATTTAGGTTGTTTTCAGGCTTTTGCTGTTACAAACAACTTTACCACAGACTTTAGTTATATATGTACTTATGTCCATGCATGAGTGTGTCTACAGGATACAGTTCTACAAGTAGATTTGCAGGTTCAAAATGTACGTAATTTTTAAAATATTTATTGGAGAATTCTCCTCACATGACAATTACTCCATAACAGTGGGACACACACCTATTTCCACATGACTTCTTCAACGACACACATTATTGAGTTTTTCCATTTTCTATTTAATAGGTGAAACATTATACCACATTATTATTTTACTTTCCATGTTTAAAAGTATGAGGGATTATAAGTCATTTATATATGAATTTTTTTCTCTGAAATGCCCTTGCCCTTTCTTTACATTGGATTGTTGTTGTTTTTCTTATTGATTTACAAGATCTCTTTACATATATTAGCCCATTGTCAGATGGCCTGCTATTCTTGTAATCTGGGTTTGTCTCCACTTCTCTTCCTTACCAGGAAGAATTGTTTCATGCTAATGTGACTGATGTTATCAGTATTTTAATGGCTTCTGAATTTTGTGTCTTAGAAAGGCCTTCTTTAATGTTATGAAAGGTACTCTTATATTTTCCTTTACTTATTTTGTCGCTTAATTTTTTTTTCTTTCCTATTTGATCAATGTGGAGTTAATTTTAGTTAAGGAGTGCGATAGAGATCCGCATTAGTTTTCCAGCTGGTTAGCCTCAAATTATTTATTGAGTGATGCTTTTTCTAATGAACTAAAATGTCAACTTTACTATAGTATATGAGTTGCAGGAACTTCTCTGTATCTTGGTTACCAGATCTGTAAATGAAAATAATAATTTAGGGTTGTTGAAAGGGCTAATGAGATAATTATGAGTATGTAGAAGAGTGCCTGGCACAGAGTAGGTTCTCAATAAATGCTATCATTACTGATATTCCCTCCAGATATATATGTCTATTTCTGGACCTTCTATTCTATTCATTTAGTCTGTGTACTGTTCAGGATTTGAAATTGCAAACAAAGAAACCTACTCTGCCAACTGGAGCAGAAAAGGGATTTATTAAAATCTCCTGGGGGACTCTCCAGGGAAGGCCAGAGAATCAGACCTGGTGGCTGTGCAGCCAGGAAGCTGGCCTCCCTGGAGGACTGTTCTGGGGAAGACACCGTTGCTGCTGCCACCTCTGGGCACAAATCTGAAGCCCTCCCTGATGGCACTTGGGGGCGAGGGTGGTCATCAGGAGCCCCCACCCCCTGCTTCCCTCACCCACAATCCTGGTGTCTCCACCACCTCCCCCATCAACTCAGATCACGTGCAGCACCTGCATTCCCATTACCCTCTCCTAATCCAGGTCTCATGTGGGATCACCTGGTTGGCAGAGTCTAGGTCATATGCCTGGGTGCTAGCTGTTGGGACTTTTGGACCACACTAATATAGATCAATTTAGGAGGAAGTGGAATCTTTACAACAGGTCTCTTCTAATCCGAGAATAGGGTGCGTTTTCATTTATTGAAATCTAATTTTATGTCTTTCAGTAGAGTTTGATAATTTTTTTTCCTATAGATTAGGCTCATTTTGTATACAGCATATTTTTAGGTTTTTCAAATCTTTTTATTACTGTAAATGGGATCTTTTCTTCATTTACTTTTCTAATTGGTTATTTTATATAGGAAAGCTATTGATTTTTAAATATACTGATTCTTACTAAAATCTTCTAGTGTTTTTTGCACTTTTTAAAAAATCTGGGATTTTCTCCTTGTTTTAAAAGTGTATAATCAGATGACCAATAAGTGATGATCATTTTGCATGGTCCTTTCAATGCTCTACCTCCTAATTCTTTCTCTTCTTTATTTGCATTGGCTAGTAGGTCAAAACAAGGTTTAATATTAGTCATGACAATAGGTGTATCAGCTTACAATAACTCTGCATAGCAAACCACTCAAAGTTCAGTTGAAAATAATAATTTATCCTCGTTCGTATATCTGCAGGTCAATTGAGGGGGGCTGATCCAGGCTGGGCTTGACTGGGTTTGGCTCCAGACTGCAAGTGGGTCCAGGTCCGCTCTGTGTATCTTTCATCTTCCTTGACCAGCTAGCAAACTATGGCATCCTTTTCTATGTTGATGATGGAATGCAAAAGTGGTGAATAGAAATACACGAGGCTGCTTACATCAGGGCTCAGAATTGGCACTGTGTCATTTCTGCCCACTTCCCACCAAACAAAACACGTCACATGACCAAACCAAACCTCAGTGGGGTGGGAAAGATACCCTGTCTTTAGGAGGAGAAACTGCAAAATCACATGGCTAATGACATGGACACAGGGAGGGATGAAGACTTGCACAATGAGCAAATTACAGTGGCATTCTTTGCTTCTTCCTGACCCTAATGGAACGGATTCTAGTGGTTTGCCATCAGAAATGACTGTGAATTTTGGCTTGAGTTGTGATATATATATATATATATACACACACACACACATACGACATGTATATATAACTACAGGTATAGGTAAATACAGGTACAGATTATATATATATATATATACATATACATACACACATATATAAGTATATATGTGTAAAAATTCATATTAAGGAAGTTCCATATTTTTCTATTTAATGAAGAGCTTTTAATCAGGAATCAAAGTTGAATTTTTTATCACCTACTTTCCCAGAATATATGGAGAATGACATGGTTTTCTTATTGATATTTGATATTGTGAATTATATTAATTGATTCCTTCATAGAAAACCATCCTTGCGTCAGGGAATAGACTCAATGTAGTGGTCGCATATTACCCTCTAAAAATATATTTGTGTTCTCCTTGATCATATTTTATTTAGCGTTTTGCATTTACGTTGTGTTAAAGATAGGACTATAGTTTTTCGGTGGTGGTGTTCTTTGTTTCTGGATTTTGTTTTCACCATTATACTGGATTCTTAGATTCACTTGAAAGTCCTTCTCCCCCTTCCCACAATGCTCAGGGGCACTTTAAAAAGTATTGCCATGATCTACTTCTTGAACTTGTAATGGATTTTACCTGTGAAGCTGTCTGGGTCTAGTACTTTAATGAATAGTGGCTTTTGACAACATTCTCAGTTTCTTCTCTGGTAATTGGACTATTCAGATTTCCTATTTTTTCTGAGGTTAGTTTTCATCATTTATATTTCTAGAAAATCACCCATTTGTCCATGTGTTCAAATCTATTTTCAAAACTGAGTAATGCTGTAATTCTTTTAATTTCCTCTATATATGGTCATTTCCCCATTTTCATTTCTAAATATATGTATTTGCACTTTTTTCTTGATTCATTTAGCTAGTGATTTATCTATTTTATTTCTTCACAATATCAAAGCAGACACAGGTTCAAGATCCGGTTCTGGCTTTGACTCCCTCTAAGACCTGTGTGTACACTGCCCTCTTAAAACCTCAGGGCAGTGTCCAGACTCCTGATCTCAGCATACAGACCTTTCATCTGGCCCTTGGCTTTGGCCTTGACGAACTCCCTGAAGATTTCTCCACACTCCAGGGCTTTCTACGGCCTCCAGACCTACGGACGTGCTGCTCCTGGTGCCTGAAACGCCTTTCTGTCCTTTGTCTCAACTCCACTCGGCAAACTCCTACTCATCCATATGGACTTAGCCCTGAGGCCCCTTCTCCTAGAAACTTGGGTTTCCAAAATGCCCAGTCTTGGTAGGGTCCTCCACCTGTGGGTTCTCATCCCAGTCTGGCCAGCCTCTCCTGATCCCAGAGCACGTCTGCTTGCTCGTCTGACTTACCCACTAGAATGTGAGAGCTCTGGAAGCAGAGGCCTGCAGTCTCCATCACTGTATCCCCAGTTCCCAGCACAGGGCTTGGCAAAGAGTCGGCAGGCAGGCAGCGTCTGTGGAAGAAAGACAGGAAGGCTGTAGATACACACAAACTATATAACAAACACATCCGGGGATTCTCACAGGGATTTTCCCTGTTGGCATACTCTCTGCTCCCAGCCCTCCTGGGAACAGCTGAAATCCAGGGCTGTAATTCTCACACCAGTTATATTGAAATATTCAATGTCTAGAGAACAGCGTTTGTTCAGCACTTAGCTTAGGGGCTGTCAGCACCCCTGCTTACATGCTTCCATGTTTCCGATGCTGCATTCGTCAGCTCCAGCTCACATGCCTGGCTGATATGTGGGGAGCCTTGCTTGCTGCTATAGCAGACTTTCCTGATGGACCCCTGGGGCTGCTGCACTGCCTGGCCTTTCATTAAATCCAGTACATATTTTTCAAACACGTATTTTGCGCCCAGCTCTCTGCTGTTATGTGGTGTCCTCTCTGCTGAAGGGACGACAGAAACATCGAAGTGAGAGAGGAGTGGGCTGGAGGACAGAGAGTAAGGATGGGGAAAGAGGTGGATGTGGCTGCCGAGAGCAGTCAGGACGGAACCTGGCCCCAGGCCTTCTGCTTCACTCATCTGGAGCTAATCCTCAATCCCCGGTCTTCATGGTTGTTTCCCCGCATCTCTTCTTCTTTTTCTTTTTTTTTTGGCCACGCCGCATGACTTGCAGGATCTCAGTTCCCAGACCAGGTATTGAACCCAGGCCACAGCAGTGAAAGCCCAGAATCCTGATCACTAGGCCACCAGGGAACTCCCTCTCTGCATCTCTTCTGATGGGCGATGGCCAGGCCTTACTGATCGCTCAATATTATGCATACTGCTCCTTCCCCTCAAGCCACAGAGGGCAAGTTGGCCTTTAGCTTAAGAGAAATGGAGAAGCATCAAAAGGTTCTTGGCAGGGAGTAAGATGATCAGATTTGGGTTTAGAAAGATCACGCTGGCTGCCAATGGAGCAGCACGAAGGAGGCAGGAAGACCACGGGAGGATATTCCAGTCTTCTCGAGGAAAGATACTGGCGGCCCGCAGCATGGTGGGGCCGCAGAAACGGAGAAGGGGGTGGATTCAAAGGGTGTCTGGGATGGACTTCCCATTTCTCATGGGTAGTGAGTGCAGAGGGAGAGGAAGAGAGACGCATCAAGGCAGATGCTGGAAGGGGTTTGGGTAGGGGACTGGCCCCCACAGAGAAAAGGAACACTTTAGTGAAGATGTTTCGGAAGAACACTGGGCACCTCCAAGGATGCTTGCCTGCCTTGCTTTTTGTTAAACCCACAGCTACCAAATGCACAGTGATTTAGCGATTTTCCTGGATACTGGGGAAGATAAAGGGGATCTTTCCCATATCTGAGTTATGAATGTTCTATCTTCTATGCTGTAGCTCCATTGAGGCCAGGGCCATTTGCGAGCAAAGAACCTCAATTTCCTTTGCACTGTGATTCAACATGCATCTACTGAGTCCCTCCTGGTGACTGGGTTAGGCAGCCTCCTTACTCTCAATCACCCCGTTAGTAAACCTCCCTGGGGGTATCACACTCTGTGATACGTAGAGAGATGTACACAGAGAGAGTGCCCTGGGATCACAGAGGACAGTGTATCCAGACCTGGGGGAGAGGAGGAAGGCTTTATAGAGCTCTTGATGTGTGAGTAGGAGTTTGCCAAGGAGATCGGAGATGAAGAGCATACCGGGAGGGTGAAAAGCAGGTAGAGGCGTGGAGTGGGGACTAGAGAACATGGAGACGTTGGAAAGGGAATGGCTGGAGATGAAATTGAAACCACAGGCTGTGGAAAGGTCCTAAAGGGCCTAGAATACCACGCTTCAGAGGTGGAACTTACCCTTGAAGCATAAATAGGCTTCCTTTTGTATGTCATCATCATCTGATCGATAGTGGTTGCCTGGAGCGTGTGTTAAGAAAGATTCTGAGGTGGAGTCAGGGGGAAAGAAGGACATGATTACTAGTGATGCCTGCTTGGCTGCAGGAGTGGAGCTGGCAGTCTGAGTGTAGGGATTTGCCATCTCTGCCATAAGAGATGAAGAGCCACTGAAGGAAAGTAAAGGGTGGGGCTGAGGAGTGAGGGCTAAGAATGTACACTGGAGAAAATCAGCTGGAAGCTCTGGGGAGCACAAGTTGCTAGGAGGCCAGACTAAGGCCACGGTGCCAATGAGCCAGCAGCGAGTTTAAAAATATCTGAGGAACGAATGAACTACCAGGTGTCTGCAAGGCAAAGGATAGACCTTATTGTAGCTGCTTCTATAATGAGGGCATGCAGGAGGAATAAAGAATTTCAGCACAAACACTGTCAGTCTCCCCCTCCCTTTCAGCAAAAATACCCAGGGTAAGAAAAGCCACATACACGCACACACACACACACACACACACACACACACACACAAAGCAATGACCCCATGGAGGGGCACTTTCTACCCCCCCTTCTCTGCTCCCTATGAAGTCAGTGCATAATTACCGGAAAGCATTTTTGACTGAATTTTAGATGAGCATTTTGACAAAATATAATATTGGAAACAATCTTTATCAAACATTCATGTGTCGTGTGAGAGATAAAGCCCGGAATCCATAATTCATACGGCGTGTGTATTACCAAGTGTGCATGAGAGGCTGAATTTCAATGAGGCAGCCTGAACAATATTTTCTGCCAGACGCGGGCTTTCATCATTTACATTATTCACTAGGTTTTCCAGAACAGTAAATCTTAAATATATATTTGTGTTGGGAAGACCTCGTGTGCATGTCTGTGTACACACAGAGGGACGCGTACCCGTTTGGGCACAGAATCGGCGGATGCACGTTCCAGCTGGAGGGGCACGCAATGACAGCAGGGAGGCTCGGCACGCAGAGTTCCTTCTGGAGGACAGCCCACGTCACCATGGACTCCACGGCTTGCTGCACAGCCATTAAATCTGCCCACCCTGTTGTCTCCCTCTTCGGACCCATCGAGCGTCTCCTTTGGAACCCTAAAAGAAAACAGGACCCAGAGTAGGGGCATTGCCCTAAGTACCTAAGAGCAGAGCTACATCTGCTGGACTAGTCAGGCAGAAATTGTCCACATCTCCAAAGCTCAAGATGAGAATGAATGATGCTTAAGTCATCATTAAATCTTCAACAACAGCTTCAAAGTTGGGGGGATAGTCTCTGCTTCTATACCTTAGAGACAGGGAGCGCCATCTTTCTGGAGTTTGCCCCCGTCTGTCTCCTAAGAGTCCGAAGCTCAAAGGTCCTCCCTTGATTGAGGTGAAATTTGTATTATAATTATTGCCCACTGTAGCTGGGCTGACCCATGCGATCCCACAGAACAAGGATGCTTCTCGGAGCACACGCAGCCCTTCAGAGCTCTGAGTATGGCATCGGGTCCCTGGAGCCTCCTCTCTCCTGGCCTTTGTTCCTTTGGCTTCTCCTCTCCTGGCTTGCGTGGTGGGTGCAGAGGAGCACCACCCAGATTCCCCACAGGACCCAGTTGCTGGTTCTCCCGCTGCCAGGAGTGTTGCCTGTCAACGGCTCACACTGCCTTCCGGAGATGTTGGGTCTCCCTCATCCAGCCAAGGCCCTGTGGGTCCCCCATCGGAGGAGCTACAAGCAATAATTTCCCAGATGACCTCCGGTCCAAGAGGCAATCCTGCTGATGGTTCCAGAATCCTAAATAGTGCCTGGATTAGTCCAGGTAAAGTGCTCCTCCCTTTGACCTAGAAAGAAAAGCGCCGTGAGTTTTCCATCTGTCTCCTTTCTCAGGACTAAAGGGACCATTCCTTTGGCTTCACAGGATGTGAAGTCAAATACTTAACCTAGTGAAGGCTAAGGTTAATTATTGGAAAAGAAAGAAAAAAAATCCTTCTCAGGAATTGTCCTGGGCCGAAGGGATTGGCTGGCCTAAGATTTTGCCCCTCCCCGGGGGCAGTCACAGCCAATGACTGGTAGAAGTACCTCTGAAAAGTCATTCCCAACTCTAGAGCTGCCGCAGGGTGGCTGAGGCCTGTTGCAAACGCATTGCAGCTCAACCTCCCCCTCTGCCCAGTCGTGATTTCCTCGGTCCCCACAGGAGTTGACCCGAGGACGCGCCCCAGTAAACTTCCTGCATGCCAAGCTTCATGGCAGACTCTCTGGGATCCTGACCAAAGACAAATGAAACAGGGAGTGGGCTGAGGAAGTGGACTCCAGATGGGATCGTGGAACTGGATCCCCCACTGGCCAACGGGCAATGAAGACCCCATTGTTAATGGCGGGTGCAGGACTGAGAGCTCCTGCCTGTGCAATTGTTAGACTTTTCCTGCTGGAGAAACTGGGATGGGATGCTGGTGGGAGGGAATGCAGGGCAGGGTGCCTATTTCAGGAGGTTGAGAGGATCGGGGAAATTAGTAATTATAAGGACAGTGGAATTGTATGGCTCTTGCTGAGTTCAAC